>NC_045560.1:137105122-137408247 GCF_009819795.1 Aythya fuligula | reverse complement strand
ATGAATCGCTATCGGCTCTGTCCTGAGTAATGGACAACTTTTCTGAATTCCAGAAGTATAAAAAATCACCCAAAATGATTCAAGTCGAAGCTTCTGTTTAAATACAAATCTGTCTTCACATAATACATAAGATGACAGAGTTTACACTCAAAAAGTAAGCCCAATGTTATGACCTACAAGAGAACTCAGTTCGGGGCTACAGCCTTAAGGTACTTTGTTTTTGCAGTCAAAATCAAAATCCTATTCTATTCTGGAATATTGACCACAGTTTTACTGATGCAATAATATTTTGTGTGTATTACACAATGAACACTAGATTAATAATAATTCATGGCACCTGAAATAATTTATTATTTCACCAGTGAGTCTGAAGAGTATGCAGGCACATGAAGAAGACTGGGAATGCTTTTGTCGTGGTTTTGGCTGGGATAGAGGTCATTTTCTTTGTAGAGACTTATATGGTGCTGTGTTTTGGATTTTTCATGAAAGTAGCAGTGATAACAAACCAATGTTGTTGAAGAGCCGAAGACTTTTCTGCTCCTTGTGCTGCCCTGCTAATGAGGGGGCTGGGGAATGGGGGCATGTTCAGAGCGATGATGTTTGTCTTCCCAAAAAACTGTTAAGCATGATGAGCCCTGCTTTCCTGGGAATGGCTGAATACCTGCTTGTCAATGGGAAGCAGGGAATGAATTCCTGGAACCAAAACATTATAAATAAGGTTAAAAATGAAGCACTGGTCTGTGAAATGTTGAGCTCAATGCAGAAGCCCCAACACAGACATGGGTTGTCATCTGTGAAATGAAACCAAACCCAGACATCCCGTTAGTGTCTTCTCCGTGCACACAGACTGATCTGTACACATGCAATAGCTTACAACCAGCAAGCAGAAAGTGAAATTAATGAAGTCACTGGAATGGGTGCAGATGGAAGTTCTACTCGAGACATGATTTTTGTGAATATGTAAGATCACCGTCACGCAAACATTTTATCTGCCTCTGAGAAGAACATTAACTTATCCTGCAGGACAGTTCAAGCTCTGGCAGCTCGAATAGCAAGGGTCTACCTTGCTCACCTTGAGCCAAGCTTTAATAGCAACTAATCACAGTTGCTGTCTGGCCACAGTTACATTTCATTGTTTTGGTTTCTGACAGCAATAATATAAGAATACACCTGTATTGCTTCCGAAAGCATTAGACATAAGGCCCAGTTTCTAGTTAAAATTAACCAATTATATTGTTTCCTAATTAAAAACATTAGGCAAGCTTAACCTCTGGGGCTCGCAAAAGCAGCTTCATTCGCAACAGATGAACTTGAAAATTCATGTGAAATTCTGTGACTTCAGCTAGAAATTTCAGGTATGCTCAGAAAAAGCGCTTCTGCCTGGACCAAAGATCAGCCACTGGTTGATGAGCTGTAATCTTTCCAAACTTACGTGATAGACTTACGCCAGCCAAGAAGCCCTACATCTTCATCATTTGATGAAAGCACTTTCACGGGTACTTTGAAGTACCATATAAAAGGTTCTAGTCCCATGTAGCTCCAGCCCCTTAAGCAAGCATTAACTTCATTCCTACAGCCTTCAGAAATGGTGCTCCTTGTTGTATGTGAAGACAGATCCAAATAGGCATAAGCATAATGCTTTTTGCCTATCAGAAATCTAAACTTACCACAGTCTTAGAAACCTTGATGCACCAAGAAGATAATTATGTCTAATTTAGAAACATGCTTGCTTTTATCAAAACCTTTCCTGCTATTTATCAAGGTAGAAGAGAAAAACTAGAACTAAAGTAGGGCAACATAGTTCTACCCTCAATAGCCAACTTTGCTACAATATGCAAAAATCTCTAAGTTTAGGTACCGAAACTCACCCTTATATTGTGTTATTTTTCACTGGCATTCATTATCAGAAGTGTTTGGCTCTTGAAGACACAAAGATCTGCAATATTCCAAAAGACACCTTGAGTAATTCCTCAAATTACAGGAATTACATGTTCTAAGTGAGTGTACTGACCGTCATAATGACAAAACTACTTCTTAGGCAAACATTGCAGAAAGACCTCTTGTGCAAACCACTTGAGTGAAGAATTACCAAGCCATAGAATCAAACAGTTCAGTTGAAAGAGGCTTACAAAGATCATTGAGTCCAAGATGGGATCAAGAGTTCATAAGATCCTGAGCACACAGTTAACTTCCCATACAGCAGTGGCAGGATTTTATAATACAGTATAATTCCAAAAATAATGGTAGAAAAAGGGCAAAAGGAGTAGAAAAAAAGTTGAGGGGAAAAAATGGATGAAGTCGAATTGCTACAGACCAATTCTCTAATCTACCTACCCAGATAATGGAAAAGTCTTGTTTTTGAATTGGGATATAAAAACTTCCATGGCATAGACGTTGATGAAAAAGGAGAAATTTGGATTTGGGAATCGTATAGGTATATTAAATTCCAGTGCTTTAAAATGATGAATCTGGAAGAGGAGCAATGTTGTTTCCTTCACTGCTCCTGTACATGACTAAGGATGTTCTCTGTGCACTGTGGTTTTTAGATCTATTCCATTTCTGAAACACTTATTAGACAGTAACACTCACACATGCTTACAGAACAGCCAAAGAAAATGGCAGAAACGTGCAGCCATATACATTCATACACAAAGAGATATGTGTAGGTATACGTTTTTGATAGTTTCAGTCTTCTCTGTGATGATTAATTTTAGTGAAATGATTAATGTAAAAAAATACAGAAAAACAGTAGAGGCTTTACAGTATTATGCATTTGAGAAAAACGTGATTACATGCACTCATATTTTCACTGCAAAGAGTATCATATATCTGATGTTTCATCAAAGTATAGATAATGCTTTTTTGCCAAGGAAAATAAAATCTTTAAATATTTATTGGTGTAAAGCTAAGTAAGGGCTTTTATAAGAGAGTAAATATGTGATAAAAACACCACTGATTTACCAAAATGAAGAACGCCATAAGTGAAAACATCTTCAAATAATAGTCAAAATAAAATATTAAATTGCTGGAAACAATGACACTAAATGCAGCTTTTTTTTTTTTTTTTTTTTTTTTTTTTTTAAGAGGAAGGCAATATAAAGATATAGTAACCAACATATGTACAAGAAGTCACTCTATATAGTTGCATCTTTCCTGCTTTCCTGAATTCTGTTCAAATTAATCTTTCTTAAGGCATTAAAAAGCATATCTATTCAACAGGGCTTTCAAGAAACACAAAGGTTTTAGGTAAGCATATGTTACATAATCTGAGTTAAAAAACTAAACTGTTAAAAAGCAGCAAGTAAGCAACTGGTGCACATACTACATGAACACAGCTACTGCTGCCACACATACAGCTCAGCTTTACCAAAACAACCTATGCAGAATAAAGTATTTAAGAACAAATGAGCACCAATTTTGGCTGACATATACAAGAACATTTCAAAGAAAAATCAACTCTAAAATATCTATGCCAGTTTAAGCCCTGTTTAAAATCTAGCATAGGTTCATCAATCATCAAGCAGGGTATGGAAGATATCTATTGAATTTGCTGCTCCAACTTCACGGATTATTGACAGTTATTGAAAAAAATGTTGGTAACAAAAACTTATTTCAGAAAAGTCTAACAAATTCAGGGAACCAGAAATGTGATTATTTTTAACACCCAAATAATCTAAAATATGTGATTTTTATATGGAGCATATGGATGGAGTGCAACGCATCTGGCATATACTAATTTGCCTTTGAGCAGCTACACAGAATATATATAAATCAGAACAAGTACCTTTTTATCAGGCTTCTTCTTAATGTTTTACTTCTGAAAACATAGATCTTAAGAGCACAACGTTGTATAGTGTATTTCCAAAGCCAGTGATAATTTTCTGATTAATTTGAAGTGAACCATGCAATCAAAAGGTCATTTTTTTTTTGAAGTCACCCATGTTTCCAATATAATACTCTTTAGAAGTACTGATATCTTTAAATCTTTCTTAGTCCTTCCATTTTATACAAACTGTGAAGTAATATAATACAGCAGATATTAGTACATAAAATTTACCATTTAATAACTTTCTCCACAATATTATTTATCTACTCTTCAGGTTTTGAACTGAAGGAAAGCAAAATCAAAAAGGATATTTTTTAAAAATTTATTCTTTCAATATTAATTTAAAAGTTTAAAAAAAAACCACAAAAGTTTAAAATTTTGAAGTTGAGAATCAATCTATTAAACGTCAGAACTGTTACACAGTGGATTACTATCAAGATGTCAAGATGGTATGACGAATTCACTCTTTTTAAACTTACAAAAAAATGATAAAGTTCTGGTTGTTGGATTTTGGCTTTTTTTTTTTTTAAACTAATTATTTATTGTACATATTGTGACACAATGTTCAAAAAGTGCTTAATTAAAACACCTCTCTCAGATGTCTTTAGCTAACAAGTCCAAGATGAAGGATTTTGAAAATCAGTTTTGAACTTTAAGTTACAGTACTTTGATTTATAAACTTTATTCCTTGCTCTGCACCAGGTCTCAAGTTATTTCAGCTCAGTATTATTGAGGAATAAATTAATATAACTAAATCAATTCCAACAGCTGCTGCCACTTCCAACAATATAGTATCTTGGGTGTCCTAGGGTTTTTTGTTTTTAACACATTGGCCTGCAAAGCCTTCTGATGTTGATTACTACACACTGTATACACAGTACAGTGGTCCAAACAGGAAAGGTATTCTACCAGTACTGTCTTTTTCTAGACAGAGCAGCATGCAATGCTTGCTACGCTGCATATCTGGAAGACCATCAGCTGATGAAGTGAAAACACTCTCATGATAACAAGTACCTTTTCCTTAACACATCCTGTTAAACATTTTTTTGTTTTTTTTTGACCCAAGATGACTATTTTCTTCTGTTTACATGTTATTCAGGGTATTAAGTCTGAAATCTATATAAAACAGTTCTGAAAAATGCAAGTATTATGCAGTCCTTATTAGTCCTTATTAATATTAACTTCCCGTGTTCAGTTGAGTTTAGAATAGGAGTAGAAAGTCCTAAAACAAAACAAAACAAACAAACAAAAACAAGCTACAATATTTCCTTGTAATATACGCTAATACAAAGTCAGGAAACGCACAAGCAGAAAGGTTCAGTAATTGAATGCCTTTGTCACCTCAGTCTTTACTAGCAAAATGGCCCTTTAGATATCCCAGATTCCAGAAGGGAAGACTGAAACAAAGAAGATGTGTCACCCTTCCCGAAAGAGGATCAGATCAGAGAATACTTAATCAAATTGGACATAAGAATGTCAATGGGCCCTGGTGGGAGGCACCCACGAGCATTGAGAAAGCTGGCAGATGTTACCACAAGGCCACTCTCAATGTTCTTTAAATGATCATGG
This sequence comes from Aythya fuligula, assembly GCF_009819795.1. Lineage (NCBI taxonomy): Eukaryota > Metazoa > Chordata > Aves > Anseriformes > Anatidae > Aythya > Aythya fuligula. The sequence goes on along the minus strand of NC_045560.1, from coordinate 137,402,852 downwards.
CAACTGGGAGAGCTGCTTGAGGACTGGAGAAAAGCAGATGTCACTATCGTCAAGAAGAATCTCAAGGAGTAACCAGGAATCTACAGGCTGGTCAGCCTCAACTTGATCCCTGGGAAGGTGATGGAATAGCTAATCCAGGCATATGTAGGACAAGTCATCGGGAGTAGTCAGCATAGATTCTCCAAGGGGAAGTCATGCTTGACCAACTTGATGGATGAGGGGAGAGCAGTGGATATTGTCTTCATGGACTTCAGTAAGGCTTTTGCCACGGCCTCCCACAAGATCCTCAGAGACAAGCTGAAGAAGTATGGGCTGCATGAGCAGGAAGGGAGGTGGATCCAAAACTGGTGTAATGATCAGGCACGAAGTCTAGTTGCAGGCCAGTAACTAGCCACGTAACCATGGGGCCAATCCTGGGCCCAATCCTATACAGTGACTTCATTAATATTCTGGATGATGGGGCAGAGTGTGTAACCTCAGCAAGTTTTCAATTGACACAAAACTGTGAGGGCCACACAACCATTCATAGGGACCTGAACAGGCTGGAGAAATGGGCTGACAGGAAACTCATTAAGTGCAATGAGGAGACCTGCAAAGTCCAGCTCCTGGGAAGGAACAACCCCAGGCACCAGCACAGGCAGGGGGCCACCCAGCTGGGAAGCAGCTCTGTAGAAAAGGACCTAGGAGTCCTAGTGGACACCAGCTGAACATGAGTCAGCGATGTGTCCATGCCACTAAGAAGGCTAATGATATTCTTGTCTGCATTAGGCAAAGCATCACAGCAGGTGGAGGGAGGTTGATCCTTCCCCTCTATTCAGCAGTGGTGAGGCCACACCTGGAGCACTGTGTCCAGTTCTGGGCTCCACGGTACAAAAAAGACATGGAAATACTGGGAAGAGTCTAATGATGGGCCACGAAGATGATCAAAAGTCTGGAGCATCTCTTATGAGGAGAGGCTGGGAGAGACAGGACATTTCAGCCCGGAGAAGAAAAGGCTCAGAGGGAATCTTATCATTATATATAAATAACCGAAGGGAGATTGGAAAGAGGATGGAGCCAGGCTCTTTTCAGTGGTGCCTGGTACTGAGACAACAGGCAACGAGTACAAACAGAAGCACAGGAGCTTTCTGTTGAACATAAGGATGCACTTTTATTTATTTATTACTGTGAAGGGGACTGAGCACCGAACAAGTTTTTTTATTGAGCAAGACCTTGTACAACTTGCTGTATTAAGTAACAGGACTACAGACTTCACACATGAGAAAATTAAAGAGCGTGCCTCAAGTTCAGTTTAAAGAGATGTTCGAGATGTTAATTCTATTCCTGATTAAAACAAACTTCAGCAGCATTGACTTTTCTGTATCACCTTCTACAGAAAACATGCTGCATGTTATACTATACAGCATGCAAATAGGAAGTAGGACATACTATTACAAAATGTTTAAGCAGATACACTTTCCTCTATTACTAAAAAAAATTACAAAATGTAAGCTTGCAACAAACATTAAAATAAGCACATCAAAAGCACACAACAACTCTTTTGTATGTGTTTTGTATATATTAACTTATTTTACCTCTGCCAAACTTAATAAGAAGCGTTACTATTTTGAGATTAAAAATCCAGTTATGCTCCCTCCAAATAGTATTGTATTGACCTATGTCCAGTATCACCAATTAGCTAAGAGGTGATAATGGACAAATCTATAATGTAGAAGAGACTTAGTTTACACAATGCTTTTACTTCAGCAAAGAAACTTAAGAACCCTAAAATATGTTACTAGTAGCCATGGGAGAAATTCAAAAGCAGTTCATTGAAGCATTAAGAGAGAGTCTCATGGATTTTTAGACTGCAATATTCTCATTGTTTCTGTTCTTCAAGTGGCACAATGGAAAGCTTATAGAAGCATGTTGAAACTCTGGACGATTATAAAAAAAAATGAGTTACATTTACATCTATTTACCCTAGAGCACTGACCATATAGTCACAACAGCAACCACACAGATTATTATTCAAATGTGTAACAGCATCCACATTTTGGCATGCATAGTCACTTTATAATAAAAGGTAATACACTAAAATGCCATTCATTGAAAGCATCTGGCTCCAGATATTCCATTGTATTTTAAAAATTATGCAGAAGCCTAAAAAAGGACCAGTTGTATTTCCAAATTTCCTGTTGTGTTGTGTTTTTTTTTTTTCCAAGTTTTAAATAAATGTGAACAAGAATGATCTATACAACTCGAACAATATACATAGATAGCTCACATGGAATTGTTGTGCATCATTAAACAAACTTCCAAATTCTAACATTTTCTTTAAACACTAAATTCAGTCTTCTGCAAACAGCTGTTGTGTGTATTGTTCCTAAAGACAGAAAACTCTGTATTGGAACAAGATAGAAAATTTCCTTCTGACAAGACTAGAAGAAGCAGGAAACCTTATTGTACTCTTAACTAATGATTTAAAAATGTCTCACTTCTAGCCAAGATATATTAAGAACCTGTTTATATTCACTGCTTATTGTGCCAAACTTAACTTTTTATTTAAATAGCATCTTTGTACTTCCATTTTTTTACCCTTATTCAGACTTAAAAAAAAAAAAAAAAAATCATTTATAATTAATCATTAATTTTCAGACACTATCTAAGAACATATCAGGACATCTGACTTACTGTAGTAGATATTACATAGACAAGGCTAAAGAGTTTATAACCTATCTGTACAAAATAGACTGGGTAGAGGAGGGGACAAAACTAACAACCATTTAAAACTGGGTAACATAGTGGTTTCAGATGTCACACTGGTTTGACAGTGGGTAAGCAAGGTGCAGAAGTAGACTAAACAAGAAACCAACAAAAATAAATGAAAAGGGGTAGTCCTCATTGGGCTGAGTTTGCCCCACACACCCCAACACCATATTTCCATTGCTCTGTACCAGCTGAATAAAATCTCAATAAGGCCAAAGGCAATTACATTTCTTCATGGCTGTATCACATTAATCTTAAAGGAGAGACAGCACGGCTTCATGGAAAAAACATTGAAAATTTAAGTGCTTTATGAAAATGTTTTGATGTTATGCTTCTGTCCTACCTCATTTCAGCTTAACTAAGTTAAAAAGGTTCTGATATTTCTGTTTTCATGCTTTCAGACAAAACTACACCAACACAGTTTCACTACAAATAGTGAGTATTTCAGTAAGCAAGCTCACTGACAAATTGGCATTGGCAAATTGGAAACTTAAGAGTCTCAAAGTAATAGTTAAAAGGCAAACAAATCTGAAGAAGTTCAGGTACTAAAAGGCATACTTGTCTCTGGGAACACAGATAAACCCAGCTGTACCCTGTGTGTAGTAAGTTTACATGGCAGTAGTTGTGGTCCCAAATTTTTAGCTTGATTTACTTTATCACACTTAAAATGTTATGACATGATAAGATGCACAAATGGAACAAAGCATACCAAAAGATTTTATGACTACATGTTCAGATAAAACTCACAGTTTAGACTTACACAAAATGGGAGAAAAAAAATGTATATAATAGACATTAAAATTTGAAATATGTTAACATTTAAAATCTTTCAATCACACACAGAACTTCTAAAATTATTATTTTTTCCTGTTGCAATTGTGTAAGACTGACAGTTAGAGGAAGAAAAGAGTTTTATCAATTAATAACATTTTGATGATAATGTGCTTGAAAGCGTCATGTTTTAGAATTATTTCATTAAATGTTCAAAAATCACGATGGTTGCACAGAGCATTTTGCTACACCAGACTATGGTAACTCAACCTTTTCCAATAAACATTATACAAGGCTATAAGTTTGACTAGAATCCTTAATCTAGAATAATTACAATATTATTTAAAGAAAAAAAAAAAGTATTCTGTTAATATTTTAATAAAGGTATTGTATCTTTTCAAGTTTCTTCATGGCTGCCACAGACACTGTCTTTTTTTTTTTACTTATATATGCAGCAAATTATTGCAGTTATACTAATGGTGGAACTACTGCCATGTTGACAGATTTCTAAATTCACATTTAAAACCATTTCAAATGACCAAGCAACTCAAGCTAGTAACACTAGAAGCATGAAACTAATTTTACTTAGAAATTGAATAGAACAACTTTTAGGAGGCTGTATAAGCTAAGGTCACAAATTCCACAAATAAATAAATACATGAATGGAAATTAACCAGTTTAATTAATTAATCACTGTTGATCAAGACCATGGAAAAGAAGTTTTCTAATGTAGTCACTAAACTATTCTTATCTCTCGGTATAAAAAGGCAGTTGAACCACTGTTTAACTGAAGATTACAAACATTAATGTTAAGGAAGGTCTTTTATTTGAACATTTGTCATTTATATGAATATTTGAACAGGTTGAATTAAATTTTGGAAAGATACATAACAGTATTGCAAAAATACATTAACGGTCCCATTTTTTAAAAAGAGTTGTATCTGGAAATACCTAGTCCAGTTATGATGCAAGAATTAAGAAAAAATTCAACACAATTTAAAAGCGCAAAGTTATTAAAATGATAAAATAGCAATTCACACATTGAATTTTATCAGATGGTGTTGTTGCAGAACGAGCTTAATTGGACTCGAATGTTTGACAGTTACACATAACAAGGTCATTTACACACAAGACACAGAAATGTTTTCAGATCATAATAATCCCATAATAATGGCCATTTCAAGGGCCAACTATGAAGCTTGGTTAATGTGCACAGTGTTCTGTATATTGGCAGTGAGACCCGCAGTGAAAGATTCTTGTGTTGGCCACTTAATAGTTGATGACTTAGAACTGAGAGAGCACATCACGCTCAACAAACCACTCACTTGATCAGTTATGACAAATTTAAGGTTTAGAATACTCTATTGGTCTGCCAAACAACAGTGAAAAAATAAGTTCAGAACCAGGCAAAAAGTTTCCAGATTGTTTCCAGGTCAGGAGTCCGCAGGATGAAAGTTAGGATCAAGAATACTTCAAAGCAAGCACTGTGCCATATATACCCACAGCCTTAACTTCCTGTATCTCTTCCAAGCACTTTGCATGCAAATATGTATTTTGACATTATATATGGAATCCATTGCAGCATTCAGTTGTATCAAGTTATGACCTGCATGGTTCATCTCCTATTAAAATCGGTTTTAATAAGAGTAGTGATTTTTCTTTAACAAAATTATGTAATTATTTGATAGACCATCCCAAATGACTAAAACCTAACTGATCCTAAGCAAGGAGCATCAGAAAACACACTCTCTTTTCTTTTACTTAAACACTGTAAATGAAAACGCTGAGAAACAAGAATTTTAATACGCAAGATTTGACATGTTAAATAAATAAAAATCGGATCAACACTATGTGCTGCAAACTAAAATGAACAGGGCAACAGAAAAACATGTGGAACAAAAATGCACTACTGGTAGACATGCAAGAGAAAGTTTTTCCTCTCTCCACTCCTTTAACTCTAAGGATACATACCTGCTGAATGTGTCTACTGGGTCGTTTCTGAGGCTGGTAGATAAGCCAAGTATAAAGCACTGGATCAACATTAATCGCTAATCCTTGTACACTGGACAACAGTACTGCACCTATACACCATGGAAAAGAAAATAGAATACATTTTGAGAATATATACATTAACAGAAAATAATAACTGCCATATAAAGAATCTCCATATATATTATTTTTTTCTTGCCCATACATCTCCTTTGATGCAGACTTTTGTTTGGACTGTACTTCAGATATATTTACTCACGTAAGATTTCTACTAAGAGTAATAATTACCACATACATTTCAATAACTTTCTGAAAATGAGAAACTTGCCAGCACTGCTATTCTTAGAGACGTGCACATACACACAAAATGCAGAGAACTGCTTTTTGATGTTTCTTGTTTCTATTTTTTGCCAAGAAAAACTGTTTTCACAGAAATCGAGCACGTAGCAATACACATAACACCTTTACTTGGATTCTCTGCCAACAATACAGTTATGCAAGAAATGAGTCAAATGCCCCTTGACACAAAGAAAGGAATATAATACATGACTGTATGACCTTCCTCCACCCCCATACACACAGAGAAAAACCTGGTTTAGGACACTGGATTCTTTTTTTTTTTTTTTTTTTTTAATCTCTTTTAATAAAGATAGTTCTACTCTAGGCTAGTGTTCTGCTCAAGACAAACATTTTCTGTTTTAATGCAGTCATAAATACTCTTTGGCAGACTTGCTGGGTAAAATATGGCAAAATTTTCAACTCTGCTACTGTTGTTAGTCTTAGTATTGTGTGCTTTTAGAGTTTTAACCTAAGTTTTACAATACGTTTTGTTTTCTTTAAATCTGATTTTTGAAGTTGTAGGATTAAAAGGTAGGGCTACTGTAGCTTCATTTCTTAAAAGTAAACTCACAGTTTACATATGCTTGTGAAGAAACACCTACATGGGAAGCACTGAGGCATAAAACAGGAGAAAAACTGTTCTCAGTAACTAGAAGTCTTAACATACCACAATCCAGACACCCTCAAGCCCAATTTAAGAGGCACTATTTCATTTCTGATTGCATTAAAAATCTAACTGCGCATTAATTTAGTGAGACTTTTCTGTAAATAGTATATTGTTATTCACTGAAGTTTATTTTTTGTGGCAGAAACTGACTGAGCTGCAAGATTCAGAAGCAAATAGATTAATAGAACACAAAGATAGTGATTGTATTGAAAAAGTACAGCAAGCATTGTTAAGTAGATGTCTTTTTGTGCAAGTTTTGCAACTTTGTAATGAATAAATAAATGAAATTAAATATTCCAATAAGTAATGAAACACATTCAAAAAAGAAATCCTAGCTACTGGAAGGTCCAGTCCAAGTTCTATAGAATGACAGTAGTTTTACAATTCTAGAAACCATGTTAGTTCCAAAGCAGTATCGAATGTATTTACTCTGAAGTATATAATTGAGCAGCAATCTGAGTTTAATAATAAATTTAAATCCAAAAGGTTTATCACACAATTCAACATACTTTCTAAAAAACTGAGAAACCATATTCCTCAAAACATAATACATCACAAAAATAAACAAAAAAGTAAATAAGTTCTATACTTATTGTAGAGAACAAAATCTTAAAACCTGCTCAATTCCAAATGGCAGAAGTCCAATCAAACTGGGGCTACGCAAGCAAAGACTGACAAGTACAATGGGAAAATGGCAGTCAAGAAATACACAAAGATAAATCACCAGCCTAGCACAGGCTTGGAGTTGGAACACACACTGTGAGGAACTCCTATACTTAGAATAGTCTTTGTGATCTGATGGTTTTAAATGTCAGCAATAAACCTTAGAAATAAATCTGCAATTTAAGGCAAAGCTGATGTTGAGCATAAAATAAAAGGGTAATGTGCAAGTAAGAACAGCAGTGAATGTGTCTTGCAGCAGGATCTGGAGGAAACTAGAAAATGGAAGCAGAAGGTAACAGATTGATAAAAGTATATGCTACAATCATTAGCTTTTATAAGATACTTGGATGCCAAAATGAGAGAATCCTGCATCTTTAAGAGATACTGCCTGTTGTCAGCAATACTTAATGAAAGGTTTAATGTATGTGATATGACAAGTGGGAGTCAGAGACCTCCCAAAGAGTGAGGAATAAAGTCAGCCTACAGGCAAAATCAACAGAAATCCCATATTTACAACAGACTCTTGAAAAAAAAAAATAGTGTTACTGTAGCACATGCTGCTAATTACTCAATTTAGTTTCTTGTTTACTGCAAAAAATGAGCTAAAACTAAGATGTTCAAAACACTTAAGCCATGCTTTGAACTGAAACTATCTTTTAACTTCCATGAAGTCACTATCACAACCCCATAAAACTTTAATGTAAGGTAGAATGGAGAGCAACATAGTTTATTTTTCCAGTTGTCTTTTGTCATTGATAGCTTGCATCTGGGGAGAAGAAAAAAAAAAAAAACACCTAACATACAAGTAGTTAGATAAGCAGTTGCACTATTTGACTTTCAATGTGACTGCAAGGTAATTCTGGCCTCCTACCAAGCCACTTCTGTCACTCTGAATTACCAAAATTTACTGCCATGTTTGCTGCTCAGCTGCTCTGTTCACAGAGCAACGTAATCACCTATATAACACTGTTATCTGTGTAACGGCTCTCCTCAAAATAAGACACTAAATAATCAAAGAAAATATTCTCAGATTTATCCCCCCCCCCAAGCTTAAACTTGAGTTTTCATTCCAAGAAACAAGAAGCCTCCTCCCGACCCCCCCCCCCCAGTTTCACGGCAATCTCTGTGGGAGAACCAAGCTGTAAGTTGGCAGCAGGCTCCTTACATGGTTAAGAAAAAAAAAAGAATAAATTAATTGTTATTTTCTCTCTGTCAAGATGCAACACTAGAGTTTCCTGGATTTCATTAAGATTGTGGTGAACTTTCTTTTCTGCCCTCCCCCTTTTCTCCTCCTAATTAAATTTACATTTCAGAAAAAAAAAAAAAAAAAAAAAAAAAAAAAAGCAGACCTTAGATCCATACCATACTAGGTTTCGTTTTCAGATCCCAGCTCTTGCCAGAGTTATCTATTACATCTCTCTAGAAAACGGCTTAAAAACAAGATCGAGCCCAACACCATGCACAATCTTTGCACGTTTGAGAGAATTTCCTCAATGTCGCCCTGGTGTCACGGGCCAGGTGCAGCTAGGCAAAGAATTTCTTTCCTGCCCAACTCCTGCCTGGCCCTGGAGGAATGAACCCAGGGAGGCAGCAGGCGGGCAGGAGGACAAGCAGGAGACGGCTGAGTACAGCTGCGCTCTCGCCCTGCAGATGAGCTTCTCGATGAGTTTCCTTGGAGGACGACAGCTGTGGCTACGGCACTCGCTTTCCTGAGGCTTTCCTGAAGGCCTGGGGGCCCGCAGGGGATAATAACCCAGGGCCTCCTGCAAGGCCTCCTACATCTGGGCCCACTCTGCTGCCACCTCCTCCTGCCAGAAGTACCCAAGTAAAGGCTGCCTGGGAGGAGAGGGGCCCTTAGCATGGGGTTTCTAGTCCTCCCCTTCACAAGGAGAAATTCAAGCATGTAAGAAAGAAGTGTGTAACCTCGCCTCTTGTGAGGCAGCTGAGGTAGAAGAGGATGCTTGGGGAATGAGGCTCCAGAGAAAGGAGGCAGGAGGTGAAAGGAGGAGTGGTGAAACAGGGCAGAGTCAAGGAGCAGGGTGATGGTGCCGAAGGATGCTCAGCGGTGAGTGAGGAACAGAAAAGGGCTTCAAAAATCAGAGCCAGAAGAAAGGAATGACAACAGCAGGACAGTGAAAGGAATGACGAGGTGAAATAGTGTTTGGGGAACGAGAAAGGAGGTGGCAATGCCTGGAGCAAACAGCTGTTTGTTTGGAAAAATAAGAACCTCATGAAAGAATAAACTGCATTACTGAGTCATTCTCACCATTGTGGTGGAAAAGATTTACTAGGAAGAGTAGACAATAATAGGTCAGTCAGAAATTTAGTTGTTGAAACTCAACATTTAATGCAGCAGCAATAACATATACTGTAACTCGCTTGACATTTAGAAGCAGCCTTGCTATTTATGTGCAGAAAAAGGTATTTTATCTCCGCAACAGTAAAAGATCATCCCAGCAGTGGTCTTTCTAAATTCTGCTGTGTGTATGCAGTACCTAAACACATCTAGATTGCTATTTACAGTAAAAACATCCAGTAAAACATTGCAGATAGTCTCCTATAAAATGAACTGAAAAACCTTTACAGGAAACTAAAATTTAAGTTTATATTGAGGAGGGATCACAAATATGAACAAAGGGAGTGATCTACAAGAAAAACTAATTCTGACAAGTTTTGTTTATTTTTAGTAACTAGGTAACTAAAGAAAACATTACACCATCTTGCTATATAAACGGCACCATGAATTATTTCAGCATTGAGCTTACAACTCCCTCCATCTCAGGACATGTGAATGATAAGCAGGTGCTGATACAGGTCAAAGTAGCACTGTGAGTTTACTATCCAATTATTTTAAAGGATAGCAGAAGAAATACTCTTTTTTAACTTCTCTTATTGTTTTCAAGGGCATTTCCACTCAGGCATATTGTTAAAATGCAGACCTATGTATTGCACAGAAATGAAAAGTTCTTTTTATAAGAAGTGTATAGGTAATTAGTTCTCTCTGCTAGTTGACTCAGAACAGATGCACTGTAAATCACTAAATGTGGAAATATCTAACTCTGTTTAATTTTAGCCTGGGAGTCAACTAAGGGAAAAAGAGTGCTCTTTACTACTCTGCTCACTGCCAAAATGGCTCACTTATCCACATTCCAAACAGGCTTTACCAATTAGCTATCCCATGGCACCACAGCCATTTTCAGTTACATCCCAAGCTGAAGAATGAGAGCTGAAGTAGGAGCTACAGATTGTTAGTTACACAGCATAAAAGTATAACATGCAAGCTCTTTCTCAGCATTGTAATATCTATAACAAGCCAGTGCGATTCGATTGCCTTGCAAAATCTAATGTTACGTAAGAGATGGAAACCCACATTTCATCTTGAATTGCTGACTAAGGCAAGGAAAATAGACAAAGTTTGTTATTTTGAAAAGTTGTTTTACATTTTACTAGCTACAGTAACTTGACAAATTTTGTCTAGCCACTGAAATGTATGTCTGCATGTGTCTCAAGTCAAGGTTGAATGGTTACAAATGGCCTTTTACATATTACCCCAATTTTATCTCAGAAAAAATCTCCTAATCTACAGTACTTTCACAGTTTCATGTTCACCAAATGCTTAAAATAACCCGAAGATCAAATAACTTAGTTGCCTGGACCGATATTAGAATATTTCATTAAAAAAAACTACTAAAACCTTCCCATGCAATAAGCATTTTGTTCTGCAATATCACAGTTCCTTCACAGTACAGCTATACTTTGCTCAAACATACATACACCACAATATTTAAATACTATATATTTTTGAAATAATAGCTTTTGATCTTAGGAAACATTTAATGAGTATGTACTTCTACCACTACCTTGTAACTCTCCAACTGAGGTTTATAGTTGAAAAGCTCTAAGCGCTGACACAACAGGTCAGCATCATTATTTTGACTTCAAAAATAGAGAAAGCGAGGCATAGAGGTGAAGTTATTAAATCACACAGCAGGACAGCAGGACCTGGGGATAGAATTCAGATGTTGAAGTTGTGTGCCATACCTAGGTATCTACTGTAACTAGTAGCAAAAAAATAAATGTAGGGTTTCAACCTGTGTTAAAAATAAGTCTAAATCACAAATGCCTAATTTCAACTGAATGGTCTGATAAACCACTGTAAGGCTTAAAGAAACAAAACATTCTCTCCCTCTCTATTTATATAAATACCCAAATAGTCACAAATGCTGAATTAAAGAATTAGAGCCAAAGACATAACATAATGAGACAAAATACAAAAACGCTCAACGCATTGGTTAACACAAAGCTATGTATGGCAGACATCATTTTTCTGAAGTACAAGGAGCCATATTTCTGTAAATCAGCCAGAAGCAAGGCACATCAAGTCAAAGTATGGAGAACAATCCTCAGATATTCCATACAATCTCTGTCCTTTGATGTTAAGAATGGAAATGAGTCCATTTAGTGTTTTGCCTTTCTTAGTGAAGAAAAATGTTATTGCGTGCTGAGATGCAAATTTTCAGAAAACTACTGTAAGATGTATATTTAAAATGGTTGCTATATGCTTCTAAAAAAAAGAAAATCATGAAAGGCTGCTTTGTTTTCCAAAATTCACTAGACCAAAACTTTAATTTCCTTTAGAGAATATGGTGATGTGGGTTCAGGGACACAGCTTAATAGGCAATAACAATCATGAAAAACGGGAAATGTGTAGGCAGCTATAGTAGACAGAAATGTCAGCTTTATTTGGGCGATTACTGAATTGTCTCCATGAAAATATAACAGCAATACTCCTATGCTGAGATGCATAGCCCATATCTGTTAATTTTAATTCTTTAATATAAAAAAGCTCATTCAACTATGATTTTGTCATGTCCATCTTTAGGTCCTGCTTATATATTTAACTATCACACTGACTATCCTGTAAATATAAGGAGAATGAGGAGCTCTACATTGAACTGATAAAAAGGACTACACATACAAGGACCATACAGCAAGGATATATTACAATGACTTCAAAAACATCATCAGTGAATGAATAAAAAATGGGGAGAAATACAATGGCTCAAGTTGCCTAGACAGCTGCATTTCCACTCAGAAGACACAGGGTGGTCCAAACTGATGATTTCAACCAGTGCTACAGAAGTAGGTCTTCAAACACCCAGTAGTGCTTACAACTAACCACCTTCGTTTACAGACACCTACCAAAGTCACTTCTCTTTGTCATTTTTTCTTTTTCTCAAGGTCCCACTAGAACGCCATCTCTTGATGTTAAAATTTCAATCACAAATCTAGCCCTAAGTCCTTAGACAATTTATTATGAAACTTCATTGATAAGATATGTGCTGCTTGCATCATGATACTTTAACAAATAAGAGAGTTGGCTCTCAGACTGAATAGCTCTGCCTCTGTATCTGATGCCACCACAATTACACATATAACAAAATTACTTAGATTTCTAATGCCAAAGACTCCATTAGCTTCACTATACCTGACCAGGTTTTCAAAATGGGCTGAGAATTTTAGCCTGTTTATCTCTGTGATGAAAGAACTTAAATACCTATTTTCATGTCAACATTGTTCTGTTTCATTTCCTGTTTGGAATAAAGTACAGCTTGCAGTTGTTCACCGTCTTAGGGATCAAGAGGACACCAAACATTAAAATAAAAAGTCCCAAAGATACCATGAAGCAGATCTTCTTGATCCCATTTTAAAGGCTGTTGTTACTTTTCAGCTTACAAGAACTTTTAGTCTTACTTGTAAAATACAGCAATTCCAGCAAACAGATTTCTGATGAACCACTGAAAAAAAAAAGATATTATCTCAAACAAACCAAAAATACAATATTTATATTGATGTTTTTCTGCTAAAAAATATAAGAATTTTGGTAATTCCTATATTTAGTGGACTGAGACTAGAAATGAGATGAATAGGGCAGAAAATCCCTGTTTTCATTTGATCTCAAGAGTCTTGCACTGCTTTTGGATTATGTTCTATATAGCAACAAAAGATATGAACAAATGTAATTGCAAAATAAGACATACTATGAATCAAACTTAGTTTAGGCATAGTGATTCAATACAGTGTTTTTCACATCTTTTGTAAAGCAGCACTAAACCACAGAGGCCCAGAGTTATCCTAGGGAATCATCAAGCATAAGGACAAAGTAGATTTAGTTCTCTAGTCTACTTAAATTTCCTACAGATATTCCACAAGGTGTTTCATCAAAGGCTTTTAAAGAAACCATACTACCTATAAGGGATATGAGAGGAAGTTAAATGGAAAAATAATATAAGATAGAATAAATTAATTAAAAGAAATGAAACAGCGATAAGAATACATGGTAGTTTTCACTATGGAAGAAGGCAGAGTTGTACGGGATGATGAAATGTCAAGATGTTTCAGGAGATGAATGTGGTGACCCAATCTACTAAGCTATCCAGAGCAACCACCAACAGGGCTGGATGAACTGCTGAAGCATCTGGCCTGATTCAATACAGATAATATGCTTTTCCTACTGGTATCACTGCAACATAACTTTACATGTAAAATGATGACTGAGCAAACAAGATTTATGTTATCAAAATAGCTCTAGAAAAGTTTTAGCTCAATGTTCAGCTGTAGGGAATGAACAGGCAATGTAACAAAAAATATCATCTATTCCACTGTATAAATCCATTGTGTACACAGATATTTGCATGCAGCTCTGGTCAGTTAAGAGGTCACTAGGTCAGTTTTAAGCATTCAAACCTGGAAACTTCTGTTTCACAATACCATTCATTCAGTATTTATGCTCGCTAATTCACACTATGCTCCATGCCAAAAGCATTATACATCCTCCAAACCCCAGAGCAGAGAGCACAGAAATAAAAATGCATACACACGTCTTGAACTCTAGTTACTGGTTAAGTAATTTGCTTTTCTTCATTTTTAAACTATTGCCTATTTACTATAAAGCAAATGGGTTTTGAACTACTCTAGGTCCAAGCCACCTGGATGTGGACCTCAGAGCCTTAGGCAAACTACAACTGCAGAAGCTCTTTTCCAATAATATTTCTTTAATGATTTTATTGTTCTTGGAAAGCACGTATACAAATGTATAAGTAAAACCAGTAGCTGTACTTTACATATTGTCTGCACGTATATGATTTGATGAAGACACTGAAGTCTTCAGATATGTAAGAAGGGAGGGCTAATCACTGTAGACACAGTTGCTTTAACAACCCTGCTAATGTTTGATTAAGGAAACAAATGAAAAAAATAAAACACACAAAACAAAAACAACCTCCAAATTCCACACAAACTGCTGCACAGTTTGAGCCTCAGATGAAGAGACAAAGGGCCACAGAGAGGTGAGCGACTGAGAAAACATATGTCAAATATGTCAAAATTACAAGGACAAAGACCTCGTAAGTGAGTGAAGGAAATGATACTCAGACAGGGTGATTGCTGAGTAAAACTTCGGGAGTTGCCTACTCTGGAGCTTCATTCAAAAATTCCATCCACGCCTGGAAAATCTTAGCCTTCCTTGAGGAAATGATGGCTGTCAGGAAGACTTCCTGGCAAGGGAAGGCCTCAAACAGGTGATTTTACTCTATGAACTTCTAGTTCCTTACAGAATGACAGGACTGCAAGAACTGAGAGAATTGAACATCTCAGTTCCAGCCAGTTAGTGGACTGAAATTGAAGTTACAGCATCCTGACCAACTGATCTTTGAGGTCTAAAAGGCAGTCTGAATGCTCCAGGTGGAAGCACGAATCACAGCAAGCTGGGGGCTGTGGCTGACTTGGATAAACAATCTCTTTTGTGATCTTTCCTGCTGTGAATGAAGATGTTTTCAATAAATTTCCTCTTTAAAGCTCAGATGTCCTCTACACATAACAAAGAGATGTGTACAGGGTAACGAGACGTTACCATCACTTACACTGAGATGTTGTTTAGTGGTGGGACTCAGTAGGTCAGGCTGATGGTTGTTAGTCTTGGTGATCTTAAAGGTCTTTTCCAAATGAGATGATTCTACGGCTCTATGATGTTCAGCCCAGAAAATGAGCCAGGAAGATGAAGTTAGATTTATCAATATCTCATTCGGCTTAGAAAAGTAGAAAACAGCCAAGGTCTGCTCCAAGTCTCTGAGATCATGGGAAACTGAAGATTGTTGCTGGAATACTTGATTTCACATTTGCCTCAGCAGGGAAGAGAGGACGATATGTCACCACCTCTCTTAATGCAGAAGATAGTATCAGCCATGATCCAAACACATAATCCCTAACTAAGCGAACAGAATGCCTAATAAGCTCTCGCAACTTGTCTATTATGAAAAGCATCAGAGCGAAGCTCTGCTAACTTCAGAGTTTGCAAACCCTGATTTCTATGAGCTGCAGACCAGTTAACCATGCGACACAATATATATATAATCACACTAATATCAGTGTGATTATGCTTTCTTTATTGCTAGATTGGAGGAGTGCTGCCATCCTGTTTCTTTTACAAAACACTATAGGAAGACTGTGAACTAATGATACAGTTAAACTGAACAATGCCTCAATATATTGCCTTGTATGTGTTTTTCAATATTCTTCACTTTGTTACTTTCATAATATGGGTTTTAAAATGAAACCAGAAAATGCTATGAAAACTGCCAAGAAGTTTCTTAATACATTTCAGCTTCTGTATTTATAAACACCTCACTATCCTTTGCAATTTCTTACAGCAGTATTCCTCTGTGAATTGCAATGTGATTCTTCCCCTATGGCAACAGGGCATCAAGGGAGCTATTTTCATTCCTTTTTCAGCAGTTGAACATTTGTAGCACTGTGACTATGGATACCAACTAACTGGTTTTGCACTTGAACTTATAAAATTGAAACTTTTTTTTTTTTTTACCAGTAGATGATTCATGTATTTTTTCTTAGAAGTAATTTGAATAATACACAGCTGTGTTTTGTTTTTTTCCTTAAAAATTGTAGGTGCTCAATTGAATAAATGCACACATGCTCAAAGGTTGATGAATAAGAATTTTAGGAAAGCAAACAAGCTTTACAGTAGAAATTACATGTAAGTTTATGCTTTTCTGTAGCAGAAATGTAAGCAGAGGAAGAATGGAAACTATGCATGTTCTAAATACAAAATCCTACTTAAATCACATATTCCTTTATATTATTCAAGAAGCCCTCATGCTCTACAACACTGAATCAGGACTGCAATAAATAGCATATAAATGTGCTGCCAAACAATGAGCCAGAATAAAAATAGCCTCAGTACTTTACACTACCACAGTTGTGACACTACAAGATACGTAAAATGACATGGGCAGTTCTCCCCTATTTTTTTTTTTCTAAATGTGCACTCCAACAGAAACTTGATACGTAAGGGGTTAAGTTGAAAACAAGTATTTCCTTCTTAATGAAAAACTTGGAAAAATATGAATTTTTTAGTGCTTGGTAACTGAATGAGAAAGAAATACAAGTATATACCTTCAGATACTAAAAACATAAAATGAACAAGTTTTCTAATGGGCAATCCTGTTTCTTTTTGCAGATGATGTTTGCATAGGCAATAATTTCAAAAGACACCTGTATTTGTGAATGACAGTACCCAGGTAATAAAAAAAAAAAACTTTCAGCTGAATTGGTGTTCAGTTTACTTACACTAGGAAAATTACAGTTTAGAGGTAAACTTAATGATAACATCAAATTAACTTAAATTTAACTCCTAATTTGAATGAAATTCTACAAGCCCACTAAAGATAATTTGATTTTGAGCTTTTCAGTGCCATTATTGACATACCTACATCTATCATGCAAAACAAAAAGCCTTCCTCAATGTATGCAATGTATGTTTAAGAAAAGACAGATGAGAACAGAGAAGCAAAATTAGCAGTCCTCTCATTTCCACTTGTTTTGCCAAGACAGAAAGAGGCATGGACTCTCAAATTGTTAAATGACTCTGTTCACACCTACAGGAGGTGAACCAGCTTCTGAAAGTATAGGGAAGGTGCTGCAGTTTCAAGAGACTCCAGAAAGAAGAATTAAAATTAGCTACATTATATATTGGAGGAATTCTTCAAGATATACAGCATACTTCTAGCTGGAAAATTTCCATGTCTTAAATACCAAGGAAAAAAAAATTACTGTGTATTGTGAAATGGCCTGATATTCTGATTAAATTTATATATCGTATTGAATGCATATAGTGAAATCTGCATTCCTTGCCTGCAGTTTTCTCTCTTATTTCTCTAACTTTCAATTGGGATACTAGTGAACTCAACAGAAAAAATAGCTTTCTTTTGTATATTGTTCTTGTAAATAAACACAAAACCTATAAATAAACAATTACTGTACTAATCACAGGGAGATTCAGTCAGCACTAAGAAATGATACCAGTCAAGGTGCAACTTTCCAATCTTATCCCCTTCAGAAATAGCTTCATATATACTGGTTGCAAAAAATAACTGATATGGTGTGTCCTTTAATTACTTGGTAGCTTCCTAAAACAACATTTATGATACTAGAAATGAACAATAATACAGATTCTGTGGACAATGGTGATGGTGTCTCTGTATGTTACAAATCAGATTAAAGAAGAATATGAGATGGGCAGGGGAAAGCCCATTTCTTTTATAGAGGTGAAGCAATCAGTGTTAAAAATGCCTGTAAAGAAATGGTCTAACACAAAGCTCCAACTTGAGTAATACTGGAGGAAACTGTTGATCATTCTGCCTTCATTAAAAATACTCAAAATTGCCGGCACTATTTTAAAAAGTGAGATAATCTTCAAAATTACGGAGATAAATGTATCCAGATAAATTCAACAGAAATTTGGAATTACTGAAATGACTTTTCCCACTGATATTATGAACATGATCACTAATAGACAAATAAAGAAAAATATAAAAAATATAAATGTAAAATAGAATAAAAATAAATACAAAGATATAAAATCAATGACAGATAGACTTCAGAATATCCTTAAAGATATTCAGATTGCCAAACTAGTTTACTATAAAAGTTGTCTTATTCTTCTGCCTGAAATTCGATGGTGTGAGCATCCAATGCAGCAGGCAGAACAAGTAATTTTCACATGAGAAATGTGAAAGTTTGTGCTGTTCATTTCTACCTGCAATGGACAGGAAGATGGTTATTTAAAGTTTACTAGTTGTTTTGATATTACTACATCATTTAGTTGTTAAGCTGTTAAGATAAATGATTCAAAACCTTGAAAAAGAGCTAGATATGATGCATCCAAAAACCTGAAATACCCTATAAACTCAGTTTCTTTTACATGCGTTCTTGAACGGTGTCAAGACTTCTGATCATTATCTTCTCACTCATGGGAACCAGGAATGTATCAGGTTACAGACATGTGAAAACTCATAGTTAATATAGTAAAAATTAGTATTTCTAAATTCTGGGAATTCTTTGGTATGAGATTAACTGTGCTTAATATAAATTAAAGCACAAATTGTACTATTATATAAATGTATACATTTTCAAATCAGGGTGGTTGGTTTTTATTTTTAACCTCTTCCATCACTGCTAAACATTTAAAAAGCTTTTTGAAACAAGGTAAAACTGAATTGATTGTATCTATTTTGTTTGTTAATCAAAAACGTTTAGATCAGTCATTGCTTTAAATCCCTTCCTAGATAAAGTGACAGCAGGAATTTTACTTTCACTTTTGGGCTTGCGTGACTGTTTCCCTTCCATAAAGATATTACCAATATTGTCTAGTTGGCTAATATTAACATTAAAAAAGCACAAACCTCTCAGATTTGGGTGCACAGGTAAGTTAAATTACAAAACTGCATCTCTTAACTGGTAGTGCAGCAAGCTGCTGTCATACATTTAGGCCACAGTGGGAGCTTTTATATAGATTGCCCTGAAAAACTGATTTTTAAGTGAAACCAGCTTTTACATTTTTACAGTGTCTTCTGAGAGAAATGTTACAAATAAACAGAAACATGTAACCTTTAGTATTATTTTGGCAGTAAGCTGAATGCTGCAGCTTTATGATTTTACAAACCTCATTAAGATTTTTAGCAGAAAAGCATTAAGCAAACCGTATAGAACATCTGCGAGAGCATTAGAAGAACGCTGGGTTTATTTACAAAGCAAATATTCCTGCAGATGGCTGACAATATATCACGATGTCTTCCGAATACTAATTTTCTGAGCAGATCTTCTGGGGATGTGCTCCATGAGAGTGGTATGTGCTTTTGCGTCATATTTTACAGATCAGCAAAAAAAAAAAAAATAATAAAAATGAATGTGCTACAAACTACTCAGATGAAGTTTGCCGAAGTGCTCATTTCAGACTGCTAAAATTATGATAATTTTTCAAAAAGAAATCCAACCATGTAAAAACAGAAAGAAAATCCTCAGTGTTGTAAGCACCGACATGTCCAAAAGAATGTTTTCTTATAACCGTGCTGTAGATACTCCATGGGATTTGGGATTTTCTGCCTGCCGAGCCACGCTGTGGGCCCTACCACGTAACCATAGCACTGCCTAAACAACTTGCTTTCTAATCCCACATACCTCAGAGCTGCATTTCTACGCTGGGACTGGAGAGCTTCCAGTTTGCAAACCAAGAGATGAACACAACATTCCTGTGAGAGAAAAAAAGCTGATGGTTTTCACCTCATCTTCCTTTTTCTTGATATTAAGGGCAGTAATTCTGGCTTCTTCCTCAGCTCATTAACCTCCCAGCCCCTTATTATGACCGCAACACTGTGTGGAGAAATCAAATTTCTGGAATAAAATGCAGATGCTTATGAAGTTCTGATACTGCCTATAGCTTTGTGTTTTGTGATATTAAGTGGATACTTGGCTTTTGTTTGTGTGTGTGTTTTTTTTTTTTTTACTGGTGAGAACATTTTAAAACTGTTTGAATGGTGACAGATTATGCAGCATTTGCAAGCCCACGGTTGTCGTTCCAACAAAACTCCATCTTGGATCACAGACTGAGTCATTTTAAAGTTTAATTAAATCACAAGCTTTATCTTGAAGTGGTTGATATGTACTATAGGCAAAAGGAGCAGTGTCATACATGCTGTATTTCAGTGGCTTCCCTTTCCTTATCGCTCCATTAATTCTACGTGGGATAAGGTTTGTCTGCTCTGTTACTATACCTGCACATTTGTTTTCTCCTCATATGTAAGTTTATATCAAGTCCAGAGGCAATTAAATCGCAGAATTTCTCCGTAAATATTAATCCGCTCGGTTATCTCTACCCAAGACTGACAAGCGAGATGCTAAACAGCGTCCAAATGAAAAACATGACACAATATTTCATGACTGTTTACTTAGCTGTTTTCAGTCCGAGGCAAAAGCGGCAGAATAGTTAATATGACTATGAAATTGAAAACTTCCAAAGAATTCTTATTTTACAGATGTGTGTAAAGAAAACACTCTTTGTGTTTACTTTAAATCCAGATAATTCGCCTGAAAACAATTTCACGTAGTCGATAGCTAGCAATATCCCGGTTGCTTTTGCACAGTAACTAATTTGAGCACACCCCAATTTAAGGAAAACAACTTCTCATCAACTCAAACTGGTTGTGGTTGTGATGTG
This sequence comes from Aythya fuligula, assembly GCF_009819795.1. Taxonomy (NCBI): domain Eukaryota; kingdom Metazoa; phylum Chordata; class Aves; order Anseriformes; family Anatidae; genus Aythya; species Aythya fuligula. Next base: position 137,382,105 of record NC_045560.1, on the reverse strand, counting down.
CCTTGGTGAAAGAAATAGCAAGGCTTTCAAGAACAGCCTGCTACAATTACGGACTTGTTAGAAGAACATTATTTAATAGAATCTACAGTAATTTCTTCTACCCCCAGCAGGAAAGTTCCCACAGCGTATGCTATAAAAATAGCAAGGTACACAAAGTAATAAGCAAGCACCTTATTGTGCTGCATGTCAGAGATTGTGGTTGTGTTTGTCTCTGCATCTGTCAAATCTCAGAAGACCTGACAGCGTCCCGAATTATTTCACTGAATGCAACTTTCCCTAGCATAACCCCTTACATATCCCTTGTAACTCAGATGATTATACGCTGAATTGTGCATTAAATTGATCATATTCTTACCTCATTGCTCCGTATGCTGTAGCTCCGTTTATAACCTTTTCACAAGACCACAGCAGATCTTTATCACAAGATCACGATTTTCTTGTTTCAACTATTTTCGATGTCTTACAATCAATGCTTTTTAACAGCCTGAAAGATTTATATTTTGTAGTATATGCTTGTCTAGTTTTCCTTGTTTGTCAGTACAATCAGCTACACAAGAGCAGAATAGTAGATTTCACTGGATACTTAATGGATGTTTTTGATTAAAACAGGCTAAAAATGAATTTTACTAAAAATCCTAACCACTATGCAAAAGATGTTCCCTACTTGAAATAATTCTAATAATGAAAATAATAATTCTAATAATTGGAAAGAAATGCTATGGCACCTGAAATCTAACCACAGCAGTATAGTAAGAGTGAAAGAAAACATGAAAGAAGTATTTAAACATAAATGAAACTCAGTTGTGACAAATACAATAATCAAATGTATCCAACAGCAAAAGCTACTGAGTTGAAAATTTAAGGTAAATGTGAATGGCAAAGTTAACCTTACTAAAACTTTTGACTTTTACATATCTGTCCTAAGTTGCATATTCATATGAAAAAATCAGATCACATATTCTTTAAATATGTGACAAAATATCGAAGGTGTAAAATCTCCTTTATCAGAATTATGGTATAAAGATATAACACAACCTTTTTCAAACATCTATTTTGTGTCAGACCACAATTTAAAGAATAGTGCTTAAAAACTAAAGCATATAAAAAAAAAGGGGTTCTTAAACATGAAAGATGAGCATTTTTAACATCAAAGTACCTACTCAACACTTCTTTATTAGACATGACTTTTTCACTTAAGCGGAATAAAGCAAATTAATGAATAGGTAATCTGTGGATCTAATCTCAGTTTCTGTAGTTCCACCCATATCTTATAATTTCCAGCTGTAGTGGCCAATTGAAGCAGTTACAGACATTGAAAAAAAGACCAAGTTTTATAAATCACATAAGCAATGTGAAACATTTTATAATGTTTCAGAGTATAAGGAGAATACTACGGGGGTAATCAATACAATTCAAATAAACCTTTTACTGATCTAAAAAAATCACAAATTAATTCAGTCTTATGTTATTCTATAGAAGAACAACCGTAACAGTTTTGCCCTGATACCTGAAAAATACTTAACATCAATTCCTCTAATAAATTCTCTGGACAATATTTCTAATTTAATAGATACTGCTGTTCCTATAATATTTAAAAATGATGAGATGTCACAAATTTTTTATAACTGAAAATATCCTATTCAAAATGCTCCTTGAAAATTACACACTGTATTTATTCCCACTTGCAGACTGAATCCTCCAGCCCTAGCAAAGACTGCTGTCACGAGAGACTACGACATCCAGGAAAGGGATGAAAATCCTCCACGGATTCCAGCTGAAGAGCAACTTCTCCCACCAGCACCCTCCAGAAGAACTAGCCCTCCCTCCCAGGCAGGCTGGGCATGCCTCCGACTCATGAGCCAGCAGCCCTGTTGGAGGTGTGTGGGAGACCTTCAGACTCTACCATGACCAAAAAAAAAAAAAAAAAAAAAAAAAAAAAAAGGCTTCCACTCTCAAGTATTGGCAGCAATAACAGGTAAACTGCTCATGAAGTGCCTTGAAAGATAACACCACTAATAGCATTACCTCCATTCAACTGGTTCAAGTGAAGCAAAGTCTAATCGTCACAGAATATGACAAAAGGATTCTACCATCTTAAACATCTCACTGGGAAAAAAAAAAGTAAATTTATCCAATTTATCCTAGCCACAAACTTCACAGCACTCATGCTTGCATATAGCACAAGTCAAAAAATAAAACTGATATCTAATGTAAATCATGATTATATATAAGTTTATTTTCCTGCTACTATTGCCACAATCAGAAGCAACCTACAGTTCCGAATATCTTCTCTTCCATTAGCATAAAATGTTTATAATTCCTCTCGAAACTGAAGATTCAAACAGGTGTTTTGTGAAGAAACTTTTCTCATGATTGTCTCATTGTGAAGTGAATGTATACTACAAAATAATAAATTAAAAATATGAGAAGCCACAATCTTGCTATATGGAGATACTATTTATTCACAGAGAATGCAATTTTCATGTGGTCCCATGGGAGCATTGAATTGCTACACACAAGTGCATGCCTCTGCTGATTACCAGGAAACTGTGGATCCCTAATGTCAGCCCCGAATCATTTCTTAGATGCCTGATGTAGGAATTCATGAGTCAGACTTCCATGGTTCGAGGAAGTAGAAGGGGCAGTGGGGAGAAATGTGCCTTCTATCATTTTCTTTCTGTATCTTTTATTTGACCAAGAAGAAGGAAAAAAATGTATTACCGGAGAATAAGTACTGGAAAAACAAACAACAACTACTAAACCAGCTAACTCTACAGTCATTGACATCTCCCAGGCATAGATGAACAGTATGGCCCCCTAAAGAGACCCAGCAGTGCCCTCTGGTGATTCAGGCCAAATTTACCTGGTTTATGTGGGAAGAAAAATGGACCAATGCCCTACAAAAGGTCCACGTAAAGAGGGATGCTGTTACCTTCACTGGGGAATTACACACAGGCACATCCAATTTGCGTATATTTGTATGGGTGTGCGAAATTTCTACTACAGAAATTAATTTGTTGGGAAGAATAAAAAATACACCTGTATTTTGGAAGGAAAAGGCACATTTATTTTGTCCACTATGCTTGTTGTGAGTAGTCAATTCTCTAGTAATAGTGAAGATGGCAGTGGCAGGCCAAACAGTTTTAGAGGATGGGACAAAAAAGAGGTATTTGTTTTCTAGTTTCTTTGCATGGTGTTATTTTTTATTTTTTCTGAAGTTATTTAAGAGATGCTGTCCAGGAATCTCCTTTGTGGGAAAGCTCCTGTGAGAGTTTTGTGTCCCACAGATCCCTTCCTACAAGAACGTGGCAGGTTAATATGAATAAAATCAAGTAAGCACAGTGGACTGCCATTATCCTTTGGTCCTTTGACATGTTTGGGAGAAACTGGAAAATGCTGACACAGCATTACTGGGAAAATCTTACTGGTCTCAGTGAAAATCCAGTATGGAAATGCCACCCAAAATCTTCAACTGTATGGCAAGATCTAACAGGCTGGGCTCCTGAAATTTTGAAAGATTGAGAAAAAAATTAAAGGAATAAGTTATTTAGGTTCTTAATATACTGACTTCATTATTCGCGTCCCGTACTTCAGTTACTTTCACTTAGAGCTCTAATCTTTCTTCCATCTATTCTGAATGTCATCGGACAGCTTTCCATCTGCCTCAACCTCTTCTGCAATTCTCATGTTACATTGTTCCTGACATACCAAATATTTTTATTCTCATTAGCCTCTTCCCTTCCTTCTTCAACTGCAGCCCCTCAAACACATTTAGTTTTCACTAGAAACCCATCAGCATACCCCTTAGTGATATGTACTGATATGTTGTCTGACACTACACTTTCGGGTTTGTTTCTTAATTATGTTGAGCTTTATAAACTTGAAAAAGAGATATTCTTGGGGAACAAACAGCTTACTTTTAGAGCATGACAAATAATTGACTGCCATTTCATTTGAAATTCAGTATTTTGGTAACTAAAGTGTTACAACAATAATTATATACAGGTCTCACATAGCAAATAATTATCACTTATAAAGCTGCAAGGTCTGTATTAATTGTATTTGAAATGTAAAAATATATATATATATATAAAAAAGTCAAGAAAGCAGGTTTGTTGCCTTGTATAAAGTTTGACACTGTAAGCCAAAGCTGAAAATTACCTTTCAAATATCTTCTTAAGTTGAATAGATTTAACTGGAACATAAATTAAAAGGAACACAAATTCAGAAACAGGGAAAGTCAGAAAAAACATGTTTTGATCTGCTTTTTTTCTCCCCTGTAATATCTATGGTAATAGGACAAGAAGTTTCTACATATTTTGAAGTCTCACTTCACTGAGATTCCCTACAATGTTGTTGCAGAAGAATAACTTAGACCATGTGGATCTGTTTTTCCTCCTAAGGAGAGTAAGGCACTAGACAAGCAGTGTGTCACTCATCTCCTCTTCACCAGCTGTTCTTTCACTCCATTCTGTGTCAGCTAATTTCTCTCTGAAGTTATTTTACTGCTATCTCCTGCGCAATTGGCTTTTGTTTCTGCCCTAAAATGGCACAGAAGAGCAGCAGACTCCTTACCACTTAGCATTACTTTAATTCTTATCTGGTTATACATCAGGTTTAGAAGAAAACACTTTTAAACACGACTTCTTTCCCGAAATACTCCTTCTCGTACATATTATATCTCAGCTATCAATAGGTAATTAGGAAAATGAATAATGTGTGGCGGAGCTACTGTTTCCTTTTCCATAGCTCAAAAATGATTCCACTCCTTTTCTGTTCATCACAGGAGAAAGCAGCACGTACTGTTACGCACACGCTTTGCTGATCCACGCCACTCAGCAGCACAGCCTGCTTGGAAGGCACGCTGCTGAAAGTCACAACAGGGCAAACACTTCTGTTGCTAACAGATAATTACAACGCAAAGCTTTTTGTCCCCATAATACATTTGCAACTTCTTTTTTCATTTTGTCTCAATGGTTTTTGTATTGATTTAATTCCATTATTGCATATGAAAGCCTCAATCATTGTCTAAATGAGAAAAGTGAATTTATAAGTTACTAAAAATATATCTTACTGGTATTTAGAAAGGTTTGCTGTACATATGAAAGGTATTGTTGAAAATGTCACCATTCCTTCCCCTACAGACATTAAAGCACTACTGTCAAAAAGAAATTCACACTTTAGAGGCAAGATAATGCCTTTTCATCTGAAAAATGACTTTTATCAAATGAATAGGCATAAAATAAAGGTTTCCATGGATATCCTAGATTGATCTCTTAGATATTAAACAGGGAAAAAAATATTGCTGCCTGCAGCAAAAACTGCTGTATCCAAATGTGGAGGAAACCAAAAAAAGGGTGTTTTCACAAAAAAAAAACGTCTGAAAGTTTTTCATCCTGCCCAAATTATTGGCTACGCTTAATAGCTATAAATCAGAGAGATTCTATGCAGAACAAAGTTAATGTTGCAAATTGTAACATATATCAGCGTGTTTAAAACAAACTGGAGTTAAGCAAGCATATAGTGTAAGTATAACACTGACTTTGTACTTGTAAACATCCTTTCCACACAGAGCCCTTTGGGACATTCAAAGAATTTACTGAATGAGCTACTTGGAATAAATAAAGAACACTCAACTTGGCCTGCAAGAACATTCAACTTGGCCTGTAACACTTTAACTGATTTTAAAAAAGTTTTAACTGTTCCCCTAGTTGCCTGGAAATGGCCATTTAAAAAATGCTGCTGTGGCAATAGTAAATCTTTATTAATTCCTCATTTTTGGATTTTCCTCCACGGGGCCTGTTAAAAATAATCTTTCAATCCAACCAGCTCTGGCCTTCAAATTTAGTACAATATAGTGAACCACACAAATGTACTGAAAAAATACTTTTTTTTTTTTTTTTTTTTAACTTATTTACAGAAAGCAGTTAATTCTGGCAGTAAAGTTAGCTTCAGTGATAGTTCCATAATCTAAACGGAGAAGATGCAGTTGTGCCAGCTCATTACCATGCTTAGCTTTAATAGAAAATCTCCTTTAATTCAGATCTATGGACCAGCTGCACGACTTTGTTCAAAAGTTGTTACAGATGACCTGTCAAGTTTTATTTTTAAAATCTTCAAGTTGACTTTAAAAGTCCATGTCTACAAATAACGTAAAATTCATTTGCAAAGTTTAAGGGCTTGAATCTCTATTTGTTAGCAAAGCTATTTTATAAAAAAAATAAAAAATAAAAAATCTGGGGCTACAGGTGCATTGGCAAATACCACTGAATTACCAGAGTTAAAATCGCTTTTAAAGCACATTTCTGTTCAAGTTATCTCTTTGAAAACATCACCACCTAGTTCACCACGTATTTTGTTTGAGTCCCAAGCAAATACAAGCAAGTTGAAATCTCGGGAGCTCCGAGTTGACAGAAAAATGATTTTTAAAACTGCTTTATACACAAAATGCCTTCCCTACAACCAATGTATTATCTGAATATATCCATATGGGGGCAGTAATGTTAAAGAAAAATAATACCCAACAGCAGCCACCTTAATTAATTTGTTTGCAGACCCTTTTCTTTTACACCAGGCACTCGATACAATACTGAAAAGAAATTTTAAAAAGAACAACAAAATGTGAAGGCTATTGCTTGTTAAGCCTCTGTTTGAAGTGCTACCACAGAATAATCACTGCACTCAGAGTCTAGACCTACTTCTCAGTGTATTTATCTGTCCCTATGAAGAATCTGTTATTATTTTTGCATTGCACTTAGCAAGTTTAAAGCAGTGTCTGTGATGCAGGCACTGTCCCAGGGGGCCATTCCCAGGGGATGGGAAGGAACTGGCTCGTCCCTAGTACACCCCAAAGAAACAAGGTGCTGAAACACAGCTGTTATGGATTGTCACCAGAGCAACACTTCCTTGATTAGAAGGAACTAATCTGAATTTAAACGATCCTATCAGGCCTACTTTTTATTTTTATTCCCTCTCTCCATGGAGTAGCTGGAATTTTGGTAGGGTGACCTCTGGACATTGAGAGCTGCAGCTTCTCCCTCGAACCGAAGCTGCCCTGAATCAACAGACCCGTCAGACTCATTAATGATTTTTATTTCAACCTTCCTACTGTACCTCTCACGCACACTTTCCCAATTTAGCTGCAAAACCACCATCACATCCTCAGTTGTACGTCCATGAAAAAACCACCAGTTCTTCCACAGCCTTTCTACAAAACCAGATTAAGTCGCCACCCTGCTATTCAGTGACTTCCTGAATTTAGTGGTTATCTACAGGGAAAAAGTCATTTATTACTAGGTGAAAGGCTGTAAGAACACAGCAACCAGCACTACAATTTATCATCTGAGGCAGACCAAGAATATGAGCAATGGAAGCATAGATGTTTGTCATGTTTCACAGAAAATCCCCCAACAAAAATCAAAACCAAGCAAGCATGCACAACAGTGATCGTTACCCTGACCTCTTCACTTAAACTCACCATTTCATTCCCCAAAACTGTCTTCCAAGTCTCCTAACACAATGCTTTTCAACTGTTTTTGGCAGAAGTGTTGTGGTCAGAGGGTGTCTGTGTGAAAACAGACCCTCTAAGATGCAGGCTTCATACCATTCAGCAGTTTCAAAACCCACTAGTTCAATACAAATTGCAAACTATTGCAAAGTAACAAGCAAATAAACAATTAGAAAACTTTTTTTTTTTTTGTGTGTGTGTGCTTCAGATTCAATTACAACTACTTAATAAATTACGAGGGAAAAAGATCACTCAAAGTAGAGTTGATCATATCAACAAACCCCCAAACCACTATTACAGCTATGCTATCTGGAGATGGAAATCACGTAACAAAATTATCTTCTAAAAATGATATAAAGCTTAACTTGCTCTGAATACCATCAGCTTAGGTGGTAAAAGATCTTGAATCTGCTCAGTATCAATCACATGATTTTGTTTAAAAATTCAAATATCTTACAACCTACATCATTTAATGTGCTAAGGGTATGGCATTTGCAACCAATTTTGAAAAGCTGAGTGGAAGCCTCCTTTCCTCCACCTGTATATATACATTTCAGGATGAAAACACAACCACTGCCATTATCCTTTAAAGAAGGTAACCTCATTGCTCCCTCACTCTGCATTTCCCAACTCTCCTCTCTTCACCTTGCAGTCTCCTCCATCTTCTCCTGCAGCTCATCTAGCTGGTATTCATAAACATCATCCAACCATTCATCCAATTATTCACAGATTTTTCTTTTGTTTATTCTCTCCTAATCATAGAACAGAGGGAAATGGGAAAGTAACCGGTTGACTTTGAACTGAAAAAAAAAAAAAAAAAAAAAAATCAGCCTCCAGGAATGATACTTTAAACAAAATCATTTAAACAAAATTATTAGTAAATACTCATTTCATCTCGGACTCAAAATCCCAAATACCACTAAGGTCCCACTACACCGGGAAATATGCAGACACATCCTACAAAGCAATATAGTAGTTCATACAAATCTGGAACAATTTCACCAAACCTTTTGATATCAACAAGATGTGCTGAGCTCCCAGCCGTTTTGAAAGAAAGAAAAATAACTCAGTTCACTACATAAGAATATAGAGGTCAAAGTTCAAGACCCAGATTTGAAAAGTTCTAATGAGGTCTCCAAAATGACACGAACTACTACAATTTATCACAGGTAATTTGATCCCCATATGAAGGGAATTCATATTTGATGATAATAGCTTGTATTTCTTTACTTCTTTGTTTTGCTAACAAGCTATCAGAACATCTGTGACCTCTGTAAAAAATTAAAAGGAAAATGAGTAGAGAACTTCCTAATTTCTTCCTGTACTACACAAATAACTACGATTAGCAAACGTTATTCAACCACTGTGATGCATGACAGTTTTGAGTATTAGAAGAAATTAAAATGGATAATAAGATGGACAAGACTTTGAACGTAATTTTAAATAAATGGAAACTATCTTGTCTTTTTGAAGATGCAGTAGCCTGATGTCACTTCTGAAGTAACTCATCAATCCCAAATCTTGACTTGCAGTTTTCAAAGAAGCAGTGGTGAGCTCTGTTATTTTTGAGGCTAGCAGGGAATGTATTATGACTGAACAGCAACCTTACTTAGAAGAGAATGACAAGCTTGAAGTAGATTTCCGGGGCAAGGAAAGGAAAGCCTTATTATCTGTGTCTGATCATTAGCTCACGAACAGACACTTTCCTATATAAAGGGCAGAAAAGGGTCAAAGCCACAGAGCATGTCTAGTGATTATGTTGATAGCTATCATGCCAGCCGACAGCTGGGGGAATTGTGGGGTGCATTACACATGAAGTTGACTTTATGGCTGCAAAGATATCAGCTTTCTTCATAATTTGGAACTAACAGGGAGTTTCCTCTTAAGGCAGATGGATTTTCTCTGGCCATTTGAGAAGGATCTTGGTTGTTAATGCTAAGAACCTGTACAAAGAGAGAGAATGCTAACAACTGTCTTAATTGCACTTCTGACCAGAATACCCACAGAGATCTACACCAGCAGAGCTACTGTATCAGATAAAAGTCTTTCCCAAGACATTTGTTTGTCCTATTCAATCAGGATATCTCAGATAAACATTTTGGATTTGGCACTGGCAGATTCTAATTTCACTCATGAAAAGATGTGCTGAAAGGTTTTGGTTTTGAAAAGCAAACATGAGACATCCATGGTAGATGAGCTCGTATTGAATGAAGAAATCTTGTTATATATTAATCATTAGGTATGTACGGGGTTCCTGTTAAAAACTCAAAGGGGCACTAACTTGTCCACTTTCAGATGTCTAAATCAAGAAGGGACTGTGTTCTCCCTAAGTAACAGAGCAATGTGGCAACAGGTTCCAGTACTGATGACTTTCTGATAGTAACTATTGACTGAATTACAATTAAAAAAAAAGAAAAAAAAAGAAAAAAAAGAAAGAAGAAAGCATACCAGCATACGTGCTTTTTAAGTCATTGACTCTAGTCCCCCTATCAGAAGAATCCAAAACACATCACAAAACACATCACCTGGTTTTACCTACTGGGTTAAAAGGCTTGCTGTTCAATTGCTAAGAGCAAATAGGAGCATATTCACAGTTTAAAAACAATTGTAAGCACACTGCAATAAATAAACAACCCCTGAAATCCAGTAGCTCTAAGTCAGACTTTTATAAAATCTACTGCCCAAATTGAGTAGAATGTGGAGTGATTTTTTTGCCTCTGATTTTCATCAAACATTCCCATCTATTTCAAAAGACACGAAGGGTCTCTCTCAAAGGGATAGGCTCAAAATATCAGGTATCTTTAATTTCACTTAATTATCCAATCAGATCACATACACATTTAAGCCAACCTAGGACTGCTCGGACACTGATAGCGGGTTGTAGCCAACCTGTGTGCTCCTAACCACAGGACCTGCACTATTCAAAGAGTAATTAATGCATCACTTTTTCACTAACAACTAATAACTGTATCAGCCTAAACAACAAAACCTGTTTTTACATACTAACTCACCTGTCTATTCTGTTAGAATGAGATTTCCAATAAAGTTAGGGACAGAGAGAAGAGCATAGGTGTATACGTACATGTATCTCTATATGTACACACATATATGCATGCATAGACATACATAGGTGTACATGGTAAATTTTTTGTCTCCCTTAGTAAAGACAGTATTATTATAAACTACTTCCTCATCATTCCCCTTCACATCAGTCAAGTATCCACCTGCTTTTTATTATATAGTTAAAATGGTTATATACATTTAAAAAAAAAAAGCAAGAAAATATTTCACTTGCATTGAAATACCATTCAGATTTTATTACCTTTCATCTGTAGTGCAGTGCCTTTACAGGATGACGGAACAATGAAATTCATTCCTGTCAAATAGCTATATACCATATCATTTACATGTTTTAAGTTCGATTTGCTTTCTGGGCACCTCAGATCACATTTCTATAACCAGGGTAGCTAACATATTAAGTCTCAAGCAGGTGAAAGACACTGTTTCAGCCTCTGCAGATATCACGGATAGAAAAGAAGCTTTCCCCATTCATAAACAGGTGTATATACACAGTACATACATATCTACGTGCTCCACACACAAACACTTCTTAGTACCAGCATTTAGTTTCTCTTACACATCTCAGATTCTCTATTAAAAAACAAAGGTTAATCCATACTATATGTTCCAGGCATTGTATCGTGGTTACTTCTACCAGGCCCATTAGTACTCAGCAGAAAACACAGATAACTGCTGGGCTTTACTCTGGGTGTGTCAGTACTTACTTGAAAATACAGAGGAATTTTGAAAACTTTCCTTCTCTCCTTGCTCCAGTGACAGTAAGGCTGATGAGGTGACCTAACAAGCCTTTTCCACCTCTTACTACTGAGAGGCTCACAAAAGTAGAGTTTTTGAGGAGGAATTTCAAGGCAAACAGGGAAGTGTGATGCACAAAGACAGCGTAAGAAGAGTAAAGAAATGAATGGAAACAAAAGACACTTGGGAGACTGGCCAATTTTTACCACTTCAAAGAAAACCGAGTCTTTTGCCATTTGAGCATCTCATCAGCAACTGACAAAACCGAAGTGTTTTTGCCTTATGTATCTTCCATACTACAAAAGGCAACCTTTATATAAACAATATTATTGTTTTTAAAAATATTCACTGCTTGCAATCTTATAAAATGTTTAATAGCTGAAAGGCATGTATGGGTTTACACATATAGACTGAGTTAATAATTGTTGCGTTTTCTATCATCGCAATAAAGTGTCTTTTAGAGCAATAAAATACAGCCAAGGATCTATTAATAATTCAGCAAAATTATATATGGAAAGTGAGAAATCACTTTCCAGGTTGTAATAGTGCTTTCCACCAATACTACTGTAATTAAGAATCTGTCAACATTGCTACTTAAGAAAAAGCAGCATGTGGGTTTATACTTTCAGTCATAAAAATCAAAGTTATTTTCCAGGAAATAAATTGTGTTCAGCATCCCCATTCTTTTCCAATAAAAGTTGTGGTCAGGAGAAGTAGCCCCTTGCATTCATGTAATCAGTTTTTGTATCTTTGCTTGTAAACAGGAGCACATAAATAATCATGCAAGTATTGTCATTTCCTGGTACTGCAGAAACATTTGAAGTAGCATGTGCCTTGCAGTATGCAATTAGAATACATACAGTAATTTTACTCCTAGACTCACAAGTAGATACATTTTTTCAAAAAAAAAAATTCAATTAAATAGAACATTTCTCCTTATCACAGGCAAACAACTACAAGAAAACCTCCCTTGTTTTCAGACCATTCTCCTTTTTGATATCTCTTTCTCTTCTTTACCATTTGTGCTTAGATTCTCACCAGTAAGTCCTGTAAGCGCACAAGCATTTTAAACAATTATACAAACTAATACACTCAAAACTCTTGAACAGACATACCAAGGTGATAGTATCTATTCTTTGGCCTGAGAGGGTACAATTACTTTCTATTTTTTGCAAAGAATGGCAAACTTCTCACTCTGTCCTGATCAAAACCACACACTTGCATGACACTAATTTAAAGCACTGCCCTAACCCTCCTAATGCTATCACTGCAGCTACTGGTTACGCTTCTTGCCACAGCAGAAGACAAGTCGACTACTTTCTCCTTAGCAGACCTGACAGAAGAAGAAACAAGTGAATAGGCAGCAAAGGAAAAAAACAAGCTTGATAAGAAAGGTGTTAACAATGGAATTTGCTGTCACCAAAGAGTTGTTTTACAGACAAATCCATAAATTAGCAGCATAATCCAATGAGACTATAGTGACAGCTCTAAAGCCCTCATGCCTGTTCTTTATCAGGCGAAGACAGATCGAGCTCTTTGACATTTTAATGAAGTAGAGTTATTACTGATTTGAGCTATCAAACCAATAAGCCAGAAAGAGAGAGCCAACCATCAGCAAGCTGATCTTTTTAGCATCAGTCACTTACTGGTAAGAGATAAAGGCTTTAAAGAATCCAACTATTTCTGCTTAAAACCTGAATTATGGGATAGTGCTAGAAAAGTACTCTTTATCTTAAAAGACATTTAGGCTCTTTCCAATAAAGACAAGAAAAGAAAGACCCTACAAATTGGTACCTTAGGACTATGCTATAACGTGAATTCTCTGTCATATCTTAAGTATAAAGTGTCCCTGAGCTCTGACAATCTAAAAAAAAATTAGAAAAGAATTGTTATAACTCAGTTTCCTACATTTTTCCCTTTTGCAGTGCATGGAAAAAGAAATAGGAAAGAAAAAAAAAAAAAAAGTAAGTTTTAAGGACTCTCAGCTTCCACTAAAAGGAAAAAAAAGTAGCGAACTGAGCGATTTTAATCCACCTTCTAAGGTTAAGTACTTCTGGTAGAGTGATAATTTTACTCCTAGAAGACCATGTGATTAAGCATCAAATGACTTCCAGAAATTCATGCTCTCTGAAATAAAACATCGGTGCAGATCTGTGTAAATAACCTAATTACATTAATTAGGCACTTATTAAATGTTAGCTACAAGCAAAAAACGTTTGTCACGACTTCATCCTAACTCCCCAAGCCTGATGAATCAGATGAGTGATTTTAAATGTTTGCTTCGTGTATTTGAGAAGCCATACAGCTTCATGGTTCCTGCAAGTTCCTTACTAGCCCCTGAGTTCTCTTTTTAAGACCTTCTAATGAGTTTATTTTCATTTTAAGAGGTATATGTGATACTCATGAGGTAAAAATACTGTGATAACTGAGCTTAAAGGAGCAGAAGGGGACGGCACAGTAGAAAGAGGTAAAAGGAAAATACTGGAAACTTTCCTTTTATGAGGTTTCTTTGCGTTACATGCAAACTAATCTGGCTTTTGTTGGGCTGGCTTTCCAACCCCTACTATCATTAGGAGACTTCCTATGTTCTCTTCTGGCCCCAAATCTTACTAGGTTCATGACCTTTTCAGCAAACAAATATAAGCTTTACTAGTATTGGCATAAAACAAGCCTGTTGAAAAGTTAAAAAGGATTAAAGAAAGACTCTTGGTATGAACAGCTGAAGAACCATCTTTAGTTTCTCAGGAAATAACTCATTTCTAAGCCTTCGGAGTGCATATGTAGGGACCCTCTGCTTATTCCCGAAATTTGCTAGTGCTCAGAAGAGTGATGAGCTGTGAGACTTCCAAAAGCTCCCTAAGATTTTGGTGTAGGCCAAACACATGCAGTGATGCCAATGGGGATTACGAACTGAAGAACCCTAAACTTGCTGGATGGAGTGGAAACATTAAGAATTAAATTGTGCGAGTACTTTTTTTTCCCCAATGGAACAGAACTATACAATGTTTTTTTTCTTTTTCTTTTTTTTTTTTCTTTTAAAATGATGCAATACCACTCAAATCACCTCCAAATTCCACGTGTGGGAACATTTTTCCTCATTTCACTGAAGATTTGCCAACCTTGTGTTTTTATTAGTAAATACCACATGCTCTCAAGTGATTTAAATGTGGCTACTGATGGGGCATAAATCAAATTTTGGTTGACTTCTGTTTTCAGGCCTCTACATGACAATAAACTCCATCAGCCAGTTTTAAACCAGACTATACAAACACCAATCCTGGACAGTCCTTAAAATGTCATATTAGCTGAAGCTTTTATGTTTTACCAGTCAAAAATGATGCTTCTTCTTTCATTCTAGTGAAATGGGAGTAAATATTGTTCATTTTTGTCTTATTCATGTGGTATCTTATTTTCTAACACAGATTCTCTTTTGAATTAACAAGTTTATAAGCTGAAATATCCCTTATACTTTGGTAAAAGATTTAAGGTATTCAACTTAAGTTTTTATTGTTTTCTCATCATCAAAGCAATAGATAAACCTTTTCTAAAAGAATTTTGTAGCACTCCTGCTAGGATTTTCAGCTGTAAGCATTACTCTTCGCTTCTCCTAAAGCAGCATATGAAATAATTTTACAAAAAGCTAACAAGATAAATTATTGAAATCTTCCTAACGTGTTCGCAGCTGTCATTTAAGAACAACTAGCTAACATTTTACTTAAAAACTACACTAAAAGCAAGCTGTACAGATAATTTGTACTTTACTAATAAAAGGATTCTAATCAGGAAGACCCTCAACAGAAGCTTGCTTGGAAGTTAAAAAAAGTTCATAGTGCCTCACACTTCATAATCATAAAGTTAAAATGAACGCTTGATTAAAGACCCATTCTCAAGTTTAAATGATAATCTATGTTTATATTTAAGACATATTTATATACATAAGTAGGATGTAAACTAAAAAAGATATGAAAAAAATGAACCCACTCTCTATACGACTTTTTTTTCTTATGATCCTAAGACCTCATTGTACAGTACTTGGAGTTGCTATTACACACATTTTAGTTTCTGAGACTATAATGCTCTTTTATCTCACAACGTTCCCCTGTTAAGCTCACTGACCTTCTTTTGGTGGAGGAAACAAAAAAACTAACCCAATTAGACTTCATGAACACCTACCTCCTTGGTACATTTTATGTGCTCCAAGAACTAATACTGGTTACATTCCTTCAAAAAATAACATGACCTCCAAGGGTTCCTCCAGCTGCTTCTAGCAAACCACTGCCATCCCCACACTGGGCTTTCAGCCAGCTTGCTCTTATCCAAATTTTGTGTCTTCATTAGATACCAATAAAGGCACTACCCAAAACTGACTCATGCATCAGTGCTATGCAATCACTGGTCCACTACACATTACAGGTTGTTAAAATTGAAATATTTCAAGCCTGCTTTTCAAACACATCTTTCACATTTTGCTATGAAATAGAAGGAAAAAGAAAAAAAAAAAAAAAGGCAGTTTTTGGTGCAATCTGACCAGAAACAAGCATGAGTTAACTGAGACACCTGACTGCATCTTACTGAGGGCACATCTGAATGCCTACAAGACTGACAGCTGAAATCTTAGTTTTCAGTACATATTTTCCTCTTATTAAATTTGTCAAATATCACGTCCAAGATAATTATTGGGGGCACATTAAGGGGCACACCATGCTTTTTCTTCATGTCTTTTTCTTTTTTATTTGTAAAATTCAAGAGGAGGAACAAACACTGCAGAATATGTTAATAATTTCAAAAAAGAAAAAGCTTCAGGAAATATTGGTAATGGCTCTGCATTGGCTAACTTACCAGATATTCTTTATTACAGAAATCCTATCTGTAACATACATGTATTAAGTATGAGACAGTGCTAAGCCACGATCCATCCATCCACCTAGTTACTTAATTGTACTGCAAAGGAGGCAGTACAGCTTTCCTGAATTGGTCTCACTGCATCAGCATTCAATCAAACAGCTGCACTTGAACAAATCTTCTGAAAAAGTGCACACTTGATTTTAACATTTCTAGTAATAGAGAACACATTGATTGCTCTTCATAAATGTTCTTATCATCACCTTAAGTAAAAATACCTGAGTTCAAATTATTATACAATCATTATTCCAACTTTGCTTCTGAAAATCTTCAAAATTCTGTTTCCTTGTCAATATTTACAGATTATGAAGCTATTTCTCAGCTGCCATTTAAATAATCTTAATGAACTGAGACTCTTCATGAGTTAAAACAGGAAAGTTACACAAGCCTATGTATATTATGTCAATATTACAACAAGATTTTTCGAGTGCTACTGTTCATTATAACAACATCTGGCTGGTAGAAATAAGCACCTTAGATTTCACTTTCCCTTATGACCATCCCTGGCATTAATTGCACTCCATAAGACAAAAAAAAAAAAAAAGTCCACATACCTATTCCATAACTTACCCAGAACTGGTATCAGCCAACAATGCTAGTTATCGTGTTTCTTTTTAAACCTCTCTTCTTCTATCCTTCCAAAACCCTTAAAAAAACCACAACACTTGCACCTCTGTAGTGCTAGAAATATGTTTTCCCAAAACTTACTGAAAATCAGTCATAGTGCTCTAGACTGATACTCACCCCATTCTTTCATTTACCTTAGATGAAAACATATAGTTAAATGCCAGCATGCAGGCAAATTTAAGTTTGTCTGCCCCCTGCCCCTTTTTTATATCAGGCAACTAAATCTATCTACTTTTTAAAATTACCTAGCAAGCAATTTTCCCAACTTTTGACTTCCTACAGTCCCACTGTTCAACGTAATCTCACCTTCATTGAATCAGTAATTTTTCCCAAAATAAGCTGTTATCTCTTTAGTATTAGTACTTGCCGTGATAAATAATGAAACCTTATCCTAATGCAATTCCCTGGCTGCAATTCTGAAAGAAAACCAAAAATCTGCTGTCCTGTGGGAGAAAAAAATATAAATAATAATACACACTCTCCTCTCCAAAAAGAAGGATTACCATTTTCGAATTACAATTATTTATCCCTTCGCATCATCTCATATTAAAGAATGTCACAAGAAGAGCTTAAAGCTCTTCAAGTGAGTAATACTGAACACTGAGCAGCTGAAGTGACTGAATCATTAAGGAGGGGATCTGATCAAAATCCTCTGAGTGACAGCTACGGATGGGTTTTACTGGGATACAAATTCATACACCTGCTTCCCCAGACCTGACCTGGGCCCCCAGCTGACAAACATCACTTTCACAGAACAAGAAACAGCTCATCCATACATTTCTTCATTCCCTTCACACCAAATTCAAGATCAGGTCATGCCTGAACAATGTAATTAGTGCTAGACTTGTATAAGTAGCTCACTGCTTGGTTCCTTGGGAACTACAAAGGGAAGTATTGAACATATTTTCCCCAGAAAAGCAGTTACAAATTCCAGGGATTAAAATTAGTTTAGTCAAATGTTTCCCTGAAGTAGGACTTTTGAGAAGTAAAAGTAAAGGTCTGGCACAAACAACCTTTTTCCTCTTAAAAAATGTCATTATAATGTATTACTATGCAACTAAAAGGAAGAACATTTACAAGAACTTTCTGAAATAGGAAAAGTTTTTAAAATTTTCTTAAAATTGGGAGGGACAGAATGACCCTTAACTTTGTCCTTTCAACAAGACCAAATTAGAAGGAAGTTATGTAGCTTAATTTTTCATTGCTTTATTACATCCAAACCTCCACTGAACTTGAAAGCCCATTTGCCAGCAGAGATCCAACCGTTAGCTTTAAAAGAAATTCCCATTGCTTTTATCTCTTAGCTACTGTCTGCAAGGATCTCCCCGAAAAGCCCCAAGTAAGGACTTTATGCGTGCTCAAATCTTCCATCCCATCCTGCATTCATTACTTCACCCCATTAACATTCCACGCAGAGAGCCCTTTGCTAGTTTTATGAGGCGAAACCACAGAATGTCAGGTTAACAAAGCCCTGTCCAGAAGTTTCCCTTTAGTAAAACTGTTCATCAGGAGTCTGTTTACATAGATTTGAAATGAATTATTAGCGTCATGGAACTGGAGGAAAATTAGAAACGTTGGTGATAAAATACATAATACATCTCCTATACCTACAAACGAGGTTGACCACTTCCATCGTTGATATTATTTCATCATATCACTGTTTATTACAAGAAATTAATCTAACGCTGTATGTCAGACACTTTTTTGAGGGTCTATGTTACTCACTTTGTTATACGGTGTTAAAATGGAAAGGCTTTGTGCCATTTAGGACAGGTGGGCTGGATGTAAAAACAGCAAAAATAGTAGTTGTGAAAATTATGTATAAGATTAATATCATAACTAAACTACTATTAATGTGCAGATCAAAATTTGTATGTGCACCTATATCCACAACAGTACGCAGGCACAAAATTCAGACATTAACTCTGTACCCCATCAGGACTCCCTTCAAACCATCCACATCTTCTGCCCATCCATGCCTTTATCTTGCTGCTCTAGATTTAATTAAAGACCTCTTCTCTCAACACTTCTTATTTTCAAGAAAACCTTCTTATTTTCAAGTTCTTTGTAGCCTTCAATAGGGCCATAAGAATACTTGGATGTATTTCAGATTGAATAAAACTGACCAGATCTATACATTTGTTGTATCTACAAAGTAAATTTCACTCCTGTAGTGAAGATTAAAATTTGTTAGTTAGTGCTTGACTGAGCTTGCAAAAAAAAAAAAAGTAAAAAAATAAAGTAAATTAGATGTTATATTCATGTTTTTAAAATAAGATTGAAAGGAAAATCAGAAAACAAGATGTTAAAAAAAAGTTGTACAGGAAAAGAAGGCTAAAGAAATATAGTAATATGCTTTCATGAGTTTCACATAATGTGCCACTGTTTACTTATATTTTCTCAAACTACCTAAATAAGAAGGTTATAAGATTTTACTGAAACGTGACGGAGAGATTCTGAGCCCAAACAACAGCTAGTATAACAGAGGGTATTTTCTCTCAGCAATGATTGTTTATATGTTTTAAGTTATCACTGTTACAATAACACCACTGCCACAAAAGCATGTGTATAAAAATGTTGCTTTAAGTGTTAAATTACAAGACTTACCCTTTATCTAACAAATTAAAAAAGACCTGAATGGGAAATCATTTTGGAATGACAGTTGCCAGAGGAAACACTTTAATCCAAGGGGATTTCCCAGCATTATCTATTTTTAATTCTGGAAAATATTTCCCTTCTTCATACCCATCACTTCGCTGTGATTTTAAGGACAAAACCTGCTACTTTCAATAATTTCCAGAGAAAGGCTTTTCTACATTTTCCAATAGCAAGTTAAGCCTGGGGACCCAGCAAGTCTCGTGTTGAATCAGCTAGTTTTATATTACACCGTTTCTTACAAACAGAAGCACAGTTAGGGCACTTCAAGTAAGAATTATTTATTTATGAGCACTTCCAATTTGATTCTCATTGCAAATCCTAAACGTGGCCTCATTCCATTATCCCCCATTCAAAATTTCATTTACACATGGCACTACACAAACTCTGTAATATCTTGGTATCTCTGCTCAACAGAAGCTCATCGCTCATCTACTAATTTTACTTTTGCCCTAAAGGCAGAAGAAAAAAAAGAAATGTAAGGGGAAGGTCACAAGTAAATAAGGAGCGTGAGTTTCACAGGGACACTGCTAATACAGTGGGAACTTACAGTAAGGCCCACCTCCAGTAGGCAGCCAATTTCTTTAAGAAATCATTCCTGAGTCTTTCCAAGATCTGTGATACAACTTGTTCGACCTCTAGCAAAAGGCCACCTCTTTCTGCCTGTTGTTGGTCCCTTGGGTGGTCCAAGACCTGGGTGGTCTAGTGATTCTAGCTTGGACAGCTTATTTCAGTTTTTACTGTATTTAACTGTCTCGCATCACATTTTAGTCTTCTGGATAAAGGATTCAAACAACTGAAACAAGACAGCCTCTTCTTTAAATCTCACTTCCTGAATATTACTGAGTCTTACGAGAAAACTGTAGCATAAAACCAAACAAACGAAAAGCTGCATCATGCCAAAAGGAGATGAAGGACCCTATATATCCGAAACAATCCTGAACATATAATACATCTGCACAGTAGTTTAAAAGCTTTAACGTTGAGGGTACTATTAAAGTCCCTGCACCACAGTTTCCAGCAGATCACCTGAGAGCCATGTTGTAAGAATTAGATTCCTATTAGCATGAGAAAACCCAATAGTTCAGGTGACATTTCTACTTCAATGGCTGGTTACAGGGCTTCTGTCACCTGGCTGATATCTGCTTTGATTTCCAGCAAACACCCTCAAACAGACAATCTGTTGTGATGTGAAAGTGTTTAAACAGTGATGACATGACCAAGCACTTCTTGTAAAAGTGATTTTTAAGACATGTTACTAACCAGAAAAAGAGCAGCAATGACAGAAATCCACAAACGATGGAATCCTAGCATTTGAGTAAGAAACGGAGAATGGCAACACTGCGTCTTGATGCAGACCATCACACCATGGTCTTTCAGTGCTTTTTGAGAACTGTCCAAGAGTTTTTGCTTAGCACTACTGGAAGCTCAGGTTTACCCTTTATTTTTGCTGTCAGACTGGTGTTACACTTCTTCCCTATGTTCTTATTCATTATTCTTATAAATTAAGTACATATCCAAAAAACTAAAGATAATTACATTGTCTTAGTTATCAATACTCATAAAAGTTGGCAGCAGACAGCTTGGCTGTTCGTTGCATTGATAAAAATTCATTAAAAAGAGGTCTATGCAGATTCAAATACAAAGAATAGTCCAGTTAGGTTAATCCATTTGCACACTCAACGCAGACACTGAAAAACACTATATAGTACCAGTAAATGGAAATGATGAAGAATGGTAAGTGAACAAAACAAAACGAAACAAAACAGAAGCAACCAAAGACCAGGAACTTATAAAACAGAATTTTGGTCAGATCAAACCAGAAAAATTTGAACTTAAAAAAAAAAAAAAATAATCATTTTTATGCCTTTCTAAAAACAAAAATACATGTACTGATTTTTTAAATTTAGTTCCCTCCTCCCTTTCCTGCTGAAGATCTATGATTACATTAACACAACTTTCTTCTCAGAATGCAGAAAATTTTTAGTATTAACTAAGTATGTTATATATGATATGGTTTTTATATATATGATATGGTTTAGTGGGGACTGCTAGCGTTAGGTTAGAGGTTGGACTCGATGATCTTGAGGTCTCTTCCAAACTAGAAATTCTGTGATTCTGTGATTCTGTAAGGTCACAGAAGTTACGATAAATTCAACAAGCACACTGGCAAACAGGAGCATGGCACCCTAAGATGTGAACTACTATTATTAGCTTGCAACCAGTCTTTAGGAAGTCAACGTTGCTAAACAAGCCTGAAATTTTCCCTCAGTTTCAAATTAAGAGGTCATTTAACAACACAGGGATTATCAAAATCTACTTCACGATTTGTTTATTCTTAGCTAATTATTAATGCATTAAATGCTCTACTTTGCCTCAAGTGTATGTTGTCATTACATCTTCTGGGAACTATTCTTGTTACATTGATGTTTCTCAAGGACAATATTGGATTGAGAAGTTAAAAATAACCATTATCCGTTTCCTCAGAGAATTAAGTCCTTCCTCTTTTTGGAGAAAAAAAGCTTAAAACTTGTATGTATGATTTTTTTTTAAATGTACATTCATTATAACTGTTTAATATTAAAATACATTTTACTCCTTTTCAAAATATTTAAGATTAAACAATACACTTATTGAATAAAATTAGGATTTAATAAACTTCTGAATTCTTCCCTATCAGCATTAACACTGGTAAATTCAGCACTTCCCAAATGTTAACACCCCATCAGCCAGGCATGGACAGCTGGCATTCCCCAGGCTTTTGGGGTTTTGTCTCTTTTTCACACAGGATCAGGTATTTTGAGGCATCTGGGAGGGAAATAACCCTAGAAACAAGCCTGCATTTCTTTTGTTTAAATGCATTTTAATAGCTTGATTATGCAAAAGTAAGCTTTATTTTGAAAAGTAAAGCAGCAGCAGCAGACAAAAATCCCTCTCTGACTGAAGGACAAGCTCCACATACCCCAGGTGTGAAATCTCACCGTGGGGCAGAAGAAGCATATAAAACACCGTGAAAAATACCTTTACTTGCACCTATGTACTAAGCAATAAACACATTTAAAAACCCTCAGTTAGAGAATTCTACGATGTTCCCAATTTTCATATGGAAAATGTCTGAGCAGCATATGTAAAACTGCTCAAATCACTTTGCTGTTAAGCAAACAAGCAAATGCCTAGAGGGGACAGAATAAAGTAACCGGTCTCATTATGATGAATAGCATTAACTTGTTCTGTCTTGCCAAGTCAGTAAGCGGTGTGAATTTAATGGCAATTAGCTGAGATCAAAGTTGAAATGCCATGAACAAAGTAGGTAAAACTGACGATATCAAAGAAGGTAAGTATATCATGGGTGACTGAGAAAAAATTACTTAGATTTATTTCGAATGTTTGGAGCTGTTAATAGAAAAGGACAGATCCTCGTGCAATGTTTATTTTCAAAACAGTATTACTGATTAAGCAGATTTCTAGGAGACTGCTTGCATGGGTAAATTGACCAAAAAACCTGATAGTGAAGTAAACTATTCTGTAATAGCTTCTGTTGTGGACACGCTGCTCTGAATGATATTTTCTCAAGAAATTCAATTCTGAGTCAAAGTCAGGCATCCTCCCTCCAACCTGGCAAACAAACGGGAATGGTAATTTAGCAGCCATTCAAAGCCAAAGTCAGAAAAAGGCATCAGAAAAAGGCAGAAGGGGAGAAAGTTCATGTGTTTTACACCCACTAAGCTTAAGGACTATAATAGGAAAAATATTCCTCTCATATTAAATCTACACGTCTTAATCAAGACTGACATGAAAAAACTATAAATTTAAATTATACATGATTCATCTGGGAAAACCAGCTTGGGTGGTTTTTTTGGTTGGTTGGTTAGGTTTTTTTTAGGGCTGAAGGCGATCTCCACTTCCATGTAATATGTAAT
Organism: Aythya fuligula; assembly: GCF_009819795.1. Lineage (NCBI taxonomy): Eukaryota > Metazoa > Chordata > Aves > Anseriformes > Anatidae > Aythya > Aythya fuligula. The sequence continues at coordinate 137,358,678 of NC_045560.1, read as the reverse complement.
ATTAGCATGAGTGAAATACCTATCGCACATATTAGGTGTTTAAAAAACCCTACAGCATGCTCTCTAATATTTAATATATTCTCAGCTACTATCAATACGAAATTCCATGCCTCGTGTAATACCTTCTGGGTGAGATTCTGAAAATATTCTACAATAACCCCTCTAACATTTTGCATGGATAAAAATTTATCTTTTACTGATGAGTTGAAACACAGAGATGTTAAATAATTAGCCAAGATCAGTAAGTCAATGGAAGAAGGAGGAATTCACAAAAAAAGAAGGAACGCAAGATAGTTTATTTTTGGCTGTAATCACTAGCCCATTCATTCGATATAGGTAGAATAAGAAACAGCAAAAACAGGTTGCAATGCTGTTTGAATTAAAACCATTAAACCTGGACACAAAGAAATAGTCCAGTATAATAAGCAGCAGTATATTTTTGACCTTAACCTGAAGGGTAAAGACCCAGAAGTTCTTAGGCAATTAGTCAGCAAGGTCAATGAGAGATTCGCTTGAGCAAGAACTAAGTTTCTCAGAAGATCAAAGATAACTAGTGTTACACTCTGCCCTAACCAGACCCAGATTCACACTTTCCATTACTTATTTACATTGATCTTATGACTGTTTTTACAGATCCATCAGAATAAGCGTGCTTTTACTCTTTTACTAATATTTAATTAAGTTAATTAATTACAGCTTAACTGAAATATCGTACAAAAGACCTCACGCAGCTTTCAAAGTGTAGGCTGAATCCTAATCCTCTTTTTTTTTTTTTCCTTTTTAACTAGCAGTGAGGATGAAGTCAATAAATTGTCAATTAATAACATACTTGCTTTGATGGCTCTTCAGTAATTTACTTTCATACCACTTCATAAATTTCGTAGGAAAACTTCTGGGATCTCTGATACAGTACCTCTGCCATGGGAAAATTTGGTTTAAATCTGCTCGACTGCCAATAAACCAATAAGACTAACTGGCTGATAATCCTCCCACACTACACTGTTTAGGTATATGCACTCAACCAGCGAAAGTTTAATTTGTTCCGCTAATGGCACAGAAAACTACTCAAACTTATTCACCATATAAATTTGAACTCCAGTCTGCTACTTTTTGTTATTCCTTCGGCCGAAAATTCAAGCTATTGAATGCTCTGTAATTCAAACAATTTTATTTTTTCTTTGATCTAAAGCATAACAATAATAGTGGACGCTATCAGTAATTAAATATTAAACCGCACTTCACGGACAAGGCATATTAAGAAGCCTTAGAGAAGTCTGAATATTATTTGCATTGGCACACTGACATGCAAGGCACATTCTACTGCTCTAAGCAAGTGTAACATTAGGCTTAAAGTAATGCACTAACACCAGTGATGCCAGCTTTTTACACATTTCAAGCTTCTGTACTTGAAAGCTTTTGCTTAGGATTTCTAGTGGGATGACACACATCTCAACTAGATACGGCCCATTTGTCTGAAAGAGAATTTAATTTATAGCTGGATGTTAAAAAGTTAGTAAAGAAACAACATGAAGCTCAAAATACCAACTTTTGCTAAATTTATGTTGATAGCACTGATGCAGTGACACAAGTTTATATATTCTAAAACATTTATGTATAAGATAATGTGGCGTACAGGCTTCTTCTAGAAGTGTTGCAGGAGTCATACACTGATGACAAGCCAGATACATTCATGACAGACCAGGTGGATTTGTGTAAAAATTTCCTGAAAGAACTATGAATAAATACAGTGTCCTAATATATTTAATTATTAACCCATCTGATTAAAAAAAATAAACTGCAGAATATTAAAAAAATAACCCTCAACTACTACTCTACTTTATATCCCATCACACATAAGGAGAGTTTGTCTATGCTCCCCTAGAAGATATCAACAACGCTGCACTGGTACCGACAGAAACTAGCTAGAATTTGTCCAAAAACTTCCAAATGTTCTGCTGGCTTCTTTCCTGGGGTATGAAGAACCAGCTGGGGAATTTACAAAGGGGCTGAGTTAGGGATAAAGGAATTAAAGAAATTGTCCTCCCGTTCCACTTCCAATCCTCTGCGAAACGAGAGCATCTAGAGTTAAAATTATTTATGTTTTCTCTCAATTTGTAGCTCTCTGATACATTCATAGAAGTAGATCAAACATTGTACTGTGGATTAGAACATCATTTTTTTCAACTTTCTTTCTAAATAACAAAAATATTCAGAACATCCTATTTACTGATATAATGCACACAAGTATCTTATACTCTCCTTACACTTTTGCACATGCGTGTATGTATACACAGGTTCAGTGAAATATGAAAAGACTCAGGAAAATTATGATGGCTGTTTTGTAAAATGCAATTAGGTATACCCACTTTTTTCATCTCTCATTAAGAATTCAACTCTTGCCATTCCAAATTCTTATTTTACTGCTCCGGTTTCAGAAAAGAATGATAAGGAGGAAGACTTCATCTCTACTCTAGGAAAATATAAAAAAAAATATATAGGGAAAAAAAGCAGAGCAGGACTGCAAGCTGAGAAAGATTCATATTTTTATTAAATGCTTTTTTTTTTTTTTTTTTAATAGTTTTACTTCTCTGCCAATGTAGCAAGAGGAAGGCTTCAGTGATGCAGGGAATCATGTCCCTGTGATGTGCAAACCCCAAATGACAACCCACAAAGGCTACGTCAAAGGCTCCTGAGCACACCAAACAGCAGTCCTACAAGCTGTGTGCTATGCAATAAGGTAGTGGCTTCCAATAGGAAGAGCAGCAAGGTCAAAGAACAGAAAGAGAGATCTGTATTACACACAAGTAGCAGAACTTTGCTTGCCCCATGCCTGAAAGCATGGTGGGAACTTGGTTGTTGCTCTATTTTCTCAAAGCCAGGACCGAAACGTGGCTGTTACTGCTCTTGAATTATAGTGGCTCCCAATATAACAGCACTCACTGGCAAGCGTTTCACTGTGGGACCTCGCGGAGAACGATGGAAGAACATTTTGTTCCCTCAGCATTACCTCATGCTGCTTTTGTACAAGTATGCCTCAATTTCTAATTCCTGTGCTCTTAAAAAGTTCTGGAGCCACTTGCTAGAGTAGATTCACACCTCAGGACACAGCAATCATGTCAGAGCTAAGCTGAGCGGCTGCCATTTGAGGAGAGGTGACAAATTGCTACAGCTAAAACCAGTGCCAAGCTGCAGTCTGGGCTACAAGGGTTAGTTAGTACACCCCTTCTTGCAAATACCCCTCCATCATCCCCTTGGAGCTACACGTTTGAGTACCTTGAGTGGAGAGCAGTGAACCCATTCCAAAATGCCCCGCTCTGCACAGCGGTGTGGGAACACTGCCCTCCTTGGCCGGACCTCCAGTACCTCTAACAGCGCTTGTGAAGATTTTAACCATCGTATTTCTACCTTTAAGGTGGCTTATTCTTGCCTCTCAGTTTTTCCATTAACAGGAAGGCAGGCATGATCTCCGAGCCTGGGGCTTAATTTGCTGCCATCGTGTAGCAAACACCTGCTCCTTCCATCACGATTTTGAGAGAGCGATTTTCCAGAGGAAAAAACAAGTTTGCACGACGTCTGTTAGACACACCCTGTTCCAGGAAAAACACTGAAATAAAGTATAAAGGATCTTAATTCTACTTGTACCAGAAACAAGAAGAAAAAATGACTTGACGGTTTCCTGAATGGTCCTGAAGTAAGCACTCTGCAGTCTCACCAACTGCTGTAAGATCACTGTTATGAATACCCTTGGATATATACACCACTGATACCGTTGTCTGTCTGCAATGTGCCCCACAAAGACCATGTCCCTGTGCCCTTACAGAGATCCCAAGAAGCAAAAGTGGGCATTCCTGCTCCCCCTCACCTCATGCCATAGCAGTGTGCACGTTTCCAGCACTGAAAGAAATTCGTGGTCGCTCCTGTGCTGTTTACTTGGGAAGCACGAGGATACTTGAGACACCACATCTGGCACTTCTGATCGAAAATCTCTCATTCGAGTGTAATGGGATGCACACTCTTTGGTATTGTGCAAGCATTTGAAGAAAAATTACAGTTGAACAGTTAATTTCCTACATGTCTATCTTTTCAAAGGAAACATGGGATCAAGCTGTGAAGACAAGGAACCTGGCAATGGAAATTCGGTGCAGTCATCTGCAAAAGATTGTGCAAGCTGCAACATCTCAACAGAGCAAAGAGACAGACCTACTTTTAATGCACGGACTTTACCAGCTATTATACATATTCTTATGTCCTTAGTGAGCACACAGGCAGCGTTTTTTGAAATTGCTGCCGATACATACGCCTTATTTTGATATTTTACAAACCTATAGTTTTACTTCTCCCTCGTCACAAGCATAATATTAGTTAGAGCAAAGGCTACGTATCATAAAAAACGTTTTAAAGGCTAGAAATTGGAAAAACCTGTGCATTAAAAATGTGCAAAAAGAAGATAAATATCCTGAATCTGAGCTCCTAAATATTCAAGCAGCTCTTGAAAGTCTTGAACTGAAGATACAGTGATTAAAACAATGCTAACCTTGGTTAGCAATTAAATAATCACATCACCCTTCAGTCTCAAAACGCAGACACCAGTAAGTAGCTGACATCTCACTTCAACATTTTACAGCTGCTCTACAGCAAAGACTTGAGACATTTGAATGCATGCATGCATCTTATTTTCCCAGGATTTCAAAGTCCACATCCAGGCTGCTGCTCAGCCATTATAAATGAGTAATTCAAGTAGGGCATGACTGCTTCTTGTATTAACTTGATAAAGATGTTTCACTTGAAGTGCATCAACAGTTGTGTTAAGTCATCCCTTTCACAGGATTATACTTATTTTGTGCTGTGTTACCAGGGAAAAAAGCAAAACTATTTTGTTGCCTTCAAAAGTCCTTATACTAAAAATAATCGGTGTTATGAAGATCATTATGTTACTATTATTACACTTGCTTCAAAACTCCAAAATGCAATCAAATATTCCCTAATATTTTTAATTAAAAATAGTTTTATCAAATAACTGCACTCTGCACTGAATTTTTATTTCATTAAAAATGTAAATGACCACTGATATGGGCATTTTAAACTACACACATCTATTTTCTGAAAATCCAGTTATACTGACGACCATTCCTTATCTGGCAAGTTTTCCAAAAGTTGGTTTAAAGGCACTGATACAATAGGTCAGATCTTTTTAAATAGAAATACATTTTAATACAGGAGATTAACTTTATTTTACTACAACAGATTAATTAAAATACAAATTTAATACAATAGATTTTTAATAGACTATTTTTAAGCTCATCCTTTAATAATGAGTCTATTATCAAACACCATTACACTATAATTTCCATGTCTGAATAATTTTAATCCAGGGCTTGGGCTAAAATATATTTTGAATACTATAATGACATATTAAACATCTTTTGTTTTCTTCTGTGAATTTTCAGTACACAACCTAGAGAGATTTACTAAATACTGAATTCCCTTTCTTATCTCAGCAGGGACACTGTAATAAAACTCAAAATTAGAGGGAGAAGAATTCACATTCTCTTCTATGAGTTTCTATTTCCACTTAACAGATAACCAAACATCAACATAGTTACACTGAATATCAAAAATATTGTGCATATAAAATTGCTAAGCCCAGTGAGGACAAAATATCCAGTTTACTTGAAAGATGATTAATTATGTCTGATTAGAATTACCCTCTATGCAATGGACATTCACAGAACTGAAAAGAATACTATCCAGAGATCATGATCATATCACATGCACTCAATAACCCCACTCGCTGAGAGAATCACAGACTCGTCAAGGTTGGAAAAGCCCTTCAAGATTACCTGGTCCAACCATCCCCCTGCCACCAATGTCACCCACTGAACCATGTCCCCAAGCACCGCATCCAACCTCTCCTTGAACACCCCCAGGGACGGTGCCTCCACCACCTCCCATCCCAATGCCTGACCAGAGATTGTATTTAATGCTTCACCTGATTTGCTCATACCTTCTCCTCCATTTTTCCAATTAAAATTGTTTCTTCTTTCAAAACTTGCATTATTTTTTCCATTTTGAAAAGCAAAACAAAACTACGATAGGCAATTCCAATGCTACGCTTCCCACTGTATTTAAGAAACAGTTCTATATGGTTCAACTGGTTCTGTCAAAGAAATAAAAATTAAAAAAATAAAGCACTAGTGGGAGCAGGGATGGGGGGTAGGGTGAGAAGAGACAGTCAGCCTCTGATTTATTCAGGTTATTACTCTAACATTAATTTTCAGGATTACACGTTATTTTCATTGTGGGTTTGAATCTCTCTCTTAGGACATGGTCACTTCCCCCGCTCTGGTGTGACAGTTCTCAACACCAGAATTCAGAAAGCTGTGGCTCAAACTGGGATGGGTCTGACCCCTTTCATGTCCATCTTCCCACGTGCAGCGGGCTGTTATTCCAAGATTTCTGGACATAAGGCAGCCAAGTCAAAGCTACTTCTGCAGCTTGGCACCAATCCCAGGCAAATGGCCCACGAAGCTGTACAGTGACAGATGATGCACAGAGGCTAAAAGTGGAAGAGCTGACAGATGCGGGCAGGCTCTTAGTGGGACGACTCAGAGCTGACACAGTTGTTCGGGACTCCCCATCCTTTCGGTTCCCATTGTTAGGGCACCCGTTCCTCTGCCCACGCGCTGCGGTGCATAACCAGGCCATGTTCTCATTAAGATAGCACAGCCCCCGGATGATTTGCTCTTCTGTTTGTAGATGCAATGAAGCAATTTTATAAAACTCATGGGGAAAATCAGTGCTGTTTTTTTTTTTTCTTTCTTTCAGATCTATTTACTTCATCTTGAAAAGACATCAGCAATTACGAACACACTTAGGAAAAGCAGACTGCGACGATTTGCTGTGCTGTAAGTGGAGCTCAGTATCAACAATTAGCAGCAGAAGAATGAATGGGAACTCCGGACTCAGCAAATTACTTTTCTCTGGCAAATGTTTCTACACCTTCGCTGAACCAGCTGCAAGATTAGGGCAACCCCTAGAATTTTCTCATTCAGATAACAAATTCAGAAAACGAATCGTTTCCCTTTTTCACCATGTCAGTTCCTCTAATTAAAAATGTATATTAGATTATAATCAAGAATTAAAAATACTTGATTTTAATTGAACTATATCCACTATAATGTTATCACTGCATTTCTCAAATAGGTTTAGATCCCCATGTAGTACTGAGAATGTCAAGCTGCCTCAGAGGGGGATTTTTAATCAAATGGACTGTAAACTTAGCAGTTACTAAACATGCAGTATTGTGTCGAAGTTGCACTACTTAGAAATCTGTTATATGGAAGTATTTGTAGTTAAATGCTTTCATTACATGTATGTAGGGTAAATTGAGATATTGAATTGAAATAAAAAGTTGCATGATGGACTATTTTCCTTGTATTAATTTCAAGTATTTCTGCCACCGTAGACAACAAGCACATACACAGGTAGCTTGCACTCATTAGTTCTGTTTCAGTGCTTCCAGAGGTAACAGGAAAACGAAGTCAGCTCATACAGCACAGAAGTGATTAAAGGTTGGAAGTGGCTAATGGTTTCTGCAGTACTCATTTCTACATGGTTTGCAGACTTTTGATAAAAATAAATGTTGATTTTCAGAAGCTTCATAGCACATGACGGAAATTAAGCTTATTTAATGCAACCCGGAGACCTTAAAACTAATCTGTTCAAAATAATTTTCAATTCGGTAAACTGTAGCAATGTGGCTTAGCTCATCACTGGGGTTATCTAGTTGAATTAAAAAATCAATTTACTCCTAAGACTTTAACTTATTTTGCCTAATCCTGGCCATGAACTGCTTCTTTCTACATAAAGTTAACTGTTCAGCCAAGTGATAATGGCACAACTTTATACTGTGACTGCAAATGGCTATTTGCAGCATCGTGAAAATGAATTCCTGAAATGCAGGACAGTAATGTTTGGGTGAGAGACGAAAATGGTGAATAGTCACTCTGCATATTTAAGACCACATCCCAAAACATGTAAGTGAGAATATTGGTACGTTTATGTGTATTGTAATTGGAACATGCAACTTTGAAATGGAATGGGTCATCTGTAGTTTTGTTTTTGTTGGTGCTGGGTTTTGTTTTTTTGTTTGGCTGTTGTTTGTTTTAACCTACTGCAGAGCTGAAAATTGCTGGGAAAAAATTATCTAGAAACAAATATGTATTGAGATCACACTTTAAATATAAAGTAGCCAAGCCAAGAGAGTAATCACAATTCCTGCATTTAAAATAATGGAAATACTGCTGTTTTTCATCAAATATGCTACATTTCTGTTCAGTACTATGTTATTTAATCAATTGTTATTAAAATTTGGAAAAACAGAAACTGAGTTGTTCAAATTGCATTTATATTTTATTACCAAAGTCTACTGTTTTTCAGTTATATCTATTTATCATTTTGTTACAAAAATTAGCCATGTTATATGAGCCATTTACATCACAAAAGTGGTAGTGAGAGCAATATAATTCAATTATAAAAGCTGGAAACGGTTTAAACACCATTTGAAAGTAAACAGTTACAGTCCCTTATGCCCACGTCTGGGAAGCATCCAAATGGAAGTTAAAGATCCCATGGCATTTTTTCAAAATGAGTAGGAGCTATCCCAATATGTTGGCCAACATATATTTTCTCAATTAAAAACAGATTTCAGTGTCCAAAGCTATGTGTCAGCAATTGCTGAGAGCATATGCCTGTCACATTTCCAGAAATCTCTGCACCATCAGTAAGTATCTAGTCGCCTTGCTGAATAATGCTTTTCCAGATGCCCCAAGTGGAAAAGGTGAATGTATTTTCCTAAGTATATGGAGGTCAGAAACATTATCCTAAACATTTTTGGAAATAGAAGTTATCATTTGAACCCACTTTGTTTTTTTTTTCATACCCAAAATGTTAAATATGACTTTGGTGGCCATATGAAACACTCTGATAGCCTGCATACTTGGATTCTGCCAGATTGGGAAGAAATCTTGTGGGGCACACACGCATGCACATAAAGAAACGTTGCAGGGATACCCTATCTGCCACTCTCTAACTTTGGCACATTTAATGAGTTACAGGGTTAAAAAAAGATTAACACTTAGTTTTTGAGTTCGTTTTACAGTACTTTCTAGGTTATTTTCTGGTTAAAGAGAAGGTAGGAAGACTTCCCTTCTGTGCTTTTAAGCATGCATAGTCCATATAAGCCACAACTCAGGAGTTCATTTCAGCAGTTGTCAATACTGAAGCACAAACTCCTATCCTGGGAACTATAAGATCAACTCCATTACCTACAGGCAGAAGGCTGCTATCCAGAGTCAAAAGCAACGAGAAAGTCAAGCAAGGCATTTCTAAAGAAAAAGGTGTAAACACAACAGAGGATCAGACTTTCCAATTCCCTTGCTCACAGACGTCATAGTGCAAAGTCTCAGACTCCTACTATTTGGGGTTGAGTCCACATGATTGTCCAAATTCTGATATCATATTGCCAGGTTACCAAACACTTAACCAGTACTATTAAGAAAAGGAAATGGGACAAAGGCAAAAGCACTCCTTTGGCTAAAGCTTTTACTCTGTTGACTTTCACAACACAGCTGAACAGCACGACTTGAAGTCAGCCGTGCTTCGAAATAAAATAGAACTTAACCACGCGGGCTGACTTCCTAACAACTGAGAGGACAGCGTGTAGCTTTTTTTAAAAAAAATAATAAAAAAAGATTGTTTTTCCAGTATCATTTTACAAATTTCAGAATCCTACTCAGTCACAATTTCAGAAGCCAAGGGGGCATCTATTGCTGAAGGATTTATGGCACGTTGAGAAAAGGAGAATGCAAACATAGCGCAGGGAGATGAAAACAGCCCTTCCACAAAGAAGATGTGCACAATTCCTTGATGGAAAGTTGAACAAGCTGCCTTATTCCTGCAGCGCACAATTGCATTTCTATAACCAAAACTTACTACCAGTTGCTGGAGTTATGCAATCCCCTGGAAATAATGTTAATCTAGTTAGTGCACAATAGTATGTCCCTCCCTGATGCTCCTCTCATGGCCAAGAAATTTTTAACTGGAGCCAGTAGAGTAACAGCCTGTGCTTCTTCCTTCCCCCTTAGAAACAGCAGTAAGCTTGGGAGCTTTGCAAGGCAGCAGCTAAAGGGGGATTTAGGTCTGGAAAATATCTGATAATTAACCTGTACACAATATATTGGGCTGTGGGGGTAATGGGGAAGGCCAGGGCACACACAAACTGGTAAATGCACTTAAGCATAGGATTTTACTTTTACAGAGAAGTTTTAGTTAAAACTTACATTTTCCACTGTGATTATCCTGCTCTTCCCCACATGCCCTCCCTCCTAAACCACCCAGTACCACCATCTGCTGCCTCCCGCTTGAACTTGTGTTATTTGGTATGTTATGACGTCTCGTTTTCAGGGGAAAAACCTTTACATTGTAAATTTTGTTGTACCTTCAATGAGGAAGCTGTGAAAGGAAAAACTGATTCACATGAGAGAAACCAGCCTCTTTGCCACAAACACCCATCACCATTACACAGAAGCTTTTAACATGAACAAAACCTTGTCTAGAGGTGAGCATCTTAATTCCAGCCCTATACAATTTCTAAAACACTACCTTTGTATCACATTAATTTAGAAAATAAAACCCATCCTTCCTCATTAGGAAAAAAAAAAAAAAATCTTGCTCTTTGTCAACAAAACGTCAGACATTTTGTTTAGGATGATCAACTAATCTCAACATTAAGATAGAGAGATTGCACTACCACAAAATACTTCTGCCCACAAACTCAGAAATCTTTTAAATTTACCCTCTGAGGCTGAGGCAGTTGAAATGCAATTTTTTAATCTGACTTTGAAAACTACACTAGTAGCTTACACTATTAGCATTCATATTTTCCAAGGCCAAATATGTGAATAAGCCAGATTTTTGGAGTAATTAAGACAATATAAATGCTGTTTGCTGCAAGAGCACAGATCTCGAAAGACCGGAGTCCTGGCAACTATCATAACCCTTTTGAAATCGTTCATATTAAGATTAAAGATCACTTTGTTCCTCTATTCCCACAACTAGTTGGTATGGTAAAAAGATCAGTCCCCTAGTTTTATATGTAACATCTTTAACATTTGCTCTCCTTTCTGTGCATGTGATTAAATGTAACATTTTGAAATCCCAAAGTTCTGAGAAAAACATAAATCCTTGTCCACAGCTGCTGTTTGACTCTGGAAACACATGCATTTTCTTTTCAAGCATCTACCATCAAAAAATCCCAAGGGATTTGAACTGGGGAACACCTGCATCTCTTCATTTAGTTCCAATAACAGAGTCTAAACTTCAAAATTACAAAAATAGATGCTATGTTCAGCTGCAGTTACATTCTGCCCCTAATTCCCGTGAACAAAAATGCTAAGAGCATGAAATCATTCAGGCAAGCTCTGTCATCGAGAGGATAAGATTTTTTGCACCAGAAGCCCAGTGGGAACTTGATAGAAAACTGGCAACAATTACAGATAAAGTACATAGTGAAATCCTCAGGGAGAGAAAAGGAAATGTAATAAGATAGATGGGTATAATTTTTACACATTTATGCCCAAACCACAAATGTGAATTGTCTTTAATTACTACAATATATCCAGCATTCTTACTCATTCATTGTGTCAACTTGCTCCAAAATACTTCAAAATTAGTTTAGAAATACTCTTCTACAAGTTTTCTCTGTTTACTAGTACAAGCATTCCTTTGAATTGGAACGGAAAACTTAAAAAAAAAAAAAAAAAAAAAATCATTGTTCTACCTTTAAAATCCAGACTCTGCAGTATCCCCAGTCTAAGCGGTCAAAATTTAATTAATAAAAAGATGTTAATGATAGATTTTGTTCTGTTTTTAACCATAAGAAATGGGAAGTTGGAGGCATAGATAGCTGTTCGAATGTGGTTTTTTTTTTTTTTTTTTTTTTTTTTTTTTTTATAATTATTTAAAAAATGTTACCTCCTTTCAAATAAGCTCTAGCAAATAAAATCATCCAGTTTATGATGGGGAAAAATATAATGTTCCTGCTGGTACAACATTTGCAACACTTTTTTTTTTTTTTCTTCATGTTTGTGGCTATATCTTAATCATTTAAAAATATAAAAATATTTTCACTGCACAAAAATATTGTTCCTTTGGTGGGGGGGTGGATTGGAGGGAATGAAGCAATTCTCATCTAAACTCACAAAAAAGTTACAGGGGAGAAAATAATCCAAAAATCTTTAGAAGCTTAAGAAAAATAACACTTAAAATAAGCAATAAACTTCTTCTGAGCTATTTGCTCTACACTTTTAGTGGAGCTTTCGCACTAACTCGAGAAGCTTTCTTTCCCTCTTACTTCCATCCATGGGGTTCATCAATTTACCATACGTGAGCATGATGTTAATACAGGTACTTTTATTTACTTCCTTATTTCGAAATACTGCTGAATGTTTAAGTGGATCTCAAAGAAAACTTTATTAATTTCATTTTTAATTTCATTTCCTCCTGATATATGTAATAAAGCTCTCCATATACTGGCTATGCATGCACTCACAATTATTCAATATGGCAAACCAAATAGAGCTTAATCAGCTCACCTCATCTATTCAACAGCTGCCCATAATTAAATACTAACACCCACATTCATTTTGCAATCTCTCTATTTCTCTCAAAGGCCAGGTGAAATAAACAAGGTCTGCAGCTTGCTCTGCGGGTTAATAAATCCAAGGTTATTTTAGAGAAGCAGTAAGACGACTTTCCCAAACCTGGGGCTCGTGTAATCATCTCCGCTCTCTCACATATTGCATATGCTGCAGTTCAGATAAAGACTGGGGATCACATCCACTCATTTTTACAGCTATGCACACAGATTCCTGGAGTGGTTTTTCATACAACAAATATATCCAAAAGGACAAGGACCAGCACGCAGACTTGTAATTAAGGACTGAACAGAATTTTATTTATTTCCTGTGTCCCTAAATACTTCCTCTAACATAGGTTTATCAGTTCTCGGTTGTGCTAATGCTACTTGGTGCAGCAAACAATAAAATATTGTTACTGAATAATCACCTGTATATGCATTTGTTATACATAATTTCTACTTTTCCTGTAGGTGCTATATATAGTGCACTTTATATACCCAAAAAATGTTACCTTTTTTGGGTAACATTTTATAAAGACATTTTTTCTCTTTCCTGGTTATACCCTATGCAGCATGCTACTGCAAGAATCGTAACGTTTTTCTCTTCCTCTCAGTAGCCAACAAGAAATAAAATACATGTGTAAAATGCTTTATCACTCCAATTCTAAATACACTGCTTTATACGCATCTTTGCAGGGCCACCTGCAGACAAGAGGTAAAAGGAAGCTACCCATCAGTCTGGGTCATTCTGGATCAATGGATTCAAGTGGTACAATGCAGTAGCTGGTTGCAACAAGAGGAGATAAGATCCCCTACCTGTTCTCCAGGTAAACTCCAGGTAAACTGGCCCTGAATTATTCAGGGAATGCATGTCATCCATGTGCACTGCCTCCTCCCTGGTACTTTATACCCAAACAACTGCTTTGGTTTTAATCCCAGTTGTTTTCCATTCAATTTTACAGATGCATAAGGAATTCATTAGTTACTCTTCCTTCACTTAATTTTTATATAAGCAAAATTTGAAAAAAAGCAAAACAAAAACACTTGGACAGATATGGTGTTGTATTCCAAGATTCTTCCACAAACTCTTTATTTTGTGGTCCTATTGTTTGCTAGAGTACCCAGAAGTTCCTCTGCAATTACTGTTTTTTTTTCTTGTTTTTTTTTTTTTTCCCACTGAAACTTTCTGGGTTTTACCCAGCAAAGCATATTACATTATCCTGTTCTTAATGGAGGTGGCTCATTTGCAGCTCTAAAGCTTTGTATAGTTCCAATATACCCACTTCTCCCTACTGCACAGCATGACCAGCAGCTTCACTGACATCATGTTTGCCAGGTTTTCTGAATCCCTCTATATGGTACTGAGTTTACCTGAGTGCCAGGTGACATCTGAGTCCATCCCGCCAAACTCCTCCTTAGCTCTTTCAGAAGCCACATGTGTCGTGAGTGTAGCAGCTAAACGTCTCTTTCTGTGTAGCCAGCCACACAGCCCTATCTCTAGCAATCTGATAGTACAGAACAACACTAAATAATTATTCTTATCTTGTATGCATAGCTTTTTTTTTTTATTATTATTCTTTGTGCAAGCAGGTTGCACTATTCTCTTTGCTCTCCTTTGCAGTCTAAACTTCTATTCCAGACCATCATATCTAACATTATTTGGATAAATGGCTCAAATAGCACAACTTCAGTACTGCCACATCATCTCCTGTAATACAGCTTTATTCCCCTGTGGCATAAGTTGAATTTGCTGTCAAATTATCCAGTATAACTTTAGTTCCCAGAAGTGACTGCAACTGACAGCAAAAGCATTTTTATGCTCTCAAATCATTTCATGTTTTCCTCTCCACGTAGTTTTCATAGTCTTTATGGAAAAGATATACATGTCTCCTGTGTTGAATGGCCTCAGTTCCTTCAGCAAGTATTTGAAAGCAAAGGCTTTAATCAACTCCCTAATCCTTCGTATTGAACCTGAAATAATTTAAACACAACTCCTTTAAATTTACTTTAATTTAAAACAACCATTATTTGCAGTACACCATTCTCCACATTTACCAGGACCAAAGCTTTAAAAATCCGTCACCAGTGAGGTGGTGCAGTAAAATTAAAACTTTCTGCATTTAAAAACAGGTCTCCATTCATCTGCAGAATAGGTACCACAGACATTTGTCTATTAGGAACCAATTTTTGCTATGTTATTAGCTGGCCTCTAGAAGTCCCTGCATACAACTCTGAACCACACTTCATTTGTTGGTATTTTAATTCTCTTAGGCATTGTCTGTCACAAACTATCAAATCTGCTCTACAAGCTAACTAGACAATACATTAAGCTGATGAACTACAATATATGCATTAACCAAGACCAGTAAAAATTACCATTATTCTATAATACAGATGTTTGGTTTTTTAAAAAACATATTTTAAGAACATATTCTCAAAAAAGGCAGAAAATGCAATAACAAATAACAGTAATTATTATTATTATTATGAACATTTAAAAGTTACTTAAGTGAGACAGCAGAATCCACCAGATTTTCATCATTTTCTTTCCTCAAAAAAGAATCTGAATAATTTGGAGACTCTTGAATCATCAATTACTTTTAGGCAATGTTTTAGTGGCAAGAACTTAAGGTAATTGTTAAAAAAAACAGTGTCATAAATATTTCCAATATGATACTTTCCAAGAAACATACGAGCACTGTTACTGAGAAAATAACCTAAAAACTGCTAGAGTGCACAGTGCTTACTAATATTTTCTTTGCATAAGAAAAGAAGATTTTGCTTATATATGCGCACAGAAGTTACGAAGATGGTAATAAATTCACCCTGGCTTTCCAGACTAATGACATTCAACCATTTCATTTTTTTCATTTTTAATGGAAAAGAAAAAAAAAAAAAAAGCATACTTTTAAACTGTTTTTGTGTTTGATAATACTGGGGTCAATTGATTCTTTTGCTTTCCTTTAATTAGATTATTGTTTGTTTTTTTTTTTTTTTTCCTTTTTTTTTTCATCCCATCCTTAGCAGAGAAACATGACAAACCTTTTAATGAGATTTGCCAAATGCAACATACTGACAGCAAAACCTAGATCTATGTGTATTTCACAAGCTATATTACAGTTATTTTAACCTAGACAGATGTCAAATTGTCTGTTTTGCTTGAGACAGAACAATGTTATGTTTAAAGCCTAGAGAAATCATAAGAATGTTAGATAAGATTATTTATGCCCACAAAGTCGACATCTTTATCCAACCAGATCTCTGGAAAATACTAACTTGTTTCTCATTTATATATCCACTACAACACCAAATTTAACAGTCAAATGTATACTCACAAGCATCTTAAAAATCACCTTCTTATTATTAATTTTTATGATAAATGAGTTCTTCATTAAATTCTAAATTATCCTGCAAATTTATGTGAATCAATTTCAATGCATTATGTCAACTTCCATATGAGAAGCTCAAATTATTAGAGGAAAGAAAGAATAAAGCATTTTCAACATTAATCCTGCCCAAAAAAATAAAAACGATTACAAAAGGTCCTGCATAATTTATTTAAAAGGCAACCAAAGTCAGTGAAGCATTTCTTACTGAAGAGGACATAGATCAAAATGCTGCTATAAGTTTTTGTCTCATAGTGAGCTGAAGTTATTATGTGTGCGGTATGTGAAAAAGATACTTTGGCATTTGGCACACTTTATATCAAGCCCCTCTTTTGAAAATTACATTGGATAGGAAAATGTAATGCGATACCAGCTTAACAAGAGTTTTGCACTTACCAGAATTATGGCAGTAGTCCATATACTG
Organism: Aythya fuligula; assembly: GCF_009819795.1. NCBI lineage: Eukaryota > Metazoa > Chordata > Aves > Anseriformes > Anatidae > Aythya > Aythya fuligula. Next base: position 137,342,171 of record NC_045560.1, on the reverse strand, counting down.
TGGAATTTGGATTGTAAAGGCTACCAAATCTGGAGCTAGGAGAGATTCTGGCTTTCTACTCTCATTCAGCCATTTACTGCTGTGTAAGTCTCTGGTGTCAGAAGGCCCTTGAATTAAAGGAATCAGCTTCTCTTTTCCACCATCACCTAAGATAAAGATTAGAGTTCTTACAGCTTTTATTGTAATAAGATAATTTTCCAACTTATAAACATTCGTTAGTCCAAAGAGGGTATCTATTAGTGTTGTAAGTACAGAATTAAAAAAGGAAATAGAAAGATCAACCACTTATAAACTATTAAACAACTTCCTTAATGTTATCTTGTAAATGTCTTTACATCCAGGAGGATTTCATAATCGATTCTCTTTAAGATAGTAATTTCCATCCCGACTTTATAAAAAAAAGTATCTTAAAATATCATCATGATCTCATCAATGGAGTTAAATATACTCCATTTTTAGTGTTCTTAACACTAGCTGCCAAATATATATATAAATATAATATATATAAAGATCATAGATACTGATTTGAAAAGTAGCTGTAAACTTTTTAAAAAAATGTTAGAGAAAATAAATGTATCATAAAACCCTCAAAAAATTCTCAGGTGAAATACTTGTACCATTTACAGAAAAGATTTACAGAAAAGGAGACATTAAAAAAAAAGAACACAACATTAAACTACTAAATTATGCAAAATGCAAATATCCTATGTAATATGCAAATGCAGTTCTACTCCAGTTTCTTCAGTGCTTTTAAATTCATTTTTATCTCAGAAGAAAAAAGTAAAATCTGTATATTTTTCATTCAGTGTCAACATTGGATACACTGAGTCCAGGCTGGATCATCCTCTGGCACATAATAATAATAATAATAATAATAATAATAGTAATAATAATTTTTAAAAAGAATACAAAAACCCCTCTCTGATTCATAGGAACAATGAGTAAATTCTTGTTTCAGTAACTCTCCTTGTAAAAAGCAAGGCCAATTCTCCTATACAGGCAATAAAGTTTTACATGGTCCAGCTGCACATACCTGGGGCTTTGGCACAAATTTTTATTGATCCCACGGTCCCAGAGGCACATTTGACCAATGATGTGCTGCAGTACTTCAATTCAACATTCTGGATTGAGCCCTCAAGAGTTGGCAGGGGATTCTTAGATTTCACACCTAATAAAAGAAAACTGCAAATGTACTAGCCTGTTGAATTTAAATATTTTTATATTCCTTCACCAAGGCATTTAAACTTAATTATACTTTAATTATCTACCTTAGATGTTCTTATAGCATTTTTGTTGTGACTTGCAGTTTTTAACCGGAAGTGAGAGAACACTGTATACAGGTATTTTAAATACAAACAGTCATACATAAACTATATGTAGATACAGAGAGAAAAACACACAAGGCCACTTAGATACTGGAATCATAAATATGTATATATACACATACATACACTTTTGTTTTCAGTTTATAAGTGCCACCTCAACTATTCACTTTCATGTTTTTATTATGACCCTTTCATTTTGGGACTTTAAAATGACTAAGTGTTTTCAGCTTACATTTAGACAATAACATTTGACTTGGTAGCAACGTAAAAGCATTAAATCCATGCAGCTGAAGAGCACAGAAGGCCAACACGCTTGCCGTTTTTCGACGGAAACTAGAGTTCAAACCTTGCCTTAGGTCACAAGTGGAAATAAGTTCTGGTGGTCTTTGCTCAGCCCCTGTTTGTGCACACCAGAAAACTACCACACGCTTTGGAACAAAGCACTGCATTGGCAGGCACTTCTGAAGAGCTGCCTAGAACTGCAGCAGCAGGGGATGTTACAAGTCAGGACTGAGATATGTTGGCAGCAATCTAGAGGGCAGCTTACAAAACAGCCCTGTGCCATGTAGAGAGGAAGCCAGCCCTCCTATTCTGCACAGAGCTACCTATCGGAAAAAAAGAAATACATAAATTTACTCGCAAATGAGAAAGAAATAGTTTCAACACCTGTAAGTAGCATGAAAGGAAAAACTAACAGAAGTTACCACTTTTACTATTTTTTCCCCCATGCAGAAGTAACTGGGAATTTGGAATCAGTAAAAATTGGCAAGACCTTCTTAATTATGCAAGTATTAGCGTAATTACGGAACCATCTCCTTACATATGTAACATGGATTTTGGAACAAATTCTATAATTATGCAAGGAAAGTATTACAGAATATCAGATAAAAATGAAAAAGCATTTTGATATGGATGTCAAGACAGTTACACACATTAAATAATATATTGTCTCAAGACTGAATCCATTAGTTTTTTACAATCTCTCAAAGACATCACCAAAATAACAACCTCAACCTTTCCCTAGTAAAGAAAAATTCCTAAAATTGGTAGGAAACAAAACAAAAAAAAAAATCAGGATTAAATCTAATAATTGGGCCTAATTTACTGTGCCTATTTCAGTTCCTAAAAATCAAAATTTATTTGGTAGTACACATAAAATCATTCAGTAACCAGACTTCTTGCTGGATATCTGTGCCATATATTTATGTTCTGGACATCAATTTTTTTAATGTAAGTTTTTTGTTCTGGAGAGACATTAAAATAAATTTTGAATAAAAAATACTTTCCAAGGTAGGAAGAGAAACAGCCTACAAAGGGACACACGCATAACAGACTGACACATGAAAGCTGGTTCTATACATACTTTCTTATAAAAATTTAACCTGTTTTCTGTGGTCAAGGTGTGTCCAGCCTTCTCCTAACTTATGATGCAGGAAGTTTTCAGGCTCAACGAATGCTCGCTGCAACCCATTTGTATGTCTGGCACTATTACACCCCACCAGCTTTCAGTCTAAAAGATAAGCCACCAGTTTTAGTCTCCTGAAAACACCCTCATACACAATCTTGCCTGGGGCAAGCCACTTTTAAAGCTGAAAATCCCCTTTCATCTAAGGTTTTATATCAGAAATGATGCCTGAATTTGTCACAAGCAGGTAGTTGTCTCTAGGCATTTCCTAGTCTGGGCTCTACTTCCCCATACTTCCTACACTTCTGCAAACATAGTCCATTGTGTTGAAAAAAACAAATATTTGTTTTTTCCTGTCTTCTACCTATTCCAAAGCAAAGATAATAAAATATTGTTAGTAGCAGCCAAGAGTACACTCGAAGCAGAACAATTTGGAGTTCACGATCTGACCCTAATTTTTCAAGTCTTCACTAAACTGGAAGCTTCATGCTATATCCATCTCTCAACAGCTCTTCTTTGCCTCAAAATACAAGCTGAGATGTCTGATACATTCCTCTCAATTCACCACGGAAGATTAAATCCTTTTGAATCTAAGTATTTTCCAACATGAAGTCCGCTTCTAGATGAATTACCAGTGTGACAACCTGTAGGTACTAAGGCTAAAACTTCGCATGTTAGTTACATGCGTGACTGGAACTGTTTTAATATCACATCCAAGACCAGGAAAATGAGTTTCACGTGACTGTGCTACCTATTTGTCTCTGATCACTCCTATTCCCTTACCAAGTAACTTTTGGACTTGTTGAATTTTAGCAAGATACAGAAGAACAATTAGAGATGTTCTATAATCTTCATGAAAATCTGGGTGTGCATTTGCCCTGTTACCTAAACCATTAGCATATTCCCCAAAAACACAAAGCACAACTCAAACTATCCAGGGCATTTTCACCCAGCCAGCAGTTAGGGATAACATCAGGAAGCTAGGAATGTCAAATGGCTTGGCCTTGAAGAAACCCCCAAACCCTCAATATGTGCTCATATAATTAACGATTATGTGATTAACGACTACACTTCAATGCACATGATGAAGAAGTAACTGAGCAGTAAGATACTCATTTTCAGAACACCTGTTAGAGGGATAGGATGAATACTTTCCCAGCAAATTTCAACTCTGAAAAGAACATGAAAAAGTATTGTGACATAGCAGTCACATCTCCCCTATTCTACATTGTTTTGACATCAATTTGCATCATCATCCTGTTCTGTTTTTACACCTGATAACCAGAGCATACCACAGTAATCTGGCTGAAGTTACAAGAAAAATTAATTCTGCTCAGGTTTCACAGCTCTGAGCTAAAGGATACTCAAAAAAAAAAAAAAAAAAAAAAAAAAAAAAAAAAAAAAAAAAAAAAAAAAAAAAAAAAACAACCAAACATCTACTGAATGCTAAAACCCTATGCAGAGCGTGCACTAAAGAATATGAAACTTCGGATGGCTACCTAGACTTTCATCATAAAGACAAAAATCCACCTGACCATACAGTGACTCCCCTTGCCAAGTTTCAAATCTCATTTTCAAAGCACAAAAAAAAAAAAGATATTTTTGGTGAACCATTCATAAAGAATAGGTTTAAAATAGGGAAACAGTGTATTTTCTTCAACCTCAGAAAATCTGGGGCAAACGATGAACTACCTTTCACAGAACTTGTCAAATTGGCAAGCTGTACCAAAGAGAAGTAGGAAGCCTTATTTCCTACCTATCTGGCCTCTGACCATCTGTAGTTTCCAACCTTCTGTGATTCTGTGAAGAACTGAAGGTAGAATTTCTAGGTTGGAAGAGACCTCAAGATCATCGAGTCCAACCTCTGACCTAACGCTAACAGTCCTTGACTAAACCATTTCCCTAAGCTCTACATCTAAACGTCTTTTAAAGACCTCCAGGGATGGTGACTCCACCACTTCCCTGGGCAGCCTGTTCCAGTGCCTCACAACCCTTTCGGTAAAGAAGTTCTTCCTAACATCTAACCTAAAACTCCCCTGGCGCAACTTAAGCCCATTCCCCCTCGTCCTGTCACCAGGCACGTGGGAGAACAGGCCAACCCCCACCTCGCTACAGCCTCCTTTAAGGTACCTGTAGAGAGCGATAAGGTCGCCCCTGAGCCTCCTCTTCTCCAGGCTGAACAAGCCCGGCTCCCTCAGCCGCTCCTCGTAGGACTTGTTCTCCAGGCCCCTCACCAGCTTCGTCGTCCTTCTCTGGACAAATATCCTCCTTTATTATCTCAATGATACTTTATTATCTCAATACTTTATTCCCAAATATCCTCCTTTATTATCTCTTCCATAATGACAATATCATTATACTCAAAGTCTCAACAATTGTATACACAGCTAAGATGTTCCTTAAATACTTTTTTTCAGAAAATAAATGCTTAAATGAGTGAAGACTAGGGATCCCCTCCCCTGTAGCATTTATAAACTTTCCAGAAGTCTTCTCAAAAAGTTGTTTCAGCAGGAACATGTTAATATTCCTTGATAAGAAATGCTCCAAGTATCTAACTTCAAACTCAAATTTCATATAAACATTTCACATTTATTTTATTTATTTTTTAAACTAAGACATTGAGCATGAACTCAAAGAGGAACCAGGCAAACCAAACCTTATTGCAAGCAGTAACATTATCCAAATTCAGCTTCACAGAAGTTCCTGAAAATGAAGCATGAGAATGGCTTCTTTTTGAGGTGTACGACAACAGTGTAGAATCAGCTCTACTTGATTTTCTGGAACCACACTTTAAAAAGCAGCACCATGATTTACTTGAGTTTTCTGTTCAGTGTAATTAAATATTGGAGAACAGAGTAAGCATGTCTATTTTTCAGTGCATTTCACGTTTTCCTTAGTTCATTTATTATTTTCATCAGGAACACGATAAACAAAGACTTCATGGAGACAGGGAGATATGCATACTTGCCTCTACCAAATACAACCCCAGGCTACTTCCGAACAACAATGAAAATTTTCTACTTGTGTGACTTTTGTAATAGAAATATCTTGCCCACTGTAAAACTACTTGCAATAAAAGCCACCTTACCTTCCCAATATCTAACCAGGTTGGTACTTGGTGATCAAACATCATCTGCTGTAGCCAAATCAGAATACCTCACACACAGAAACACACCACCAAAGGCCTATAAAGCTCTTCTTTCCATGCTGCAGAACTCAAAAATCCACAGAAAGGTTTTCTAACTTAAAATCTAAAGATCCATTTCATTCTAGAAACATGTACAGAAGCATCACATCACAGGGAATGATCTCACACACTTTAAAAGCAGGTATTCACATCCCCTCCCCAGCTTTTTTGACATGAGCTTTGGGCCTCACTTCCCCAAACCCCTACCCCAAGTCCCTGCATTGGGTGACTTTCTATGGGCAAGATGGATGGGGAAAAAAAATACCTACAGACTGAACACAATTTTGTCTTTACAGATCAGCCCAGAACTTCTGTTGACAAAGCTGTCAATTCTGAGCAATAATTTAATTTAAGACCTGTTAAAAAAATTACCTAATTAGTGATTTTTACCAATGGCCTATATGTCTTTTACCAATCCATTTGTAATAAAAGGAATTTGCAATGATTGGAGGAAAACCAAGAGAAAGTCTTAAGTGATCAATAGAAAAGACAAAAAAAAAAAAAAAAAACAGCAAAAGAGGTATGTTACTGATTCTTGGGACAAGAGTCAGGACCGTGTGCCCCCAAATCCCTGAAATATAATAAATAATTCTTTAGAAAGATCATAAAAGAGAGAACTGCAAAATATGAAATAGGAAATGAATAAGGCATGACTAAAACTTCTAGAAGCAGCTCCACATGAGTTCTCCCCATATTTAGGTTATGGCCTCAGAAGGAAAAACTGCAATATTTAAAGCATTAAGTACCAATAAACTATGGTTTGGCTACATGATATAGTAAAAGATTGTCACATACATGTCAAAATGATTTCAAACTGAGTAAAAAGATCAACCCATGAATAAAAGCAAATAACTATTAACCAAATGAAATAACATTTAGGCCTAGGTCTTTTACTGGAATCAAAAAAGTTTCAATTATTTTCACAGAAACTTAAATATAAGTTCACATGACTAATACAAAACAGCTAATAAATAAATTAAAGCATCGCAGAAACCTCACTTTTTCATGGAAGACACTCATCTGTGGTAAGTTCAGCCTCTGCTTCAGCAGTGCACTCAGTGAGGACTTCAGAAAATCTGTACTGAACTAGGTTAGAGATGGCTTTTGTGAGGAACTTGATGTTAAAAACAAATTTTGTTCCTTCCTGCCTGCAGTAAAAATGTAGCTGAAGCCATGAAGACCAGCTCTAGCTGGTGTCAGTGCTGCTTGTCATCTTCAAAGCATTAAGGGAACGTGGGCTTTCATGTTTTTCATTGCAGCAAGACAGCAGCAGCATGGGCATTTGAACATTTTATTTTATCTGCTTCCTTGAACAGAACACCAGAGAAGAAAACATTGGGTGTGCATTCTTGTTTTTGGGGTGTGTTTGTTTTTTTTAATTGGAATAAACAGAAAAAGAAATTTTCTACAATGCATAAGTCAGGTCACAAAAACTTTTTTATTATTATTATTTTGTGGGAAAACTATATATTTGTGATTAAAATTCCTCAAACATCTTTACTGTGTTCACAATTCCACTTTTTTAATTTGTCATCATAATCTGCAGACCACATTTTGCAGTCTCAGTGTACACACTCATAAAACTATTTTCTCTCTTCTTCGAAATACAGCAATTCAGACAGCTTATTTTAAGCAAGTGTCTGTGGACAGATCTATTTTTTTCCTAACTGAACTTTAATTGGCAATATTAGTGCTATTCTGATTAATATAATTATTTATTTTTTCATAACGGTGCCAATCAGTAGACGTACTGATATTCTAAGAAATTATTTTCTCCTCGTGTCTCTCTAGAGTTAACAGGGATCAACAAGAGGAGTCTGATAGACTTGTTTCTAATGTCTGGTGATTTGGACAGCTTTTCTTCCGCCTGTGCTTCTGCCACAGTACCATATCTAAAAGAAACCTGTCCAAAAACATACAGATATTAGACTTTATGAAGTGTCTCCCTCACAAAATCACCTAGACACAGGCCCAAGTAAGCAAGATATCACACTTAAGCTCACACTACACAGCACGGACCTTCCCCAGAGATGGCACAGGCCTTAGGAAGCTCCCAGGGCTGCACAGGACAGAACACAATTTAGTAATGGAGATTAACATATTGCAAAAAATTGCTAAAGAACAACAGCATTTCACCTACAGGAGGAGTCACTGAAAACTGGCAAAACCCTGCTGCTGTATTCCAGTTTCAAGACTACACAATGGCCTTCATAGAGCTCCCTGCTTGCCTTAATCCATAAACTTTCCTGTTTTCCTAAAATCCTGCTTTAAAACTGAGACAGAAATAAGACACCTGTGATTCAAGGACTGAAAATCAACATGAGGGAGATCACAGAATATTGGGAATAACATGTTGAGGCATCCTAGGTCAGAAGTACCTCTGTATTGCTGATAATCTGCCTTAAGTCACATAAGGTAATTCCTTCATTTAGCTCATGGAAGAATTTAACAGCTATTAAAAGGAATAATAAATAATAATAATAATAAAAACTTTACTGACAATATATATCATAGGGCTGCAAAACTTTCCAGAACTCCCTTCACCCACCATGCATGCACCAGCCAGCAAACATTTGCAGACTTACCATGACCTATCAAGAGGACAACTACCATCCTGCAACATCCTCAGTTTAGGGTATAGAAATACAATTCATGCATAGCCTGACCTGCTGTTCCTTTTAATCTAAACTGAGAAGGAAAACTCTCTTCCAACTTTAAATATATAGCATGGCAAACAGCTCTAGATTCCCACTGTGAGAAGTTTAATTTTGGGCAAATGCCTCCTTAACCTTTTTATTCCTAACATTCAAGTAATTCACGCATTGCCAACTATAAGCTAACTGAAGCAAGTATTTTAGGACGTGGTAACATGACACTGGACAGGACACAAGACTAAAGTGGCTTTAGTGGCACTGTTCCTGAGATTCTAACTAAAGGTTCAAAAAGGAGGACTGATTTTCCTTTCTATGGGATTCAACAGCTGCATTTCAGATACCACTGTATCATTTGACACAAATGGTAAGAACCCAAGTTAATGCATTAAAATAACTTTTTTTCTTCCAAGAAAACACAGAAACATGGTCAGAGTCTGAATCCTTAACTCTCACAAAGTGTGTTCTCTCAACACTCATATCTATACATAGTAGACAAACACTAAAATGACATCCACTCAAATGCTTCCAGGATGCAATAAGAACTTGAGAAACTTTCACCGCAAAATACTTGAAGCAAGATCCCAAAAAAGACAAAGACAGGCTAGCGCACAGAGGAAAAAGCTTACAGTTTTCATCCCTAGAAATATGTCCCTTTGTTAGAAGTGTGCACTCACAATCAGTTGCTTTCATCTTGGTCTTGTATGCCTTCTATCCCTTTCAAATACGGTAGTTTGGCTGTATGTGAGGTCAAGTCCAGCAGGTGATGTGTAATTTCAACTGATTTGCATGAAATGAATATTCTCCTGCCTATATGCTAATCTGACCACACAAAACCTGAACTGCATTTTCTATCCTGGCTTCCATTAAGACTAGAGATTTGGTAATGATGAAACTAATAAAGCCCGGTTTCCTATGAGCTTGTATTCCTTTAAAAAGCCTCATTCATCAAAGCAGGTCCACACCTTAAAGTGCTATGTAACATACCTACTATGCAAGATAAGAAATACTAAATCTTACCTACAAATGGTTGTGAGCTTACCAGTAACCCAACATAACACCTGGTCACCAGCTTGTTGTCAGATTTATCTAATGACTGAAATTTGTCATAAACTCCATCTGAGATAACCACATACTGGACAGAATGGTTATAGACCAGCAGAAAGGCCAACAAATTGAGGAAGAAGATGGACAATAATTCTTCAAGTGAAGCAGCAGCAAAGGTTAATAAAAATTCAAATGAACGTGGGTGTTCAGTAATGGTATTAACAAAAGATAATCAACAGCTGAAATCTAAGGCATAATCATTAACTGTTTGATTTCTTGTGTTGCTGGGCATGGAATGAAAAAAAATAACATCTTTCAATTAAGTGAAGAAAGCCAACAGTGACATGGTTAAAAGATGGACATCATCTCCTGTGGACACTGCAAAAAGCAGGACATGCTAGAAGACTAACTCAGACAGGATAGTAAAACATGATACAGATTACATACAAAAAATACTTGGTATTATTGAATAGTTGGCAATATTGAAATAATGGGTATTATCTAGAGCAGTCTCCCCATTCTTTTCGTTCTCAGATAGTACATGCTGCTTTAAACAACAAAATTACCTGGGGCTACCCCTTCTCATGTAGTTTTCCAGACGCGTGGATGACAAGATTTCACTTTCTTTAAAAACGAGTTTTGTTTCTAAGTAGAATATCATTCTTATTTAATGACGGCTTGCTTTCTGTATTTCACTCCATTTCTTCGTATCATGGTGCTCCCCCCAGCAATTTAAATATACATGGTTTAGGATACAAGCTTAAAAAATACAATGCTCTAAATTTAGCAAAAATGTTTGTTTTCTTTTAAATATTCTTTGCCACTACTGAGGGCTTAAAAAGAAACAGTACATTTAGTGTCTGGAATGGCAGTTTCTTACACCAGGAGGATATTAACCTTTAATCCTTGAAATCATTAAAGAAATGTTTGTAGAAATATTTTTAGCCTCTTTATCTGGTCAAAGTACTGGAAGTTAAGTCGTGTCTGTACAAACCAATCATTTCACCAGCAGTTTTATATTTCTTTAAAGCCTCATATAAAAAGCACCTGCTTAAAGTGAGTAATGGAGTTTTATATTCATTGCACTTAGGAACAGCGTATGTAACCTATTCCGTTTTCCTCCCTTGTGGAATATATTTCAGCTTATATTGCACAGCACATTACCGATGTGTATAAAGACTCTCTGATCAGCAATTTGGACTGCAGACAGCAACCTGCATGAGTACACTTTTTTCCCTTCCTTAAATACAGTATCCACTTGATTCAGCAACACAAATTAAAACCATCCTTTAAAGATGATGATCTCACCTTCACAGTGAGTGCATGAAGCACTTACATGCTAACACCCTAACAATGTCAGGCTACAATCCGCAGCATACACCCCACACAACCAGTTGACGTGCTGTCACCATGAGAAGTTAATTATCTTATAATCTTCCCTGGGCAAGGAATAGAAAATCTCCACTAGCGTGATTAATTTATGCGAGGTTAAAAATTTTACTGCCAATTTAGATATGTACTTTAGAAAGCTCATACACAAGGCAAAATATATATTAAGGATGAAATTTAATGCTGGAGTTAGCATTTTGTCAACAAAAAGCATTTTAAGAAGATATTTCCATAAAACAGAATATTAAAGCACATGCTTGTGTCATATTTTGAGAAATTTAAGGAATTCTTCACCAAAAACTCAGCATAAGAATTATTCAGCAGAAGAATTATTCAGTACTGTTTTTGTTTGTTGTTTTTTTTTTTGAAAAAAAAAGTATAAACTTTCAATAGCCTAACAACAGTGGTCTTCAATTACAAGAAAATTAATACTATACTCAAGAATGTAAAGTAGGTATGACCACAAAATAAAAAGCACGTACTGTTTTTTCAGTCAGCTGCTCTTTCATTTGAAAAGCAATGGTGAACTCTGAGAGAACAATTTAAATAATTTATGTGTAAACAATATTTTTTTTTTTTATAATTAACCGGAATCATACAATTGTACTCATAATTTCATTGTAATAAGCACTACTATATTATACACAAACATATTGATTTCAATGCATTTCAAAGAGCGTGCTTAGCAGACTGATTTATCCTCTGTGCACAGAATCAGACACTACCTAAAAGTATACGGTTAGTCTTTGAATCTTCTTCTACCCATGTACCTCTAGGTTGATAAGTTTTAAGTAACGCAGAAAATAAATTTGCCAGAACGACTTAAACCAAGCATAGAATTACCCATCAATATTATTGCACGCAAGTACTTACTCACTGATCTAAACAGGAAGAAGGGCTATATTACATTAGCTTGATTAGTACCTCATGGAACACTGCTGAAGAAGTTTTGAGGTCAAAGCAAGTTTACATAGCCCATGAGAAGTGGAAGGATTAGATATTCTATATGCATGCATATGAAGAAGTAATATCTGCGACTAGGGACATGTATGTTTTCTAACTTACTGTTATTAGGTTAGCACTACAGTTTGTTTGTAACACGTTTTAATTCTGAAAGTACAGTACAGTACAGTAAAACTTGATACATCTACCCAGCATTATAACATCTGAGGAAACAGAGAGGTTGAAATGAAATCCTGATAAATCTTCGCAGTACCTTAGAGTGAAATCCAAATTTAGGTAGAATTTTTGACACAAGACAAAAAAAAAAAAAAAAAAGTATTAACAACTGAAAAGTACGGGCAACTGACAAGCTTACAGTTTTTTCTTCTATCAATGAAAAAATAAGTCAACTTTTTAATACAGAGGAATGTGACCATGAACATGCATTTTTAACTGCTCTGTTTCTTTTGCCAATTAGATGTCCTTAACATAATTTGCAATTTCTACTGAACATCCATATAGGTATCGCAGATCAACTTAGTTTATAAAAAAGAAGCTTATATGAATGCCAGTTGTATGCTTTTCAACAGAAGGATGTAAACTTATTTAGTGATCTGTTTTTCTCTTTCATCTTATCTCTAGTTTCTGTGTAGATTTATAATGCTCATTGTTTCCAATTTTAACAAATCACCTAATGGCAGAAAGGAAAATATGTTAACCTTGGAATTATTTGCAGTTGTAGAAATCCCTTTTGTCTGGCTCATGCAAGGCCTGCAATCTGTTTTAAACACAGATTGTCTGTCTTTTGTCTGACAGCCACCAAGCTGCACAAATTACTTTCTGCCTGTTCACCTGTTTGCAGCTGTGTCTGTAAGCTAAGGATTCTGTAGTTTGACTTGAGCAACCACACCAGGATTGATGACATGTGCTGCTGATAAACTGAGCAATTTGAAGAAATTACTGGCTAAACTTATTGAAAGACATCTGTGCATGAGCTGAGAACTAGAAGCCTTCAATTGTGTGTTTGCAACCTGCAGCGGCGGCAGGCTGTTTGAAGTGATATCCTATAAGAGAGCTGGCCCTGACACAAAATAACTAGACCATCTTTGCAACATATTTCCTCACAAGCAGCAGAATTCTGGTCTTTTGGTCTTAAATACGCTTCTTAAATAGAGGATGTAACAACAATTAAGACTTCCTATACTCATTTAGCAGAAGTAACTTCTTTTGAAGTGTTTCTGTTTTTCACTCAGCTTTGGCGTTCTGCATTATTTCTCAACCTTCTCTGCTGTGTAGGCGAGTTTTCAGCAGTCACAACTTTAGTAGAAGCATCTCACAGGCACAAAGTCTTTTCCATTAGCCAACAAGACATGCATCTGCAATACTGCAGGGTACATCTCAACTCTGCCTTCCACTTAAGTCTATTTCATTACCTCTTCATACTAACACCTGAAGTGTCTTTCTGATATATAGCAGTCAAGAAGTTTTGTTTCTGAACTGTGTGAATCTGGGGAGTGTTTGAACTTCTGGGGGATATTTACAAACCTTCACTTTAAGCTCCAGAAGCCAAAGACTGCTATCTTACGGCGAAAGTGTGAATGCACGCGTGTGTATGCATTAAGATTTTGATTTTTAAAATCTCCACCAGTCTGGTGAGCTGTGTATGATGGCAAGTCATTTCTAAGCTGTACACAGCATTTAACAAAACTAAATCCTGAAGTCCTTGGGGATATGGTCTATAGTGATATACCTCAAGGCTGCTCCCCTGATGTTTGTTCTTAAGCATTTAGCATAAATATGTTTCAAGTATGCACTGTTACAGAGTAGGCCTAAGCAGAATTCTGTGTGTTTTCACATGCTTTAGTAGCCCAGAGCAAACAAATCAGAAAACACACTAAAATACTTTCAACAACCAAGACATGTCTGTGCAATCTGTTAGTTTCAACAAAGGAAATCAGTGTCATCTGCATTTCTGAAGTATTTGAAGAGAAATACTACTTTTAAAGGTATTCTTCACAAACAATGTCTACTCACAAGGATAACCGTTTTCAAAATCCACATTGTATTTGATGAAAAATTATCACCGTGCTATAAATTAGACACATTTGAAAACAGGAAAGCAATGCTTTCAAGTTAAGTAGCTATATAAATTGGGCTTTCACATTTCAGAACCCATAAACTGGATTCAACACAGAGCTGAAGTGACCTCCTGAAAACAGGGATATATAGTGTAGTGTATATGCATACAATAAATCAAGTCCTGATTATGTGCAGCTAATAAGTATACATCACTAATAATAAAACCCTGAAGACTCTCCGGTACAGCAGATATTTACTTAAATACAGTACATTTTTATCTTTAACCTCTATGCATATCGCAAGTTCAAGTATTTTTAATGTCAGCTTTTATTTTAAAAGAGCTAAGTCGTGAGAACATTCTTATGTACCACTTCATAACTCTGACACCAAGTATGTATAAAAAGATTAGCCTTTATTTGGTATAAAATCAGTTGGCAGTTTTACATCTGTGCAATGCAACATAAATACCCCAGCTGGCATCTCAAGCTCACACACATATGGACTTCAAAACAGAAACTTCCTTATTTGCAGCACTGCCAGGGTAATTTTGTATACTCTGCATACTACAGCTATTTGTCAGGCCTCTGCAGGTGTGCAGTGCACATAAACACACAGCTGTAGTCTAGCAAGCCAAGTGTTCCATCAAACACATAAAGGGAGACCTCAGCAGCTGGATTAGTCATCCCTGCAACAGGTCCAGAGAGAACAATATGGGTTAGTATTTTTGGAAAAGCATGGATGGTAAATTTATGATTATGCTGGCCTTACCAAATAACTGCTGGATTGTGTCATTTTTATGCAATGTCTACTTATTAAAGTTTTTGTTAGAACGGCTGGAACAGACTGAATATTTTTTAGTTTTTAATATAAACAATAAGGTAGTTTATGTATAAAATAGTTTATTAAGTGCAAAATGTTAAAAGGTTTTCATGCTAGTGGTTGGTTTTTGACAGATGTTACAATTATTTGCATTGGCTTTAACAGACAAATCACTGGAATCAATTATAGTTAGCATATCATAAAACTTCTTACTAGTTATATATTATACTTTGTCACATTTACTATAACTCCATAGCATTTTTCTATCTCTCTATGTATTTCATTCTTAACTGCTTAGTTCACAGGTGAATATCTAAATGCACTTGATAAAAAGTGCAGAATAAACAGTTTTCTGTAATTCGCTTGCTCGTTAATTTAAAGCATGATTTTAATATAAAAATATATAAATAAAAAATAAAATGACTCTCAGAAATGTGTGGAAGATATCAGCATCTGTAGAACTTCAAGGTGGTCATACAGATGCTAAAAATATTTTAATGAAACAGTAAAAGCTGTAAGTCTAGTTTTATGCAACTTTGCTACAAGAAGCTTCACATGTCAAAAACAAGAATAAATTACTTAGGATAAGGAACAAGAGCTTTAAAGTAATTTGCTGCATATTTACCCAGAATGCTCAATGTACAGTGCATGTTTTAGCATTTAAAAACTGCCTCAAAAACAGATGAAAAACCATGAACACGACCAAGACAGACCTGTGACAGATTTCATCCATGAAACATTGAATTTAAATAGTATGCATGTGCACGTGCTTGCTTCTCTTTGGTGTTTATCAATCACAAAAATCACAAATCATAACATTTTGAACAAATCACAAAATTTTGCCTATATGTTCTCTTTTCTGAGGACAATGTTTCCACGTTCATGTTAATAAAGCTCTCCTAGATTTCACATGCTTGGACGATGACACCAATTCAACACATCAGTAGAGTGGATATTCACCTACACTGAGAAAGTTACCCCATTTTTTGTTAGATACAGCGGTATTGGACAGAACCTGGGAACACCAAGAGCAGGAATTCATCCCGAACCGCCACTTCTCATTAAGGTAATTGCACGATTTAAAAAAGGAAGAGAAGAAGGTTCCTAAAGGTCACTTTCTCAACTTGACCTAATGACATTTCAAGACCATCCACCAGAAATATCACCTCTGTTGGCTCAGTAATATACTCTAATATATCTAATATCTAGTAATATACTAGTAATATTACTTTTTTTCTGGTAAACCGAAGACAGGGTCCTTGAAAGAAGCAATGGAATAGGGCAGAACAGACTGATGGTTTGATGGCAATGTAGTCAAATTTTAATGGCATAATATACCATTGATGAACAAACTATATTCAAAAGAAAAAAAAAAAGAATTATCTTACTTGTCTCCCATCATATAGGAGCTCAGGAGAAATCTGCAAGCCCTACTTCAAAAGAAAACTAAAGCACCTTTCTTTAAAATAAATCAATAAAAAATATCATGGAATTATAGAACAAATTAATAAGGTGCCCATAAAATAAAACTGTGCTTTTCTAAACAAGTAGTCCTCTTGACAATAAAAAAAACACTGAATTTTCTGGAAATCTTTAGGAAATTATAACAAAAATTTCTAAAAGATTTATTAGAGGTCGAAAGTGTTAATAAAATGCAATGGACCGTAAAACAACAGAGATTTGAAGGAGGAGGGGAGTGAGAGGTAGACAGGATGAGTGGGATTTCTTTTTCCTAGGCATTACAATGATACAACAGATTATACAACAGATCTATCAGTCAGAAACTTTATTCAGCTACATTTCTTGTTTTGATTTATTCCAGAAGGCGTTCATACACTCTTGGGTAGGATTGGATTAAGATATACACACTATAACTGTGCCTAAAATCCCAGCCAGCTAAGGTGGACAAATAGTTGAATTTGAGTTTTCAAATAAAAGAAAACAAATGTGTAGATTACTGGATTTGGAAAAAAAATCCTGGTTTTGGCAGGTATTTCCTGTTTGACCTAAAGAAAAGCATTCAACTTCTTTACATTAACTTCCCTAGAGAAACACAAGGTCTTAAAGGAGCATTTATTCATTATCCAAGGGAAGAGTCATGTTTTGTAATAATTTTATTAAAATTATACAAATTAATCGTGACAATTGCATAGAACTACTATACCACTGATGTTATATATGCAGATCTAAATTAAAAAAATCCACTTGAACACAGCGAAAAACCTTAACCTTGCTGCTACAGGACAATGTTCTGAATTAACGGAATGTCACAATGTGATATGCATTAGATTTAGTATTGTCAAGTCACTTGGATTGAGCCTTTCAAAAAGCAAACCTTCCACATCACCTGGCCAAATGAAGGACTCAGACTCTCCTGGAGGCTCTGTATATTCTACTGCAAGTATTGTAATTTTATACTACAAATGCATGGTGGTTGGACAGAGGGGATGTTCCTAGTACAAGACAGAAGACCAGGAAGGAAAGTTGTGAATCCTGTTGTAGTAGTAGGGCCCCACAAAAAGTCCTAATGAAGCCAGCAAAATGTCAGGCTGTATTTTCCTGAACAGCCAAAATGTAGAACTTGGCTTGCCCTTGTTGTAGGTATACATCTTGGTCTGACCTGAGCTGAGACAGCCTTCCGCAATTTAGAAAATAATCTATGCACACCATGACAACAGCTTCCCTTAGCCCCTTCCCATATCCTGTGGAACTGCTTTCCAGGACAAATAAATCAAGCAGTAGATCCCTCTTTTCTATCTAGAGAGCTCAGGGAAGTGAAGTACTTTAAATGAAAGGTCCTCTCCAGGCAGGAAAGTGAACTTCTTATTTGAGCTAGCTGATAGCAAAATGCAGATCTTGTTCTATGATGGATGTATCTACATAGCTAGATGGCAGGAATGAGTGTTTTTTTTAATGCTTTTTTTTTTTTTGCATACTCGTTAGTCAAGTAGTACACAGAATTTCTTCCAAATCCAGTAATCTACACATTTGTTTTCTTTTATTTAAAATTTAATTTACTGAAGGATATCTATAACTTTTAATACAAAATTTAATTTAATGAAGTTATGTATCTTGCCTAGCCCAGGAAAACTACAAGCTATTGCTGAAACAATAAAACCAACTTGCACTTCAGTTAATCCATTGACACAGTGTATCTAAGGGAATCCACACACAACTACTGGAAAGATGCAAGGATTTTCTAAATTAAAGTTGGAGTTTCAGCACTGACTTCTAAATTTCAGAACATGCTACTGCTAACACATTTAACATTGTGTAAGAAAAGCATTTATTGTCCCCGTTGAAAGAACTTATCAGCTGAAAAAGGGACAAAAGCAAGATGGCATATGAAGAGATACATTCTTGGTATACAAATTCAAAAGTATTAAAAGTAAGATTTTGTAGTACAGAGAAGTGGATGAAAGAACTGAAAAATATTCTGTGATTTTAGTCTTTATTCTAGTTAAATCTTTTTTTTTTTTTCTGGTAAACATTACAATGAAAACCCAACATCTTCAAATACTTGAGAAATGCATATTGACAGTATTTCCAAAACATTTTAAAACCCTGAAAAAGCTAAATTGATAAGGAACTCGTTCCATTGAGAACTACACTGCTACCAAAACAGCTGAAGCAACATTACCAAACTGTAACCCATTCCAGACCCCTTCGGGCATCACACAGACCAATGCTTACTTCTCTGTTCATTCCCACGCCCACTTTTTCCCATTTTTCTTAAAATACAAGCTATTTTATAGGGTGATTGTAATATGATACAATGATCATTGCTGATTGCAGTTAGAAACAGACCCTTCTAATCCAGCTGCTCTCCACTTCAACAAATGCCATTTAAAAGCTACTTCATAAAAACATTATTGCTTCATACTTAAAAGACATTAAGTCAAGATTTTGGAAATTCCATTCACTTGATTATATCAGCAAGTGCACTATATGTTAGATTTATCATTAAAGCAAAATCCATGAGAACTGTTTTCCAGACTTTAGTTAATGCTCTTATGACACATTTGGCCAATGAAAATGGATGAAAAACAGTAGTGCTTTGAAGCAATAGCCAGTAAATGCCGCTGTGGTTTACCAAGAGTGGGATGCACAACATATTAGACCACAGTTAATGAAATTAAACCATTTCTTATGTTTCTGAAATGTGTCCTGTATTACTTGCCTGGAAACTAAACAACTGCTTCATCTTTGAGATTTTACTTCTTTCTGTAGTAAATAGTATCTCTTACATCTACTGGTAATTAAATCAGTAAGCGACTACCACTGTTTTGTATTTTATAATACTATTTAAGGCAAAATAACTCAATAAATAAATGCATGTTCTTTTTTGTTTCCACATAAAAATGAAATTGTAACTTTATGTTCCTTATTCAAAGATCTGGGGAAAAGATTACTGCGAGGATAAATAGGATAAAGTATTTGCATACTACCTACTTGTGTGAGATGTGCATCGATAAGTAGTTTCCTTTCATAATATGCCCATGAAATGTGGATTTAATGTAATGCTTTCTTTACACTATTTTACAGGGGGAAAAAAGCTCTTCTGGCAAATATTTTGGTGCAGTCGATTCTAAAGCTTTAACTGCAGCCTTCCTGCACAACTTATCCAACAAAGCAATGAGGTGGGTTATTTACCAGCATAAAATACTATTTACCTCTAGTCTTCTGAAGCCCTGAAGAACCAAACAGATAATTCAATTTCCAAATCAATTTACTTCTTTAGCATTTTTAATTATTTACATAGTAATTATAAATCTATGGTTAAAAGCCTAGCTAAATTAAATCCTTAAGAAGACTATGTCTCCTTATTTACATCAAAGAAGGTATGAAAACATATTTTTTCTCTGAATTTAAAGCAGAGAGCTCAAAGGTTAAAATGAATTGCTTTCTGGCAGCCCAACCAGCTGTGGTCTCAAGCTAAGAACTCAATTCTCCTAAGTCCTTCAAGCTGTCTAACTGAAGTCCCTCATACACTGTATTTTAACAAGTTAATTTATAACTCAGCAATGTTAACTAGTAAACTTCTCCGATTATCATACTTAGTTAACAGTGAAACTCAGGGATGGTCAATAGTCCAGGTCATATTGACGCAGTGTCACTGTAAGAAGCCACCACTACTCTTCTCCAAGGACTACCACAGTTGGGCCAGTGATAGCCATTAAGCAGCAAGAAGGATTTATATGTGAGAGACTACCCATGAAGTAGCATCAACAAAGAGATGGCAAACAGCAATATTCCTTCTACTATCTAAACCAGAAGAGATGACAGTTTATTCTCATCTTGTCAGCTACTTTCCTGTTTGCTACTTAAGAACATTTTAGAAATTTATTTGGAAAAACAGTCACGGAAGAATTAGAGCTCTTCTTCACTGATAAGAGGAATGAAGATATGGATCTTCCCGATTAACAGAACAACGTCCTTTCAAATAAATCACTTCTTCCGGATAAAAAGAAAAAAAAAAAAGGTAAAGGCAACAAAAATTCAACAACAGAGCTCTCAGTGCAACTTTTAGTATTGAGAATGTAATTTCTGTACGTATTACAACAGAAGTCTCCTAAAATATTAAAATTAGATAATCATTGTGCTTAGCAGAAAACTGTCTTTATTAGCACAAGTGTTGAATAACATGGCCTTTAACACAAGTTACACTGCACACCGAAGTGGCAGTGAAGCTCAGATCTCATAGCCTCATTTCCATAATCACTTTCATATGTCCACAATGCATTAAGTACAGTACCATCTTAAAAATGAAAAGCAGACATTCCTTTAGAAATTAATTCAACATTTAGCATGTCACACTCAAAAAAAAAAAAAAAAAAAAGGTATTTTATAATGCAGAAAAATTTGAATTTAATAAATAACTATAGGTTATTATTTTGTTTGCTTTAATTTTGTCCTATAGGCACAAGCATGCTCTACAGTTGTTAAAAGATGGCAGGCACGTCTAGAGCAACATATTCTAGAGATGTAGCAAGAGTTCTTTTTCTGGAAATAAACATATCAACAGAACCCATGAAATAATATGGAACCTTCTTTACCATGCATTTCCATGTACTTTACATGAACTACATCTGCTGATAGACCAATCCCAGTAGTCTCCATCCACTTTCCACCAAGAAACACGTATCACAGAACATTACATCCTATCAAATTGTTTTCCCACAAACAAAAATGTAAGCCTACACTTAACATGTATATGTATCTAGAATGCAAGTAGTATTGGAGAAGTCACACTTAAGGTTCCATGCAGATTACTGTGCATATTGCTTCTCTACACACTGACTTTCAAGAGGATCATATTCTTCACTACTTTTGGGCTATCCATACTCAATTTAATTCTCACATTAAGCTTAGTTCAGAGAGCAATTGTTTATGGAACAACACTAAAATCACTACATGCACCCATGGCACTGCTCATCTGTAAATATTATTTCTACACACAGCCTGCAGCTCTTCTCACACCACAACAAAATAAGCTAAACTATTAAACCCTTCAATGTGAAGAACCTGATTATCTCTTCTGGATAAATGGCATAAATTGTGAGACTGGAGAATTAGTAATATATAAGTGGAGCTAAGTGACTTTCTCCCTGAAGATCACACAATAAGATATGTTAAATGAATCTTTACCCTGCATCTTCTTTCTGTACTTCTCATTACACTACCACAAAAAAAAATTAGATGTTTTGTGTATGCTAATGGGAATTAATTTTGTAGAGAGAAGAAAACCTTACTCAGCAAATGGGTAATATACCAACAATAAGAAAACTTCTCAAACTGAAGAGTGTGAAGAACAGTAGAGCAAGGGAAAACTCCTCCTAACGTTCAATCATATGATAAAATCAATAAAATGTATTCTTACTTCAAGCTTCTTCATTTAATCACAATACAGTAGCTACTTCTTGTAGCAGTTACACAATACACTATAGTGTAGCTCTCAAGACTTCAGGCAATACTATTAAACGCAGGAAAAAAATTTTCAACACCCCAAACAGAAAGCATAATTAATAATCAGACATGTGTTTCAAATGAATTCCCCGAGGAAACAGTTAACTAATAACCTTTTCACGGAGTACACAGAAGCAATGTGTGGAACAGCTTTGTGAAATGGTAACTGATGTTTAAACTCAATAGCTCTCAATAGGCTTCGTCCTACCATGAGAAAACGTATCTGCCAATACATTCACAGGTGAAAAAGATTCTGGTTGTTATCTTGCCAACCTGAAGTATCTCATTGCAAGAAGAGACAATACACTAAGGAAATACCATAAAAAGGCATAGACTTACTTGTTAGAAAATCAAGGAATCAGAAGATGATGTTAATATGATTTGTGAAAAGTCAATTGACCCTATAACAGTGACATTTTTTTTTTTTTAATTAGATAAAAGTTGTTTTATTTTGTTTGTTTTTAAACTCTGGTGACAAAGTTAAAATAGAAATGCTTCCCCTGTACTTAAGATTCAAATGCCTTTTAAAAAAGAAAATGTGTCCATACTGTTATGGCTATACATAAATAAAATGTGTAAAATAAAACAAGCCAGAGAGATCCTTTCTTGTACAAAGAATGCACATTTTTTTATTTCCTCTGCTAAATATGTCATCACTGTAGAATAGGGCCAAAAATATCCAGATGTTTTAATAAGAAAGATCAAGAATAATCTTGTTGATGATTAGATTTTATTTTTCTCTCGAAGACAGTTGTTAAAGATGGAGGCTGCTGGCAGTTTTAGAAGCCTGTTCATTTAAAATTATTCTAACAACTTCTGCACAAATATTGTATTTGTTATGTAAAAAAAGGGAACACAGAAGCTTTACAGCTCATTAAGCTGCTTTTCAACTGCACATAAGCTGACAATTCCCAGTTATATTTCCCAAAATTTTGCACAAGTGTAAAACATTGGTGCTGCGATTGCATAAAGTGTGTGGTTTTGAAACTAAAACAGTACTGGCAAGTATCTTCGAGGAATGCCATCTGAAGAAATCCCAGTAGTGTTGCAGATCAGTTACCAGTATAAAAACCAGCACACCTATACAAACACATAATATACTGAAGGGAAACATAAAGGCGTGGGGATTGAAACAAGGGAAAACACTCCTCCTTGCTCCCATTGCACCCAATGATCACGCCATAGGCAGACCATTCAAATGCCAAAGCCATCGAAGGAAAGGTTAACCCTCCATAGGAAACAGAAGTCCCAAAGGAAATGAAAGTGGAAATGAAACCAAGGGAAAAAGGTATTTGGCTCTCCACCCTAAGAACTGCCTACAGCAATGCATGACAGAGGCGTCCCTGGAGCCTGGCTGGGCTTCCACAGCAGCAGCATTACACCCTGAGTACTGGGTCATCGGTGGCATAGTTGGCTGATGATGAGATGAGGTCATGTATTGACTTATTCGAGTAAGAAACCACATAAAATACAGCCTGATGTACAGAGAGGTTTTGTACAGATAAAAAACACTCCAAAACAGTGAAATCATTTATTTGGAATTAGAAGGAATTAGAAGACTGAAGGACTTCAAGGAGAGCGTATCTCACCTATTTACAAAGAACACAAACAACACCCCCCATCCTAGCCCCCCTCTCCCCCACACACACACACACAAAAAAAATAAAAAATCACAATCTGAGTAGATCCATTTTTGTTCCAATAATACCAGATGAGAAAGATTTTTAATAGAGAATTATCTACAGGCCAGGTGTGGTAGCTCTTAAAAAAAACATTTTGATTTTATACTGATATTAATGCCAGGAATAGCTCTGGATACAAATAGTTTTCTTTACACAGTATACCCATGCAGGTTTCCTGACCCTTGCTTCACAGCTCTTTACAACTGCAGGACCCCTTTGCAAGCACAAGCTTCATATGTGCCTTCTTAAAAATCAAGAATTCCTACTCTCATGACATCTACTTCAAATTTTTTCCTCTTAAATCTCCAAGCTAGATGACAACCTCATCCAATTCTATTTTTTTTTCTTTTAACTGTAAGCCCAGAAGAAAAGAGTTGAGTTTTTCAGAGCAGTGTATGTACAGAAATCCCTTCATAGGAGACTGTCTAAGCAGTAACAGCTTCAGAAATGACTGCTCAACAGCAGCACTATATGCAGGAAACTGAAGCTTTGTTTTACAGAAAGTTATTTCCACTTCAAGACTGAGGGACTAAATGCTACCTCCACACCAACTACAGACATCCACTTAAATGTTCAGTGTAGGGATGTTACCAAACATGTTTCAACTATTTTACCTTTTGGGAGGAATATACAAAGCATTTTTTGCACAGAGTTACAATTATGTTAGCACATAGATTGCAGAATTTAATCAATTTTGACATCCTTTCGTCTGAGGCAATACAGACTCCAGTGTTAATGCAGGAGGCACGGATAATCCTGTCCAGTTTACATATACCTAGCAAAACCAGTAAGTGATTATTAATAATTATTTTAAACACACCAAGAATGTAAACAATCTGAACCTGAAAAATTGGGCATCTTTCATGAAAGCGAGAAAAAAGAAGTTGATGCATTAAAATAAGAGCTTGAGATCGTTGCAGAGTGTGGCATCAAGACCAGCTTACACAATCATTTAAACTCTGAGGTGCTATACCTTGGGGCAATGCCTCAAGTTGCCTCTAGGGCTTATGTGGACACGTTATAAACTGAATAAATGACTAAGCTGACTGAAAAATAACCCTGAGGAGGTGCATTTCCCAGCCAGTCTAACACGCTAAACAAACTGCTCACATATCTGCCTGATCATCAGAAGGTGAGGGAAGGCTGCTGTCAGGAGTGGAAGGAAGGTAGGACCACCCCTTTGCACAGTAGTATGATCCCACATCAGCTAAAAATAAAAGGAAATCACATCTTTTGTAAGACAGCACAAATGAGGCTTTAAAATCCTCTTATCCTTATGGAAGTGCTCACATCCAAAAATCTGGCACCAGAACTCTTTAATAGCATATGCAGGAATAAACAGGTGCCAAAAGTTTTCTAAAAGACCATCTATGCATTTGAAAGAACTAGATCCAAGTTTTATGTGTTTATTCCTTGAACTCTTAAAGCCTTCCATTAGGGATACAGAGATAAGACTGAAACAGCTGAAAAAAAAAAAAAAGTCTGGCTCAAATACACTTTAATTATGGGACTGAGGGAGAAAAAACAAAACCATCAATCCATTATAAGTGAGATATAATAATTATAGAGAAAGAAAACAAAACACTTCTTTGTTTCTGTGTATCCTTCCTTGCAAAGATAAATATTTGTTTTGAGCTACTGCCTACAGACCTCAGGCATCAGGGCCCTGATTAAGTGATTCTGAAGAGCAGCTACGTATGCCACCATCACAATAACTTAATAGTTTTAAATGTTAAAGCCCATTATAGATTTGCCATCAAAGTGAAAAAAAAAATTAAAAATAGATCCGTAGTCTAAGATACTATAAACACATTATTAAAGGATGTTCTGAATTTGAAGCACGTTGATCCTAACTAAAGATCTAGAATCAGGAAATATGGAGGCAGACGTGCACAGGACAGACAAACTCTGGAATTGCAGTTTCCACCTCATATTCTTATAAATAAATTAATCAGAAAAAAACAATTGAGAGCCAAAAATTTGGGATTTTTTTTTTCCCCCATAAAAGGAACAACAGGCATTTCTTCCAAAGGGTCCTGGAAGAGTAATTACAGATGACATATGCTCGGGAGCAGCTCAGATGCTTTGGATTCTCAATGGTAGGAACAAAAGAGAAAAGAATGGACTGTCTAACAGAAGAGGAAGAAAAGATGGAAGCTTAAAACAACTTATGACAAGCCCCTATGGCCTGAGAAAAGACAGCAAAACGAACTGTATAGAAAGCCCCTCTACACAATCAGAAAAAAAAAAAAAAGTAAATGAGCTAATAGGCTTGGTAACAGAGCTTTGAGTAAAATTATACGAAGAACATTTGAATATACCCTCCATTTTCTCATAAGAAGTCCAAGTATCTCAATCACTACTGGTAATGTAAATTACTTCATACATACATATATGTATTTGTATATACATATATGTTATGAAGACTGTATTTAAAAACATTATATATACTTGTTTTTTTTATTCCAGAACTTTTCATCATTTTCATCATTTCAAATTTCATCATTATATACATATATACACACCTAAATATACATGTAAATATACATACTTATATTATATAGCATGTGTGCAAGAGAGACAGCAAGAGGTCATTTCTTCCTAGAACATGATCCATCAGGACTATCTTCAGCACTGAGTAACAAAGCCAGCCACCTGTCCTTGTGGTGAATATTACACAAGATAACAAAGTACAATACTTATAACCTACTGAAAACACTAATTTCCTATTAAGAGCCACTACATTGTCAGAAGTTATTATTAATTTTCTTTAAGTTTCACTGGGTACTAAGAAGGAAAATCCCAGTAAGAAATAAGGGAGAGCAGATCTTGGTACAAGGTAATCTGAGTTTGCATAAAAATGGTAACTATACAACATACATTCACTATATATCATTTTAGACCACGAGACACTAAGACAAAATGGTTCCTTCACATAAACAGTTCTTAGACAAAGTATTATTTAAACCAAAAGTCTACCCAGACTCACCTGGAGCCAGCGCTGGATTCCTAGGGAACAGAATACAATGGGGAAAGTCTGCATGACATCTCCTAGACTATGCTTCAACTGTCAAGAACATGACTCCTGAACCGGAAGGGCTGTCTTTAGTTTAAAAGGTTTTCCATCATTTTGTTTTTCTTCTCCATATTTATCCAGATATTATTTTTTTTTATGTAAATTTACAGCAACCACAGTATCTTGTAAAAGGAAGTTTTACAGCGTGGCTACTTCCCCTGTGGAGATGACTCCTTTCGCTTCGCATCCTTTAGAACCTGGTTTCTACTAGATTCATCTGATGATACCTAACTCAAGAAGTAACTTCTTCCTCCAGTATTAAGTCACAAAATTTTTGAAGCTTCTACGCTTCTGTGGGTTGACTGGCCTAAACGTTACCATTCTCACTATTGGCCTTTATTTTAAATATATCAATTTCCAAGGGTTTACTTGGAGGTTTTTAATCAAAGAAAAAGGATATCAGTATGAACGAATTCTTTGCTACCAAATTATTATTCCTTTCAAAGTCCATACGTGGTAGAATCAGAACGATTTTTCAAATCTCAGAGGAGAAAGAGATGCAATCTTTCCTTATCTCAAAGGCCTCTTTCTTTAATTCTCATATGAGCTTTGCACGTCTTTTCTGTGCCCTCTCTACTTTTCAGTTTCCTTTTTAAACTACAATAAAAAAAAGACATATACATCATCTTCAGCCTCATAGAGACCATATATAAAACTTGTTAGTGTATTCATATTTTTACTCACCAGTCTGTTATATCACACACTTGTCATTAGCTCCTATTGACATATCACCACACTGGAAGTTCCTGTTGCATCGTGGGCCCCCCTACAAGCCCTGCACATTTTCAGTATCTATCCATTTGAAGAGCGAGATACCCTTAGGATAAGTTTGGTCTACATTTCTTTTTCAAACGTACATAATCCTGGATTTTATTTCAATGAATCCCAATAACAATGTAAGTCAATCATGTTGTGCAACTGCCATATTACTATCATTTGACATTCCTCCTAGATCTTAAATTATATATTTTGCAGTGCATAATGGTGCGTTTTTTTCCACCGGTTCTGAGAAAATATTTTACCTTTGAAATGATGAAAAGTTCTGGAATCACAAAAACAGAAAAGTACATTTAATGTGTTTTTAAATACAATCTTCATAACATTATACAAATGTCACTAAGCCATACAGATGCATAAGCAATCTTGATTCAGGTAAATTACGTATTAGCATGAACAATCATTAAAAGTGCATAAGGAATAAGAAGCCTATTTAATGAAAAAACATAGAAATGTTTCCATATGTTTTATGAAGTATTCTTTACCCTTTAAATGAGCACATTCAGATTTAGTCACTGGCTTTGTTTCAGAGAAACCCCATCTGTACACTACATCGCTTACAGGCACATCTCAGTCATGCAATAGCTATGTCACAGCTCATATATCAAATAAAAATCACATTCAAGGCCACACAACCTTATATACCCAAAGTCTTCCATTCTATTTAAAGTAATCCTAAGAGAGCTCTTATTGCACCTCACTGCTGATGTCACATGACTTTTGTTGGGAAACAGAGTCCTACAACTTAAATATCAAACAGCTCTTAACACAGATGAGAATGATCTAAAGGACAACTCTATTGTACTTATATATTCTGGAAGTTGCTTTTTTTTTCACTTTAAAACAAAGAAACAGGTGTGGAGCTAAGAAAGTATAAAAATAGTAGCACTGCACGCTACATTGTGCTGTGGAAAGCAGGATGAAACACAGGCAACTCACAGTAGGCTTAAGGAATTCTTCTGATGAATTCAGATTCCAAGGTTAACCGAGATGATTGCTCACAGTAAGGACAGAAGATGAGAAAGAAGTTATTTACCTTTCTGATCATCAAAGAGTTCAGTGGCAGAACCATCTCAAGTTCAAACCCAACAGCAAGGATAACTGATGAATCCAAAGGCTTTATTACGTGTCAGTACACAAACCCATTCGACTTTTGTAATAAGGAAACTGTGCGAACAGCCATGTTAGAAATCTCTGAAATCATACAAATCCAAGCTGCCTCCTTCACAGAACACCTTGAGCACAGAGAATGCTGCTGAAACAGTTCTCTTTCCTTATTTCCCCCCTTATAATCAACAAGTTTCCTTTGCCAAAGAGAAATTGTACAAAACAGAAAAAAAATAAAATAAGGTAATCAGCTAAATGCAAACACCTAACATTGAAAAACAGCCATCTCCAACTACAAAGGGACAGTCACTCTTGCCAATATCTAAAATTAAAAAATATTTCTTATGTAGTTTCAATACGGATGATTATTAAATAGTTGTTGCTTCCTAAAAAGCTAAAGAATGTTTCCAGAAGTATATGAAATAGCTGAGTGACTACAAAGCAGACTGTTTGTTGCTTTAGTTCTTTTTTACTAAAAAAAAAAAAAAAAAAAAAAAAACCCACACCTGATGAATGAAATTACAATAATCAGGAAATTATATTACACTTACCCAACAAACAGTCAGTTTCACGGGATTTATTTTAACAAAATTTGTTTGTATTTAAAATAATTAGTAAAGCAAAAGAAAGATGAGTCACCTTTTATAACGTGTTACAGTCAGCATGCTTTGTAAACTTTCCTTAGGATGTGGTATTGTAAACCCAGATTCTTGTAATACTGAAGAGCAATTTCGTTTTTCAAAAAACCTCTCAGAAGTAATTAATGAATAAATTTATTAGGTTAATATGCAACAGAAACCTCATATTAAGAAAGCATATACACAGTAAGATACCAATTGAATATAGAACAATAGCAAAATATATAACTTCAACTAGCACCGAAAGCTAACAGGAGTCAACTGTGTTAAACAGACCCAGCCTGACCGAGAGGATAGTTCAGAAATCAGCTGGCTCCAGTTAGAGATGTGGGTGAAATAACATTACAAACAGAAAATAAGTCGTGAAGCATCAAGTAACACAAAATGAAAAAGAAAAGAAAGAAGCCCTGTGATCATTCAGCCTCAATTCTTATAAAATACAGGCCATGGAATCACCCTCCTGTATTTAACCAGCAGCATGAATCTATCAAAGCCACCACCACCAATAAAAGTGCAGTCTCACTAAGTTGTTTCAGTCATTAACAGTTGCATAAAAAAAAAAAAAAAAAAAAAAGCATCTTTTAACTGGAATTTATTTGGGCTACTAGCACTTGTTACAGCTTAATTTTCTAGATGTTTCATTTTTGGATACACGGTGCAGTTGCCTCGAATACCATTAGATCTGCCTCCTATAAAACATCTCTTCCAGTCTTGTAAACAATTCTGATAAGAGTTTCATCTTCTGCTCCAAATTCAAGTTGAGACTTAAGATCAGTGGCTTTTGGAAATTCAAAGCAAAGACTAGAATTGCATTTGGAAGTCAAGCTGTTCTTTGAGGCTTGTGGGGGCACAAGACCACGTACAGTGGTAATGTGACACAGGACAATCACGGAGCCTTTTCTCACTATTAGGCTATTTTGGTTTACACGTCTGAAATCAGTGAAAGCAGAGACAAAAAAAAGGCAAAGATACTACCTATCTGAATGCAAAGATTTAGCCAAAAGGGTACATGTATATTTAATAAAGAGAAAAGAAAAAGTGAATGCCTGAAATAAGGTATTATCTTTTGTTTAAATAATAATTTTAATGATTTGTGAAAAGATTAAAGCATTACAATGCTAGCAACTTTGAGTTACCCCTGTAAACTCTCTCCTAACAGCACTCTTGAATCATCCCTAAGGGTATGTCAGCTCCAAACTGTGATTTCAGTGCAACTGTGTCAAGAAGTTTCCTAATGAACTAAAATAGAAGCTCTCTATTGCCTCAATGAAACAGAACATGATTCCAAACCACAGAAGAAAACGTGATTTATTTTTTTTATAGGAAAAAAATGGCATCTCTTTTCCCTTTAGACTATGAAATGCTAAAAAGACTTCTACAGATCGTGACTGATTAACAATGTATTAATGATGAAAAAGCTTCAAAGCAACTATAAAGCAAAACTAGAGCTACTTAACAGAAATTTAGACTGCAGTTCACGTCTCTATTTTACTTACTGTATCTACTCATCATTTCTCACTACCATTTTGGGCAGCAATTTCAATTCATACTGCAGGAAAGAAAAGGATTCTTAGCTCAGTGACACAGGAGTCCACCACAGACTGTAGTTCTGCTCACTGATACAGAGAACATATCAGAGCTCCCCTCCTTTTTTATTCTCCACATTTCATGCTATTAGACCGTAACACTGAATCTTCTCTTTGCATCATCAAGCTCTTTTCAATATCCTACCACCTAAAACAATTATTTTCTTGCCATTCTTTGTAAAGTTTTCAAACTGACTTCTGCAATGTTTCTGTGACCTGTCATAGGCTTCTACTTTCCAAAATGAAATATGGACTGGAGTCCTAAAGAGATGATATTCAAGGCATATACTCAGGCTAGCATATTAAAGCTTCATGCTTCCCATGCCTTTAGCATAGAAACATTTAAACCACTATAAATGCAGGGGAACCAAACATTATCAGAAGAAGTTCAGTTACATTCAAACAACTAAGAGCGTTACACTGAAATACCAGACTGTAAAGGAAGTTAAGGAATGTGACATGCATATAGAGAAATTCTTATTCTAAACACAGAAAAGTCTTACTTCATTATTGCAGATAAGAATTTCAAGGGAAAATTAAAGAAAATCTCACCAAAAAAAATGAATTAAGATGCAGATAACAGATGCTACTTTGAAAGACTGAAAACAAAGCCACCTGGTGCACTAAAATATAATCTCATGTTCACCCTGGCAGCAATTGAACTGTTAGATGGGTTCAAGGAATGCTTGGGCACCATTATACAAACCTAAATGACAAGCTTCACAACTCAGATCAGCTTCTGAATGTAATAGGAAGGGAAACACACCAATCTATGTCTCTAGAAATTATCTGGTTTATTTGTACATGTGCTTCAAGGTGTACTTGTAGAACTCCCAGCTTCTTTTTCTGCAGCTCAGTTTCCTCATCAAATGCTACCACAGAAAATGCAGCATGTGACTGTTTGATAAGGGAATATTAGAAAAAATACGTTTTTCATTGAATACTCAGGACTATATTTCTTTAATCTCACAACCAACCACAGTTGTGGACTTTTAGTGCTTACTGCAACACCCTAAAAACTGGTCACTTGCTCTTTTCTGTTAATTTTTTTCCCCTCGAGTTTTGAAGTCAGAACAGCTCTTTACTGACATCGTTAGAAATTCTGAAAGGTTATACTCAAATTCAGACAAATCATAAAAATGAAGATGGCAAAAGAACTGGGAGGGCATGAGATGGGAAGCACTCTTCCCTTTTTCAGCTAGGCTTTAAGAGTTTTTGAAGTCATTGTGCAAATTTACACAAAGCAAATTTTATGAATTAAAGAGGTAGCTGTTCTTAATGCTGCCTATGGTAGAGGTACTGTCTCGGTGATAAGCACAAATCTGCTGGCAAGCTGTGTTTCATTGATAACATATGGGATACTGCAACATATGAATGGATAGCAGCATAAAAGTGATCCCACTGGGAAAGTAGCCTTGACAAGAAATACACATCAAAGCAAGTTTTATAAAAAGCTCTCTTGAAAGACAGAAGATCAAGTGCTTAGCACTTTGGTGATCACAGCCACCTAATCTAAGCCCAATGGACGGAATACAGAGTTAACTGATGAAACCAGGAGCTGTGAGAGCTACAGCAAGATGCAATCATCTGAGCTTTCAACAGGACTGCAAATGCTGTTACGTCAGTGCCTCAAAGCTGGACTTTAAAGCTTAGTCAGTCTAAAAAGAGTAGACATAAATACCTATGGATTCGTAATGTCTCTGAAGTAACCTGGTTTGCTGGCCTTACACAGTACATTTTTAGATGCAATTTCTTAAGACTACACCCAGAATAGTACACTTCACCC
The DNA here is from genome assembly GCF_009819795.1 of Aythya fuligula. Lineage (NCBI taxonomy): Eukaryota > Metazoa > Chordata > Aves > Anseriformes > Anatidae > Aythya > Aythya fuligula. The sequence continues at coordinate 137,309,709 of NC_045560.1, read as the reverse complement.
TTTCTGAACTATACCTTAGTTATAATACAATTTCATAGTGTCTGTAAAGCTGTTGAATACACACAGAAATGATGTTCTTTAGAAACCAGGTGGGACCCTGAAAGGATCTGAAAAAAAGATTAAGTATAAAAGATACAGAGCAGGTGTTTTATGTGGTATACCCCCCTGCTCTCAACTTGCCATTTACTGCCAACAATGCACTACACACACTGGAAAGACAATAGGACAAAACTAGTTACAACAGCAAACACTCACTGTCAAGTACTCACACAAAAATTTACGCATGTTTAAGCATGAAAGGGAACAACTGGTCCCTGATTCCTTGGTTTGTAACAAAGTATAACAAAGACCTCCTATCACTTCAGATTTTGAGTGGAAAGAAGATGAGATTTTCTTCCTTTCTGGTGAGCAGGACTACCACTTATTTCCACTCTACTGGGAGAAAATGGACTCATTACTGACAGCAAATCACAATAGACTCATGTGATGTCCAAAAGTGCCTGAAAAACACCTATTTTATTCCTAACTTCAGTCATTCTTTTGAAGTTTGAAATCTGCTATCCTACCAAGCAAAGAACTGAAACAGCCTCTTCCAACTTGATTCCTCCTTTCTTTAACACCTGTTGCAGATGGATGGATGACCAATTCTTGTAACGGTGGTAACAAATCTAAATGTACCTAGAAAAGAGTTTAATTCCATATCATACAATTTAATTGGGGTCTGAAATTCTGAGATGATTGATATGTGATATCAATCTATGTAATACATATATATACACACACACAGAGCAACAAAATGTATTATATTCCTTCAATAGTGACGATATCAGAAAATATAAATTCAGAAAGCTAAGTGGACACAACTATCAAACAGTGTGGAGCATGTTTTTTTTTTACCATCTAAACTGAAACTAAAAGACAACACATTGCTTCTGAGTACAACCCACTGATCCCATATTAAATAAGCTGATACAGAGAGCAGAGAAGACACTTTTCTGAAAAATTTTGAGAAGACAGTAAAAGATGGATGAAAGTGGAAAACTCAAAGATTCCTTGACTTCCAAAATAGTAAGTTGGCAGAGCTCTTTAACTCAGCAGAGAAACTCTTCTTTGTCAGCCTGTAGTAAAGCATGTGTTTAATCATTATTACTTTTTTAAAGGATTTTTTTCTCCAATAATTCAATTTACTATTAAGCATATGTAGTTTAAGGTAGTTTGACTACATCACAAATCTGAGATTACATCCAGGAGAATGAAAAATGCTAACCCAAGAATAAAGTAGTTGGCATAAAAAAAAATCGCTGTATCTAGCTGTGGTATGTCATATGCAAGTCAGGTAGAAGTGAGAGATTTAACATAAGAAGGAAACTCGAAGCATCTGCAGAGGTGCAAGGTTATATCACTAGCTTCTGTAATATTGAGATTCTTGCATCTTCCTCAGAAAACAGGCAGAGGGAGACTACAAATGTACTTCCAAATGTGAGAACTCATATGAAAAAAAGAACTAAAAGCAGTTCCTTATATGAAGCAATGAAGCTTTTCATCTTGCAACAGCAGGTTAACAAAAGCATGTCAATGTCTTTAATTTAAGAATTAAAATAAAAAAAAAAATCCTGAAATAATTTAAAAAACCTTTGCACCAGTCTAGAGTTAAAGCATTTCTATGAGGCTACCTGAGAGTTGCATTTCTTCTTAATTTCTGTATTTTGTTCATACAGAATTCCCTATGCTTCGCAATAATTGAGAATTAAAAAAAATAATAATTACAAAACCTTCTAGTTCAGTAAGAAGCATCTTTAAGAGGGAAAACATTTGAAGCTCACATGAAGAGAGTTTTTCCCACCCACCTCCCACACCCAAGTGACCAGATCCCCTAATAAAATGGCTCAAATTTCAACCTGACCCTCTCATATAAAAACGAGTCCAACTTGCTCTAGTATTGATCTAGTCTTGATGCCAGTAACTGCTCTGTTTTTCAGGGTGTCTCTTTGAGCTGGACTCCTCCCATCACACCTATTGTCACTATGGCTAGAGCACCAACTTGTTTACTTCTTGTGTTGGACATCATCTTGGAATCGATCTCTGAAGGTCCCTTCCAACTGAACTATTCTAGGAGTCTGACGCAAGCCATTTTCTAGGGCCAGAATTGGAAATAAGTGAAGACAGCATAAAGGGCAGAAGATGAATCTATTAATTAATTTGCTTCCCTTTTTAATACAGATTGATAATTCTGGCTGTTCCATCACTGTACACAGTTCTGCACAATTTCATCCCACCTTCCTCTTTTCCAGACAGAGCTAGGGATTTTAAAAGACCCCTGTTTAAAATAGGACTGTCATACAACATTGTCTTTAGGTCAATAAAAATATATTTACAATGGATTGAACTTTTCAATACAATTTGTATTATTTTTGGAAATAAGACGGTGCTTTTCAATTTAACTTTTCAACAGTAAGTAGTAAATTAAATTTGCTAGGACACAATTAAAGATCAAATGTAACTATAAACAAGCTTGCTGTTATTAATCAGACAAGAAGTAACCAAAAGGGGAAAGGAAAAAGATCAGACCAGAGATGTCCAATAAAGAAGAAAAGGGTAGAATATTCCTGGGATCAGGCATAAAAACAGTAAAAGAAGGAAAACATCAAAAATGAGATGCAGCAACAAAGGAAGGGTGTAAAGACAGGAGAAAGAAGTACAAGAAGGTGTAATATCTGGATTTATTTATCATGTTACCTCCAAAACAAAGCCAAAAGATGACGTTCGAAAAAAAAAAAATATGAAAAAATAAAACACGTTTGTTTGATCTGTATCCATACCAGCTTTATGATGTAATCTCAGCAGAAAAACTACAGCCAGGCTGGGGACCATACTTATTTAGATTATCTCCAACTAAAACAAAGGTGTTTCTGGAAACAGCCCTGATTACCATCTTTAAGTCAACTTCAGCCTTGGTTCCAAGGTATGTTTTGGAGGATGGTAAGCAGATGTAGGGGCTCTTATTTTGCATAAGACAAAGCTCCAAAAACTCAGGAGCTGTGCTCATACAGAGAACTCTCATACTTCCTCTGAATCCGTGCTTTTAATTATCATATCATGCACACTGTCATATATATGTTTATTAACGAAGAAAAGCATAACAACACTGTAAAGCAAGGAATATTTTCCTACAATAGCAGAACACTTCAAAGTGTGGTCAAAGCAGCTACATCTGCTGTGCCATATTCAATGATACTTCACTTCACATTTTCATTTCACAAACAAGAAGGGACATTCACTTGATGCTGTTAAATAATATTGTAATAGAACATTACCTTTTATTCTTCAGTAATTCGCCTTCCAATACAAAACCAAAAATTGAAGATTTTCTTGCTTACGATAATTTTCTGAGAATCTAATGTATCCCTAACTCTACCTGCCTTATAGTTACTGTTTTTTTCATAGAATGGTTTGGGTTGGAAGGGACTATAAAGTCCATCCAATTCCAACCACCTGCCATGGGCAGGGACACCTCCCACCAGCCCAGGTTGCCCAAAGCCCCATCCAGCCTGGCCTTGAGCACCTCCAGGGATGGGGCATCCACAGCTTCTCTGGGCAGCCTGTGCCAGGGCCTCACCACCCTCTGAGTGAAGGATTTCTTTGTAACATCTAATCTAAATCTATTAGTTTAAGACCATTGCCCTTTTTTAAAAGAACCTGATTTAATATAATAGATCGCCTGAGCCTTCAGACTAGCAATTGGTATTGCAGCATATCATAGGATGGTATCTTACTATGGTGAGATGGTGCCACTGATATCTTTGCCTGCCACAAGAGAAAAAATGCCCCCACAAACATGGGAGCCACATAACATTAAGAGTCATTTCAATGTTAATTCACTATAGTATTGTCCTGGTTTCAGTTAAAACAGAATTAATTTTCTTCCTAGTAGCTGGTGGAATGCTGTGTTTTGGCTTAGGATGAGAAGAGTGCTGATAACACCCCGATGTTTTAATTGTTGCAGAGCAGTGCTTATACCAAGCCAAGGACACCTCAGACTTTTGCTCTGTCCTGCCAACAGGCAGGCTGGGGGTGCAGTAAGAGCTGGGAGGGGACAGACCCAGGACAGGTGACCCAAACTAGCCAAAGGGGTATTCCATACCATCTGACGTCATGCTAAACAATATATAGGGGTGGCTAGCCGGGGGGAGGGGGCCGGACTGCTCGGGGTTAGGCTGGGCATCGGTCAGCAGGTGGTGAGCAATTGCATTGTGCATCACTTGTTTGTACATATTATTATTATTTTCCTATTATCACCATTGTAACATTATTGTTATTATTGTTATTATTATTTTGTTATTATTATTTTCCTGTCTTATTAAACTGTCTTTATCTCAACTCACGGGCTTCACTTTCCATTTCTCTCCCCCGTCCCAGAGAGGGAGGGGGGAGGGTGAGCGAACGGCTGCGTGGTATTTAGCTGCCAGCCGGGTTAAACCACGACAAGTATATTAAATAAAAGTAATTTTAGAGCATCTTGCTATTTTAGAAATTATTAACGTTGTAGGCACTGTTACAGCAAGTTTTAAGTCCAATACCTGCAATCTGTCACATGATTTCAACTGTGCGACTTTTATTTGATCAAGAAGATACAAGTTACACAAACCAACAACTTTTGCTTATCTTTCGGTATTACATCGTTGCAAACAGCAAGCCTGCTTCTACCATATGTATAAACTCAACAGTTTATAAAGATGCCTACTCTTAAACCTATCTATTTTGAATTATAGTTTGTTTGGTTTTATTTTTTCTGAAGAAAAGATTACTTCTACAGCAAACATTTTTGTTACAAGCCTCACAGGAACATTTTCAGTTCTGTACTTACTTTTTTTTTTTATTATTTTCATTCACCTTCCATAATGATCAATTCCACTCATTATAAGCATTCACCCTTGCTTATATTTTTCCATCAACAAAATCAGAGCCCCAATTAGACAATACTTTCCTGTTACAGAATTTCTCATTATGAATAACAAGGAGGAATATATGGTATTACAAGCTGTTCTAAGTTCTTGTAAAGCTATACAAGGATCACAAAGCATTTCTATTAAATTTAATTCCATAACAGCAAAACAAAAAACAAGAAAACATCTTATTCAAACAAAAGGACTATCCTACTCAACACTGTAATCTGAACAAACCATCTCACTTGGACTGAAATGCCTAATAGAAGTGACCAAACCACAATTTTTCTCATCACTTTTCTTCATAAACCTTAAGATGTTGGCTTTTGCTCTCCAAGAAAAGATCTTCAGCCAGAACGTTAACTTCTGCAAGTGACGGTCTTGATGGGAACATTTTCTCCTGGATTTACAGTGATTTGGAGGACAGAGAAAGGCTTAGATACCTCATTTAGTCATGTATTTTTGTGCTCTTTTTTAAACGCATACCCCATCGGCTCCTGCAGCTGACAAAAGCACAGAAGACACCCACTCATTTTCAACCATGTCCATGTATGAAATTTAGTACCATAATGAAGGAAAAAAAGGAGTACCTGGATGTATTAGGGAGAGATGAATGATGCAGAAAGGGATTCTTACACTAAACTGCAATTGAATGCTGCAATTTAATACCTAACATTACTTTAATGCACATACACAACATTCACCTGAACAGTACAGCACCAGCGGAAGGGAGAAGACTCAGTATGAAGCTACTACAGCTCAATTTTACAGTCTACTGTAAAGATTTGCTATTAATTTGGTTGGTTTGTCTTTCTTTTTCTAATGTTTTTTCCAACAGTACCATTTTAAGAAAAGACTACAGAACGTGATAGCACACATTTAAGATTTTTTCAACAGTGAATACTGAAGTCCCATAAATTATACTTATGATCAAAACCCCGTAACAGGCAGATTTAGCAGCCCACAACAGCTTTGTTTAGTGTTTAAGCCAAAACGAGATAACATGAAACCATAAAGAGAAAAGATTAGACTATTAGTAGACATAAATTACTAATTCTTTGTGTTGTATCACCTGTACACATCTTCATTTCCCTCTCAGACAATTCCACTGTATAAACTGACCTGAAATCCTGCAACGTAGGATTCTTTAATCTAAAGGGGAAAAGGGGAGATAATGATTTCTGAAATTTCCACAACTGTCAAATTACCACAGAGAGATGGTTTGAGATGGAAGTATTCGATACTGTACACTAACAGACTTACTAACCCAGATGGCAACGTGACTTGAGTTTGTGTGTATTGATAGCACTGAAGCTCAGGTTATATCTAATTGGTGTGAGAACGAGAACAGGAATCAATAGAAAGGGATGACAGCACTTCAGATATATGCACGTGAAGATCCACTAAAGCTGTAAACACCTATTTTTTTTGGTTTGCTTACTTGAACAACTTTGCCTTCCTCCAGAAAGAAAAAAAAAGGGTTGCTACCAAGACAAACAAAATGGTGTATGTTCCATTCTCAGATTACACTAGGATTTTGTACCACTTCTACAAAGAACTCCCATTTAGCACCACTGAAACTGTAAAAATTACAGTAATAAATAGAGACAAAAAAAAGCCCATTTATTCTTTCTACATGAGTAAGGTACTAGGAGCACCACCACTGCATTTTAGCAGTAGTTTAGATCATCAGTTATGGTTTTCCTTTAATATTAAAAAGGTGAAAAGCAACAATAATACATTTGACAGATAAAATGGGAGATTTTAGTCATTGCTGCTCCAAGTTACTTTCCAATAGTCCCACGGACATGTTTGCTATCAACTGAAGAAAAGAATTACGTATTTTTTTTTTTTTTTTTTTTTTTTTTTTTTTTTTTTACAAATTACTGGTTCTGTAGAAAAATGGGTCTCTCCATGCCACGTGACCCTTTACCAACATTTCTTCACCTGCAGGATGGAATGGTTTTTTATTTTCTGGTTACTAATAATCACTGATCATTCACTGAAGTAACTGGCACTGCTACTAATATGGCCAGATCTGAAGATTCAACTAAAAATTAGCCAATATGCTATCACTGTGTTATTAAAAATTACATTACTGTAATTCCTTCATCAGTCCACGTAGAAAACAACTTCCCAAGGTCCCTTCTAATCAGAATTTTCTCCTGACCTTTTTTTTTTTTTTTTTGCCGGGGCAAAGTTTCCTTTTGCTCTTCAGAAAAGCAGTGTCATTACATCATTACAACTTGCAGCATAAGTAGGGGCAATACTTCTGTTACAGAACCTCTCCGTATATGCACCTTCTTAAAACACAAGCAGCAAAAAATACCACCATGGCATTCTCATCTGTGCTTCATACTTACAGTAGCAGTGACTGGTGGCTTCCTGGCTGACACTAACCTTGACACCAACTTCTCTGGAACTTCTCTCCCTCTAAAAAACAATCTTTCCTTCTGTCAACTCTGAAGCTTTTGCGTGTCTGCTTCGAGCTCTTCTCAGGAATTTTCCGCTTCCTATTATGCAGCAGATTCAAGAGCTGTTATGTTCTTCCCATCCTCCTTGTAATGCATTGTATTCCCATATCTTAGTCTCAGCATGCTCAATTGCTCTTAGAAGAGAAACCACCTCACCCTCTGTGTAGTTTTTCACCTGACATAGTCCATGGCAGCTAGAACAAGGCAAAAAGGCAGCCTACATCCCTGCTGTCCAAACACACCTTTCTTAACAGGACATGAAATAACATAAAGCTAACAGCTGAGCAAACAAAACAGGTGCCCTCTGTTACTGCTTCAATTGCTATTTGTGCAAATAAACTACAGACTCCAGAGGAAGGGCACTATTTATAGCTCTAGGCTTAGGTGTCTTGTTTTTGGTAGCCCACCAACATACCCAACAAGAGTTTGCTGTTAATTTCAACAAACGTACATGCTAAACAGAGTTCTCCTGCAATTTTGAAAGATAATTCAACCAAAGAACCTTATGTACATGCATAGATTTCATGTATGTATGTATTCCTTTCACAATCCATTGGCTTTTTTTTTTTCCTTGGCTGTGCTATTGACGCTATGTATATGTTCACTTTCACCAAAATAGACATTTTAAAAGTCTCTAATGGATTTTTACATACATCTGATTCCTCAATATGACATTACAGATTTGAGTTAAGCTTTTATGAATGCCTCGACTAAGCATACATGTATCACCATCCTTTCATCAGAATACCATGATTTTACTATTTCAAAGCTTACTTGTATACATAAATCACAGCAGAAAAGATGAAAAGGTAATTATAATTACAGGTTTAACATGTTTACTTCGTATGTTAGCTCCTTAGTTCAGGCCACTGAATGATCCAATAGGATCATTGCTTCAAGGAGGGAATTTATTAAGAAGATACTTAACAAGCTAAACACCACTGATTAGACATGGAAGTGATAAAACGCCCACCTACTCCATGCTCAGTTAAATCACTTCAGACTTAGGAATATCACTGAAAATGTCTATAATAAGATGAAAGAAAAGATTACAGAAAACTACGTCGCATTCAACTATTAAAGAATTGCGCTTCGGATAGTTATCCACACCCTATACTGATCTGAAATTAGAGCTGATAATCTACCACACGTTCACAGAAATGTACAACGTATGAAACTACTGCTATTTACACGCTGCAGGTAGATGCCTGAGTGAAGGATAAGGACACGTGGGTACAATCACCGTGCAAGACAGTAAACTGTTTATACCATGCACATTTTGTACAGCTGTGTCCTGCCACTCCCAAGGAATTACTGAAGAGAATGCACCCTTACACTTTGATTTTAACCAGAAAGGTTAAGTCATAGTCCTCAAAATGAATGCCAAAACTGGCCACATTGTGTGGAACAAACACAGATTAAATGCCAATATGTTGCAAGGAAGCAATTAGAGCTTAACAACTTACATTACCACTAACCGTAGAAATTCTAGGCTTTTGCTGGGTTTTGTGTTTTGGGGTTTGGTGGCATGGGAGAGGGGTAAGAGGAAAAAAGTAGTTTTAAAACCAGGGGTATTAGAAAAGCAAGTCACTTATTTCAGTCTTTTTCCTAAGTGGTTAAAAGAACTATGCAGCAGCTCCACAACCCTTTTTTATATGTACACCTGGGAAGAATACTGAATCCTGTTACTTTCCTCAGTGTTACCCTGATGTGGTTTTAGACCAGATGTTTAAATGTTACAGTATGTACATTTTCTTCTCTTCTTCCAAGGCAAAAGCAAAATAAGAGGAATATTTGACTTCACTCCACAAGAGACCTATTTAATAGTTTGGCGGTTATGTAAGTAAAGGTAGCTTGGCTAAGTCAATGTTGACGACATACAGAACGACATGATCCTAATGAGTTGGAAAATATTGGCTCTCATGAGATTCAACCAGATGCTACTGCGCTGAGAAAGCTACTGTATTATTGAATTTCATTTTTATGAGGTAAAATTTATTATTCAACCATTAAGGTATCCCACATGAAATCTTGCATAAAATAGTTTTACAGTTACTTTCTGGAAAGTAGATTTTATTTTAACTTTAAGACATCATTTACATGAGGGATTCAAATGCCTATTTGATCACCTTCAATAGAGAAATGTAAGGTCTGCAAGCAATTTTCCTAAAAATACCAGATTAATGGAACCGAACTGTCAACAAAATAATGAACTACCTGAACAGGACAAGGAAAAAGTGGTAGCAAGTTCCAGTTTTCCAGAGTAAACTAAAGCCATGTGTGACTGTGTATATGTTTTCTTGGCAGGCTGAAATGCTTAGAAACTGAGTGCTTCAGGTACCTACTAACAAATAATGAGAAAATACACAATAAAATTACTCCATAGGATTATTCATGCTCAACTTCTAAAATATATTGTAACAGTATTTTTCAAAAAATTTCAGTACAATAGTTTTTGGAAAAAAAATTGTAAAAGTGTTATTAGCATCATCAATACATCTACTCATAAAAACGTAGAAAGCACAATGTGTATCTGATTCCTGTTTCTTTCCGCATGTATAGGAATTGAAATGCAAAATAGGTATGTTTCTCAAGCATGTGCAAGCGTAAGAACTAAAATGCCAATACACTATTGTGTTTATATACATCAAGTGTTATAAAAATAACTTGGGAAAACAAAAAATAAATCTCTGAAGAGCTATGTCTGGGCTGACGACTAAAATCCACTGAATAGTTACCAATACCTATAGATTTCAAACCATTTGTAATCAAAAATCTGTTTTTTGCTGAATTATTTTCAAGGTAAGTAGGGCACAACATTTAAACAAAGAGGAGCATTACAGTAATCTTTAACATAAAAACCACATACCCTTCTTGAAATACTCGTATTTAGCTGTTCTCCACACATTCTGAGCTCAGCCAGGCAGTGACAGTACAGCATGTATCTTTTTATTGGTAGTTTTAACATAACATACATTACTAACGTCTGGTCAACACAAATTTTTAGTATCACAGTCACCTCATTCTTAAATTCTGTAAGAAACCAAAACACACACGATTTGCTTTTGAGATTTCAAAACTTATTTTTTCAGCCACCTTTCCTTTGGATGAGTTAATCAAAAAAAAACCTCAGACTATCTGATGGAGGCAGCAAGTCTACTAACCAACAACTGCAAAATACTTCAGGAAAATGTCTTTCTCCTGGTAGACAAAAGGCTTTGGAGAACAGAGTGAGATTGAAAGGTGGGGGAGATAAGAGTGTTAATCTTTGAGACATTTTCTCCTCCTGGTATTTCTTGAACCTACTCATAATAAGAGTTTATACAAGAAACACCTTGGGAGTTTGTTCTGAACCACTACATCACCTTTGGCCTAAACTAGTTTGAAGGAAGTTTTGGAGCAGAAAATATCTCTGAAGCTACCTAGGACTGAACCCCAGACACTAGGTATAAGTTCTCCTATGTTTCCGGGAATACACAGTGCAGAGCTCCCTTTTTGAACCTCAGCTCTGAGGCCCTGTCCTGGTTTCAGTTAGAACAGAATTTTCTTCCTAGTAGCTGGTGGAATGCTGTGTTTTGGCTTGGGATGAGAAAAGTGCTGATAACACCCCGATGTTTTAATTGTTGCAGAGCAGTGCTTACACCAAGCCAAGGACATCTCAGCCTTTTGCTCTGTCCTGCCAACGGGCAGGCTGGGGGTGCAGTAAGAGCTGGGAGGGGACAGACCCAGGACAGGTGACCCAAACTAGCCAAAGGGGTATTCCATACCATCTGACGTCATGCTAAACAATATATAGGGGTGGCTAGCCGGGGGGAGGGGGCCGGACTGCTCGGGGTTAGGCTGGGCATCGGTCAGCAGGTGGTGAGCATTTGCATTGTGCATCACTTGTTTGTACATATTATTATTACTTTCCTATTATCACCATTGTATTATTATTATTATTATTGTTATTATTATTTTTGCTATTATTATTTTCCTGTCTTATTAAACTGTCTCTATCTCAACTCACGGGCTTCACTTTCCATTTCTCTCCCCTGTCCCAGAGAGGGAGGGGGAGGGTGAGCGAACGGCTGCGTGGTGTTTAGCTGCCGGCCGGGTTAAACCACGACAGGCCCCCAGCACAAGGACATGGACCTACTAGAATGAGTCCAGAGGAGGGCCAAAAAGATGCTCAGAGGGCTGGAGCCCCTCTCCTGTGAAGACAGGCTGAGGGAGCTGGGGTTGCTCAGCCTGGAGAGATCTCACTATAGCCTTCCAGTACCTAAAGGGGACCTACAGGAAAGCTGGGGAAGGACTCTGGCAGTGAGTGTAGTGATAGGACAAGGGAAAATGGCTTTAAACTAAAAAAAAGGACAGCAATCAGATGATCTTTAAGGTCCCTTCCAACCCAAACCATTCTATGATATGATGGTAATACTGGTTGGACCTGGAGCTTTCAGAACGAACAAGCCAAGAGTAAGGGCAAAAAGGTAGTCATCAGTCATTTCATAGTCTTGGATTCACAACTTGAATTCTTTACTTAGTGAGAACAAGAAATACAGAAGTATACAATTTATCAGGTCAACCACTAAGCCATAAGCAAGATCAAAACAAGTACATGTATAATATACTGTCCATTTGCTTTATTTTAAGTACTTAGAATTCGTGCTCCAGATTTCTGTTCTGCAAACACATTTGTTAGCATGGCTGTATTACTGTCCATTGAACTGAAGGAATGAAACATTAGGTAAAAGAACAGCAGAGAACTGTGCAAACCGTAGGAACATCTAAGCAATCAAATTTCACATTTGTATTTTCACATTTCTCTGGAGCAGATTTTAAACCTACTACCTTCAGAAGTAGTGGGACTTGAAAATAAAACCTCACCAACTCATCCTTAGGTGACCACACAGAAACAAGGAATAATAATCAATAAGACTTCGGGGAAAGTAGAAAAAAATAAACACTTCTTACTAGGACTTCTTATTAACAGTTACTCCAAGAGTTCCACAACTGAAAATATTGCAGTTATCTTGCATTAGAAAAACAGATTTAACTCAAGAAGAAAAAAAAAAAAAAAAAAAGAACAACTGAAACAGAAAAGCAGGACTGAGAAAGATTTCTAATGGTAGTCTCACCTACCATTCTGCCTCAAGTCATGATTTACTATTTCTGAGTCATTCTTCTAGCACATTCACAAAAGCAGGTAATGATAGAGATGCCAAAAGATCTCAGCTATTTTTGTTACATGTTTAGTCACAATACCGGGTCTGAATTATCCTAGCCTGCAAAGAAATATAAATTAAAAATACATGATCTTCTTGGGGATGACCTTATGCACTTGAAGAGTGGTCCCCCAGTAAGCTGGTCAAAATCTGTTACTATGAGTGTTTAGCAGTGAAAGGTTCCAACAATAAATCTGATCAGTTGATGGTATGATTTCCACAAGCAAATATCAGAACAATCAAGTATATTTGTCACATGTCTGTGATCCTCAATACACATCTGACTAGTGGCCAAAGTAAGTGACTAGGCTAGATGATGCAACACCCAACTTCTTGTGGGTTTGGGAAACCCAATAATGAACTAGAGGACACCAGTCCATATGCTGTTTGCCTCCATGAAACAAAACAGAATGTCTACATTAGCATTACAGTCTTTTTGACTTTAGTCTTCTTTTTTAACCTCATAATTAAAAAACAAGGTTTTCCTCATAGTTTTCAGTTTTGGAGTTACTTTTTTTTTTTTTTTTTTTTTAAAAAAAAAACAACAACGCTGGAACACAGTTCAATATCAAATGTAAAACCTTACTTTATAAGCTTATTTAAAGTCTTGACAGTATCAGAAACAATTATTGACAGTATCAGAAACAATTATAAAAGGCAAAATACCGTTTTCAGAAACAAACTGTCCCAACAGACAGCAAGAAGACCTATCTAAAAATCAAACATCTTTTGTTAAGAAGCTATAAACTTTAAAATTCCTATCCGGGAATTTCCTCCCAATTCTGAGTCTCCATTCTGTTCAGCCCTGAACAAACAAGGAATTCAATGCTACTTAATGCCTACCTGCAGCTTCTAATTGAGCCACTCTCCTGGAAGGTCAGAGACAAAATCAGAAGGATTTCTCTAGAATCTCTAGAAGGCTTGGCACACTTTTACTCCTTTCACTGGTTTACACCCTTTTTTTGCCCTCCAGAGTGGCATAATACGACAATAATATCTAGATGTAAGAGCCCTGCCCAGCTTCAAAATATGAAACCCTTTATTAGCATTTTCCTGGTTCATTTCATAAATCCTTTACTGATAGTACTATTAAATAATCTTGGATTAAATCCCATAAACAATATTTAAATTAATAACCTACACTAATGAAATAGCTTTGTATACTGAACACAGAAAACAAGAAAAGCAAATTTGATTTGTTTCCTAACTTTAGGCAAAACAAACACATTTGTTCATTCATTCTCAAGCAAGAAGAGGGAAGAAGAATGTGCCAGCATTCAACACAGTGAACAAGTACTCATCCATACTACAGTGACCATAGCCATAAAAATATTGGATGTAGTCAATTGAAGTAGTCTTAACTTATTTATGAGGTAGCCAATCAACATCAAGATTCAGAAAAGTAAAGCATTCAGATCATGCATGTTGGTGACAACCTCAGCATTTTATCAATATTCTGGCTAAATAAATCCTTAATTTCTTCCTAAAATTCCTAGATGTTTTGCTAAAGCATGACAGGTACCCAGATTCATTATTTATGTTATCACATCTGAGACCTGCTATCTTCAGCAGTTTCACAACAGAAACATTTATTTATGAAACTAGATGAGAAACATATGCAGCCCTTTAAAAAAAATCAACCTCTGTATGCCACTGATTAATAAAGCCCTTAATAATCCGGTATTTATTTCATCCAACAGCTTTACCTCTGAATGATCTTAAGTTACAACATGACACCATATAAGGTAGCAAGGGTGGATGTTTCAGATGAGCGAAGTATGGAAAAATTATCCTGTATGGGAAAATTAAATGCATCCAGAATTTGGTGCCAAGGAGCGAAGCTTGGTGGCTTAGCTTACATCCTGGTTTCTAAGCATAAGCTATAAATACCCATATACACACAAAAAACATTTTGTCTGTTAACTACTCTACGTAAAAACCTGGATTTAAAGGATATAGTTGTATGCACATTCACTAGCACTGCACTGTAGCACAGTAAGAGTATTAATCTAACATAACCAAAAACATCACAAATTTACCTGAATACTGGAAAACCTCATTCAGTAAAGCTTCGTTTACCACCACAGAACTGACACTTCCAACAGGATGACACCAGCTCTGATAAATAGTTTGGAGCAGAAGGGTTTGGGCTCTGGTTGCTTGAACTGTCAAATTCGGAAGCTCAAATATGCATTCTGTTAGTGGGACGTGAGCTCGCTTGTTCCTGTTTCAAAACATTAAGAAAAAAAAAAGAGAAATCATTGCTTTGGTGAATAACAATTCAAAAAACAAGTCATAGAATAGCAGACTGCCAGCATTTAGCCTGTAAGGACAGAGCTGTGTGCCTGTTAAAATTTCTTCTCATAAGAGCTGATTCTACTTATATTGAAATTCACCCTATGTAGGAATTCTGTTACATTCTTCAAGTTTACATGTTCCTGTAAAATAGGAGAGAATATCAAATGTTTTTTAACTAATTATCTCTTGGTTTTAACACATATAAATAAAAGCAAGTCACCAAAATAAAAGTGACACACAAAGTTGTGCAATTACTAAAACCAGAGAATAAATCTGTTCAATTATTTTTTTTCCCTGAAAATATTTTAAAACTTACTGTGAATCGGTAAACAAAATGAAATATAACTAGTGATCCAAAAACCCATATAGGCAATATCCATACAACTAAATACAATTCCAAAAAAAAAAAAAAAAAGAAGAGTTCTGTACGCTCATTAAGAGATTCCAAATAGGTACTAATGTTTTCCAATGCTTTACAACCTGGTGGGAAGTTGGGGATATTGGGGTGACAGGGCAAGGTGCAGGGCATTCTGTTTGGAAATAAATTCTTCTACATCTAGTCCAGTATCTACAAGAGGGCTCTACAACAACTATCAAAAAGTCACTAAATTCCTTTCTCTTCCTAATATATCTATTATATATTATACTAGTAATATAGTAGTACCTAAAATTAAGCGATAGATTGACTTGCTACATTCAACAAAAAACACAGCAGTTTTTCATTTCCACTCTGGAGCGTTTTCTTGCAGCATATTTACAACATTATCATCTTTGACCTAATCACCTCCTGCTCCATCACTGAGATGTACTCTGTTCCAGCAGAATTTTCCCCAGTGTCCCCAGCATATAACCCCTTGCACACAGATAAGTTCGTCTACATAACTGCATTATAGGACAGACCCTTTAAATATACTGGGTGTACTTTTTAGAACCCTTTGTAGTATATTAGATTTAATTTAAGGTACTTGAGCATCTCTTATATGAGGAGAGGCTGAGAGCTGGGACTGCTCAGCCTGGAGAAGAGGAGGCCCAGGGGATCTCATCACTGTCTGTACATCCCTGAGGGGAGGGAGCAGGGAGGACGGAGCCAGGCTGTGTGCAGTGGTGCCCAGAGCCAGGACAGGAGGCCCTGGGCACAAACTTCTCCAAGAAAGCTGTGAAGGAAAAAAACACACCACCACTTCTCAGTATCAACTACCATATTGACACAGTGGTACAGTCACAGGTAACATCATCACTCTAAATCTGGGCTTGCACAAACAAGCATTCACCTTAAGTCACAGGCAGATCTCCTTCAATTCCTTTTGAACACCAGCAAAGAGCCAACTGAAAATCTTTTTTTTTATCTCAAACAAGAGGAATTAATCTCATCAATCTTTACACACCTATAGTATAAATAAACATCCATCTAAGATGGCTGTCTAGACTTAAGGTAAAAGGAAAGAAAACACAAGAAAGGACTTATAGGCAACACAGATCTAATTATTCCAGACCTGAGGATTATATGAATTGCACTCTACTGGTCACTAAATCTCCCTTTGTAGGGAGTGGGAAGAAAATGATAATTATCTTAGCTGTATATGTCTGCAGCACAGATCAAAGTCTGATAGATGAAGCCCATCTGCAACAGCTAATTCTGTTGTGCCATGCTAAAAACAAAGGAAGAAATGAAAAGCTGATTCGTATGACAGAAGACACCTATGAAAGACTCTCAGAAAATGGATGCAACTACAGACAGAAGACCCCCCCCCAAAAAAAAAAAAAAAAAAAAAAAGCATTTTGTAGCCTTCTGTAAAAGTAATCAGCATTTGTTAGACCAAGGTTATTCAGCCTTGTAAAGCCTGGAATCATGGTAGTCCATCTCAAAAACATTGAGAGGAAAGGGAAGGAAAAAACACAGCAGTAGAACTGCCTCTGAGGTGTGACTCATTTGGAGCTAACGATAATTGTGCTGTCAGCTTTGTCAGCTTTTCAAATTAAGCAGAAAAGGTGTGCACAAGTAATGGAGTGCATGCAGAAAGGAGTACACAAAGTGACTCTACTTGGGATAATCCTTCCCTGCAGAACAAAATGCTACATACCCAATAAATAAAAAATGATTTTAAAACTCAAGATTATACAAGTAAAATTATTAACTCTGGTGTAGTCCTACTCTTACATAGCATTCTTACGTAGAAATCCTGAAAATGAGATATGCATGTTAGTAAAGCTTTTTGCAGATATATCAAAAGAAATGTAATGTGTTGTGACATCAATCTGAACGCTTCCTAGCATTGCTTTTATCAAGCCATTTACTGTGATTTCCTACTATTTACCTCATTGCAGAGGTGTACTGTAACTTCTTCTTTTCCTTTTTGTCATTAATAAGTTATATTTTCTACCTTTTCTCTACATTTCTGTACATCATTAAATAGGATTAAAATTAAATATGTCAGAAAAAGATTTCAAAAGACAGGCTCCCTACTGTAAAATTTAGAATGAAGAAAAAAATAAAAACTTTCAACAATATTCAGGACAATCACAGCTACACAATTATTCCATTAAAGTAACACATTTGTATTAACAAACTCATGCACTATAGAAAGTCCTGTGAAGAGCTGTCACAACAGTGGCATACAATGCAGCAGTGGAAAAGATTTTGCTTTAAAAGTTGGGCTATTCATTTAATACAGATTACAGCTACTGTACTGAACTACGTGAAACTTAGAAGTTTCCCATAAAATATCCCCTTATGGGTAATATCAGCCTATGAAATATTTTCTTTGAAATAATATGCAAATTCTAAGCATATTGTATTTTAACAATCCCAGAGGAATACACTGGACTGTTCTTTTTCAGATGACTTTATAGGATAGGAAGCTGAAGAAAATAAATCCTTTTTTTACAGAAAAAAATCAAGTCCATAAAGGTGTGGGGAGGGGGGTAGGTATTGTACCATGTGTGCAGCAAATGTTGCTTAAGGAAATTTTAACTAGAGCTGGCTAGTGATGAAAGTGCATTTATAATTCAGGATTTATTATAATAGTTTTGAAACACAAATAATGCATTTAAAAGAACTTAAAATACAAGCTTGCTACCAAACTGCACCTGTTAATACAGAAAATCGCTCATTAATACGGTACTGAGCTAAATTTAACCATATTTTATGGCCCAAGAGATATATTCAAGCAATAAATGAAAATAGTTATTTATATTTTTTTTTCAGTAAACCAAGTCAGATCTACGTTTCGGTCCTGTATCATTAAATATGTATTAAGCAACTGAATGTGACTTCATATCAAAACTCATCACCACCTTAAAACAGTTGTGACCCAGTTGGATTCTAAAACCACCCCTTCAACTGCACTGTAAAATTGTAACAACAATACAAATAATTATTTCTCAAACCCTTACACTCAAGAGTTAAGATGCAGTCCTGAACATATGTTCATTTAACCGAACAGGTTAAAAAACTACCAATTCAAACACTCTTCTCTAGGGGAAAATAAATCCTAATGTAACTAGCGGGATAGACTACTCATTAAAGCTCAGCTTGGACAAATTCCAGAATAAATTTAAGGAAATATGAACAAGCAAGTCTTGCTGTGTAGTGGCATGGAGTGAAAATGAATCTGTCCTAATTAAATGATTTCTAAATACACTTTGGTTGTACCCAGTTTGCTGACAAACTGTAATACAGACTTGCTGAAATCTTTGGATAAATCTGGCGTACCATTAAAGAAAATAGTTTTCTTCGCTATTTTTGAATGAAAACATGAATTGGTCCTTATTATACACCACGCACAGGCACCAATATAACCAATCCATGTTAAGTTCACAGGCCTGCTATGAAATATTTTCAGTTTGTAGACTTCGGGAACAGCAACTCATTCTTTTAAAATCAACACCTCAGAATGATTGAAAGAATATAGCGGTGAACAGCTGGCTCCAGAGGTTTATATAGAGTCCCTAACTGCAAAGCTGGAACCTGCAAAATGTTTCCAAAAATTTAATTTTTGTTATTACTCATATCCTGTACAGTAAAAAACTATTAGTTCATTTTTTCCAAAATAACAAAGCCAGTAACCTGCTACTAGAACCCAGCAACTGTGCCTTAGAAGAACCTGAATGCAATTTAAATGCCTAAATAACTTCACCCAGCATTTGCACACCTTTCCTCCTCTGCGAACAGAATATGTATGCTGGCTTTATACTTGATAGGAACAAAGGTTTTACCTACACATATACACCAAATACACATTCCTACTTAATCTGATCCTTTACATCAAGTTAAAAAAAAAAAAAAAAAAAGACCATT
Source organism: Aythya fuligula (assembly GCF_009819795.1). Taxonomy (NCBI): domain Eukaryota; kingdom Metazoa; phylum Chordata; class Aves; order Anseriformes; family Anatidae; genus Aythya; species Aythya fuligula. Next base: position 137,290,493 of record NC_045560.1, on the reverse strand, counting down.
TTGATCCTTTCACTTCACATCATTTAAGTAGCTGCTATTAGGTGAGGCAAACAACAAATATCAAAACAGTGAAGGCAGCATGAATGTAGAAGAAGAAGAGAAAGGAATTTAACCACTACAGTTATGAATTATTTTTAATGCACAATTATGTCACTGTTATCATATGTCATATCGCACAGCCACATACACTGCCACAGGCTTTAGTCTTTAAGACAGCAACACAGAGTTATTTGTGCTAGAGAACCAAGTCTTACTAACACAAAATTAATTAAACCTACTTTGGAACACTTAATTCCAGAAACATCTCCAAGACTTGTGCCTTTGAAAGCTCTTCTGCTCTTCTATAGATTTCACTAAAGGATGCCTGAACCCTTAAATCATTTCTTATGCAGGTGAGACAGCTGCAGCTATCTTTGTTCTCTTATTTGTATGAAATACTGCTAATCATACAATTTATTGCAAGGGAGACAACAATGAACTTGGAGATTTATCAACATTTTTCTTTTTTTTATTTTTATTTTTTCTTTCCACAACTTTCAGATCTGGGTTTGGAAGGGAACAATACAATCATTTCTAAGATGACTACAGTACAGCTTTTCATTTGGTTAGCATCAGTTCTGGAACTGAAATTGTCAATGATGAAAAAATCTTTGTCAAGTGTTAATTTATACAAGAACTTCAGAAAAAGAGATTTCCTTCAAACAACTGGGAAAGTAAAACAAAACAGGAAAAGTCCTAAACAAGTTTTAATAGAAAAAGGGACTTGTTCAGCAAACTAAAAATAAATGATTACAAGAACAAAAATGATTATTAATATCAAATAAATATCTAAAAAAGAAGAAACCTTGCCAAAACAAATCCAAAGCAAAAAAATGCAAGAATCTGGACACGGATGTTAGGAACTGTAACCTTGGTTCACTTTTACATCATTTAGGTTGTTTTGTTACAACCAGACATTAAAAACGATGATCAATACATGAAAATAATACCACTGGTTTGTGAAGCAACCAGGAAGCAAGAAGCAGTGACCTCGGGGGGATGGTTGCTGTCACATCATCTACTGTGAGACACCAGGAGAAAACACTGAAGGCAGTAAGAAAAAACAAACACCTGGAGTGTGAGGACAGGAAATTCTTAGGTTTTCTAGGTTCGAATGCAGCCACACCAAGCATCAGATGAGTCTTTCTATCCACTGGAATAAAAGTTTGAGAGAAAGCAAGAAAGCAGTCTACCTCCACAAAGAGTTCAGTCATAGGCAACACGCCCCAAAATGCAACACATTTGAACTAAAACCCTCGTTTACATGGGAAACTTGTTGAACAAGAGAAAACCTAAAAAAGGGTTGGGTTTTCAGTCTTCTTTATGGACACGTTATAAACAAAGGTGGCTGCTGAACCTGTACGCAGGAACTCATTAAATCCGCAGCTGCATTACAAAACCGTATTTAGGAAGTTCAGACCAAATTCAGCTTCCTTGCTTTGCTCATCACTGGGACAGATATCAAGGATCTGCACTCTCACCGAATTGCAAGTGGAAGTCAGCCACTGTTATTTCCTCCTTTGAAAAAAACTGTTTTTCTAATCACTAGTTCGTATTCATCTCCATGTAGAATCATTCAATGGATGTACAAAAACTCTAAAATAATACAATTCCAAATTCTCTGCTCTTGGTAGATTACAATACAATTACTCGGCCTTGTCTAGTCCTTAATACATATATGGTTTGCTTTACACATATCAACCGCCAACTGAATCCTGTGCATGAAATTATATCTTTGAAGAGTTATATCTTCACAATTCCCCAAGGTGTTCGGGGGAAGTCAGAAAACAAGGGATAAGAAACTTACCTCACAGAATGTGATTGATGACAAGTTGTTCTTTACTCACGTGTTAGATATCTATTCTTTATTTCTGCAAGAAGATCTGCCATTTATTATTTTTTGAGTCTAGAAATCTTATTTATTGTGGTTATTAATGGGGAAAAGGGAAGGGATATGACATTTAGCTGCATTATGTCCAAGTAGATGCAAATATAAGGACTAGGAGAAATTTGCCATTCATAACTATGAAAATTTGGCATTCATAACTATGGATAACTATGAAAAGATCAAATCATACTAAAAAAATGAAAAAAAAAAAGGAAGTAGGGACTTCCTCTACAGAACCACTGGCTTTATGAAGGTGGTACAGAAGGAATCAGACACTGAGTGCTTTCACATCTACTATTTGAGGTATGCCTGGTTTCTTCTGAGGAGCACTAGGCTGCTGGTAAGTGATAGTTTCCTGGGGAAGGTGCAGGGGATGGAAATCCACAGAAACTTGGAGACGCTGCAGCTGAACAACTGCAAATGACCAAGACCAACAAAACGACCAGAGGGAGCAAGGTAAAAGTAAAAATCGCTACTGTCCATAAATCTCCAAAGAGCCAAGATTTGTGTTTATAAAGAGAAAGTAAGAAGAGTGCATTGCTTTTTCTGTAACATTTGTAAATCAAGTATCATTGCTTTAGATACTGTAATGTAATCCAATCTCAGCAGCCACAGGGGTGGAACAGCGCTCGGGGAGCTGCCGTCCCATAAAGTAGCCTACTTTACTATCCAGACACAAAGCCTCTCCCCCTCCCTTTTCCTCTCCTCCTTCCCCCTCCACACACTCCCAGAAGCAGCAGCAACAGCCTTTAAATCAATCCTCTAAAGCTGCCACACGGAGCCATTTGGTTGCCATTAGCAGGTAAAACAGGGAGCCAGGAGGGCTCAGAAACATGTTGGTGCTCACTGAGGAGAACTGCATTGACAGAGTCATCTGCAGGACACAAAGGCACAGAGCAGGAGCAAGACACGAAAGCTGCTGCCGTCCGACACGGAGATCTCTGCTGAAATTGGCATTATCAGGAGAGGAAGAGACGTGACTGTGGCTGCCCTGAGAAGAGCTGTGACACCCATCTTCCTTTCAATGCTGCCAGAATTAAAAGCATTAGCTCTCACCAAAAGCATCCCCTCCAGCCTGGGGGAAATTCACACAGTCAATTCAGCAGCTAATAACACAGTCATTTACAGCATATTTTTATAACACTAAATTACTATCAATACAAATAAGTAGTGTTTTTTGTTTTTGTTTTAAATATAGATTTCTATCCAATACGGTCTTTTGAAATTGCACTCACCATTTTGTTTTTAAGTCAAATAACCTTTCCTATTTCCAGGGAAGCTGCAAAATTTGGCAGCTCAAATACAAATTAGTTACCTCCTAACCAATTTATTTCAACAAAGGCAGAGATATTAAATTTTCCATTCCAGTCTATTAAGGATTTCAAATCTCAGACTCTTTTTCTACCCCAATGTTGCATGCAACTCCTACCTTTGTTATTTCTTACATTTTTTTGGAAATTGTCATACATGTTTGAAGATTATACATATATTACTTGAGAAATAACCTGAAATACATGTACGCCCCAGCTCATGGTCTCTATGTGGAAGACATTCCCATCTGCCAGAGCACAGATGACCAGAGCTATGACACTACCCTGTATTCTGGAAACACCAGAAAAACTGTAGTCCAGAGTCCTACGTTATGGGGAAGAAAAGTGGCTACCCCATAAATCCGATCCTTCTCCAAAAGATGCAGCTGTGAGGATTTCTCACGAATGCAGATATGGGGAACAGAGGCTTTGTTTTCTTCTCACCTGAAGACATCTCCTCGATTAAGGACAAAAGCAAGTCTTGCAAGCTAGGAACAGTGGCTTGTGAGAGCTGAGATGGAGGAATGGAAGCAGAAAGGATTGAAAAGTAGCCTCTTTCTGGGGAGCAAGGGTGAGAAACTGCTTTGAGCAGGAGCAGTCACAAGGACAGATCCACAGACTTCACTGTCTCACAAAAAGGGCCACAAGAAGGGCCACAGTTTTATCCTCTCCTCTCAGGTTTCATCAGATATGAAGACAAAAATCAGGGGGGTATAACAGACCTTGGATGAAGGAACAAGCATGAAGAAAAGATATCAAAAAATAAAATATTTTAAAAAGACAGAGAAAATACAAAGGAAGAGAAACATCATTTGAGTATTTCTAACAAAATGCCCAGAAGAACATAAGGAAAATGCTCAAGTGTAACCTCCCGCAGATGCTAACACACACATGTCCCTTACCTGCCCTCCCTTGCAAATTTCTCACATACACCATTCTAGAATGTCTTAATTCACCTCTAAGTAGCCATATGAAAATTGGTTGAAACTGGCAAAAATGTGACCAAATCTAGGCAACTTTGCCTAGTTAAGATATTTTCTTGAAGATTAACAGTTGCAAAGTTGTCAAAAGCTGGTCCACAGCTCTCTGAGAGAAGCCCAAAAGTACCTTTTTGTTTCCACTCTGAAAAGTTTAAAGATCTTGGAAATTAACACAGTTTTCAATTCCCTGCCAAAGAGTCAAGCAGAACACCAACTTCAAGTAAGCACTAAGAACTGACCTAAATAAGAAACTTTGTCCAAAGACATAAGCTGGATTTTCTGTGTATTTCTTCTGCTAAACACTTCTGCATATTGCTTATTTTGTTGCATATCAATGATCTTTTGGTGGTAAAAGATGCGTTTACAGTGAGAGACAAAGGGCTGCTTGAAATTCTGGCAAATTTTTTATAGTTAGATCGTGAAGGTCAGAGAGGTAAGAAGGTACATGTCCACATTAGCTATAACAAAAGGCTTCAAAATATTGCATTGAATGGAGATGCCAGAAAGTACACCAGGCTAGAAGAAGCAGTCATATTTCTGTATTCACAGGCAGCTACTGAACTCCTCTGAATCTCTGAAGACAAACAAATGCACCTAACTCTACTCTTCTTTGCCTGCAAGTAACCCATAGCCGCTTCTAATTTCCTTTAAAATAAAAGATACAGCAACAAAAGGAAGTTGCTGTAAGGCAGAAGGGGTGTTTTGTTTTTTCCATTACCAGAAAAGCCTTTAACGTAGTGAAGGATGGATCACAGGCATCATCAACAGCAAGGGCAGGGATGAACAAGGTGTGTTAATGCTCCATGTACAAATAGTGCATCAACGGCAGGAGGAGTATAAAGGGTATTTCAATTATATTGTAGGCTCATTAATTAGTAACCTCAAAAGAATTTTTAAGTATTTCAGAAGCTATTTAAAGCAAAACATTAGCTTGTTATGATAAATCTCAGTAAATGCATAGTACTAAGAAGATTTAGATTTAACAGTAGTTGTAGTCTGTGAAGTACAATCTCATGCACTGATTCCAGAATTGATTTTACATTACGCCCTCTCAAAAGCGAGATAAACTCGGAAGCAGATTCTATGGACGTAGGTTTTTTTATGCATTTAGTTTTGTTCAATCCACTCTGAAAGTCTCAAGTCCATGTCATGAGTGTTAAGACCACCAAAATAATCACATACACTCACGCTGAAGAAAAGATGCTGCCAATAAAACACAGCATCAGAGAAACGGTTTCTTGCTGTCATGTATGTGCACAGCCAAATCTAAAAGAAAAGGTGAGTACAGTTACTTCCAAAGCAAGCCACTAAGCCATTGACAGCACTGAATATCAAAGGAATATTCTAATCATGCTTACCAAATATATTTCCTTCTACTGAAATATTTATTTAGTCATTAAACTTAAAATAAACGCAAGTAAAATATCAGCAAACAAAAAGTAAAAATTTACTTTTAAATCCCTTAGATTTTTCTTAAAAACACACATTGTAAATGATTTCTAATGGATAAAAATTCGGATTATCATGGTTATCAAATTCATCTGAGCCTGCCCCATTAACATGCCTACAAAAACAGGTACATAATTTAAAACTTGGGATTTTCAGGTACCTTACTCCAGGCAGAACTGAAGCCTACCATCCCAGGCAAGCTCTACAGAGGTGAAGAAGGACATACTATGGCTTTTCCAGCAACACAATAGCACTCCATAATCATAATGAAGATAACCGTAAAAAGTTAAAAATGGCAATTCTATACAGCATATTCAATAAGAAAAAAAGTGTATAAACAGCACTTGTGTGAAGGAGGCTTATTTGGTACACAAGGTGAATAACAGCATTTCAGCCATATAATTCTACAAGGACTATATGAGAAGTCTTAATGCTTGAAAAAGTCAATCTAATTTTTTTTTTCAAGTTACAGAATTGAACAAGTACAAATTTCTTAAAACGGTGCTTTCATCCCTAATGATTCCCATGCCATTTTTCTTAAAAAGAAGTTGCAAAGAGAAAAGTGAAAGGGGAAAAAGTAACACTAAGGTACACTCCTTCAAAAACTTATGTAATAACCAACATTTGAATGGGTCTCGCTAGCAAGATGGCACAACAGTTGTGCCTCATGCCCTTAGTTCCAGCAGGCTATATCTTTATTAGCCAAGTAAACATGGCCAAGTGTCACCATCAGTAATGGTCTGTGACCATACATACTATTTACCTGTTAGCTTGCTCCCTGCCATAGTTTGGGGCCATGGCAGCTGACACTTTCAGCATTGCTTAGGCATTGTTTGAGAAGGAACCAACCATACCAAAAGCTCCCCACAGTCTGAAGCCTGGCCTCATCTTTCTTAGTTTTGTTTATTTTTTCCCCTTTTTGTGAGGGGAAGTGAAGGAAGCAATAGGTAGGTGTGTAGACTTAAACTGAGCCACAACAGGCCACTGTTTTCTGGAATGTTTTATTTAGTAGTTTAGACACAGCCTCAGAGATTTTATTTCTCTTCATCACTCAATGAAAGGAGGAAAAAAAAAAAAAAAGGCATCAAATTGCAGGTAAAATGCTAGGGGAAAAAAAGGACAAGCACTGTGTGTAATAAATTGCTACTGATGGACCCACAGAGGCTAAAGTTGACACAGGTAATGCTCAAAGCCAGAAACACTGAAAATCCTCATCAGTTTTCTACAGATGGTGGTAACACTAAAAGAAACAACTTCCAAATACAACCAGAAAAAAAGAGTTTATCTTAGGGGTTCAAATCTTCTTCAGCATCAGTTCTACAGAACAGCACTTCAGCACTGTGACAGGAAGTTTTACATCTCTTGTGTGTCACAAGTAAAGCAAAAAGCAGCTTTAACCCTGAAAACCCTACATATTTTAACTGCATTCCTTTAACTTGTTCTTAGAACTAACGTCAGCAAATACTGCTGGCAACGGTTACTAAAACCAGGATAATGTATTCACCATGTGCAATCACTTTCCTTGGACAGATATTAGTTAATAGGCTTAATTTATTTTCAATGAAGAGCCTTGACAATTAATTAGCCTAAATAATTGCACTAGAAACACTACAGATGACCAACCTTTGCAGTCAGCTTGGCTGATTTTCCTCCTCACAGAGGATACTGAAAAATACAACTGCTTCCAATTTACATTGATTAAAAGTTCACTTTTAACAGATTTGCTGAATGCTGTCTGCCACATCTGCTGAGAAGCAGTAACTTTAGATCTGGACTTGATTTTAAAAAAAAAAAAGTTAAACTTGAGGTTTCTAACTGAAGTTAATTTGTAGTCTCAGTAATCAAGCTGTGAGTCATGTGGCAGAGTGCAAAACCCCTGCTGGACAGAGGGTCCGACTTGGGAACTGCCTACAAGTCTTTCCAGAAGAGCACAGCTGAAAGCGCCACAAAATGTTTGTGTTGAACCTTCATACATTGATATCAGTGAAGATTTAAAAAAAGATTCCACAGCATCAGCAAAAATTCCTTCAGCATCTTCATCCTCATACACCAGCACAGCCTACTTATGATTTTATAATGAAAGAGATGTTATCAGTGAAAGATCATCCTCTTGTCAAAACTATTCACCACCCTAGAGTGCTGTTCACAATTAACTCTGATATATTCATAACCTACTCCTCCAACAAAGATGCAGAGCCACAGTGAAAACACCTACCAAAAAAAAGAGTCTGATTTCCTATTACAGGTCTTTTATGCATTTTCTAGGTGATGGCATAGAAGTGCATAAAGCTGAAGTAACTCAGTGTACCGCCTAGGCTGATTGTTCACATCTGAGGCAATTTGACACAACCACCTCTTCAGAACCCAGGAGAATGCCTGTTTCTGTCAGTTCTCGCACAGCCCACATCACTGGCATATCTCAGCAGTTCAAGCAGGTTTTCACACGTGCTGACTGACTCACATGACTCCGTCTGCGCTGTCCCATACGCCGATGGCATCTGTTCAGGCATGCAATCTCAGAGATTTTCCGTTTCGAAGGATACCCTGAATTTTCATCTGGCAGTTAGATCCAATTACTGACATAACTAATAGTCACAACCGAATGCTACGAAATGAGTTTCATGTGTTTTCAACCTGTTTCTGCTTCTGACCCAGGAACTGAGCATGCCCCTCAACTGCCCATGTGAAACATAATCCACGTTCAATCTAAATTGACATTGCTCTTGATTTACTGTGACTAGTCAATAAAGCAGGCTGCCAAATTCAAGACCCAAGTGTCAATTTATTGGAAAACTTCCTGGATTTATGATCTAATGTTCACAGTCTTTGGATATCTCCCTCTGTGTTTCTTGCCAGCAAGGTCCACTTGCCTCTTACTAGCACACAATTGCACCGAACTGCACGATGGCTGCATCTCACAATCCTCCAGCTCCCAAACCTACTGAAATTTCCAGTTCAAAGCAGCATTACTCCACTGGACTTGCCCTGCCAAAAGGTTTCAATTAGTTCTGTAACAATGAGAGTTCACCTGATCCCCCCTTACACACTTTTAATCCTCTCTTTAGCATGCCGCGAATCCTATGAGGTGCCATCGTCATCACAGTAGTACCTTGCTGGCAAAGGCCACAACAGCAGGAGCTAATTTCATTGCCTAACAACCTCTTACCATTAAACAAGGCAGATCTTCATCCACCACATTACTGGTGGATCAACATGAATTGCTCTCGCTCTGGTCAATTCATTGCAATACCATTAAAAGTACACAGGTTTTTCAAGATGACCACGAAGGCACACGTGAGCAGATGCAAATTATAACTTACATTGAGGCTTGTAATGCCCTTACTGGATACTGTAAGGAGTCTACCGATGATGAATTCTGCTAAAAACAGTTGTGTGGCACACCACTACATGGCTTTGATTAAGCTAGGGATGTTTGCCTTGCTGGGAGGCAAACAGAAATAAAGTCATATAAAGATTAAAACACTTGCAGCAAAGGTTCAGCAGTACTCTAAGCAGCAGTAACACAAGGTCTTCAGAATCTTCTCGTATTTTGTAATGTTAATATTAAAGTTATAAATTTAAAAAGATAAAACTTTGTGTACAAAACATCTATTTGACATCTATATGGCAACAGAATCAAAACAAAAGCTAGAAATTAAGTAAAAAAAAAAAAAAAAACAACTCAAAATGTAACAGGCTGCTGGCAAAGCATGTTAATCAATGTCCTGGTATAATAGTTAGCCCAAAGGAGGTTATAACCTAGCATGCCAACCTAATGCAGATGTAAGAGAATCTGGAGACATAGTAAATATTTACCTTCACAGGTAAAGCCGTGTTGAAATATTAAGAGCAGCTACATTACCATAAATGTTCTTAAAGCTTCATAAAAACAAAGTGTGTACACACACACATATATATATATCGTGCATGAGGATAACTGTATCTAGATTTCTGCAATCTTTCAGTATTTTGAGGACACACATTAATAAAATAACACTCAACACTAATCCTTAGCTCTAACAAGTGAAACAAGTGACATTGTTATCACTGGCAGCTGAGATGGCCAGCATTCGATGCATATAACTTTTAGCAAGAAAGCAAATCTTGCAGCTTTTGTCAGTAATGGACAGCTCTTCAATAAAAACATGGAAGGAAACAGAAGAAATATGAAGACAGTAAACTCTTCAAACCAGGTACAATGGGTCATATTTAGCTCTATCTCACTGCTAGCCTGGACAAATCTAAACTGGTTCTCAATGTTCAAGAAAGCTCCTAAGTCCTAGATTCACGTAATGAGTTTGTTCAGGTGGCTCCCTGTTCAAGATGTAATTAACTCCTAACTTGAATACTTTATCCAGGGGTAATAGTGTTCACTGCATGCAAATATTTCAGCACTCCTAATATTAGTTGTTTTTGTTTTTTTAAAAAACAAATTAAGCAAATCTCCAAAACCAACAGCTATTGTTCTGGTCTCAAAATAGGAAAGAGGAGACTCACTCTGAACCCTTCAAAATGAACTACTGGACTGAACTGAATGGAAAGGATGTTGAGAGAAATCACATCACCCCAATTTATATCCTTACTCCACCATGTTTCAGGATCTCAAAGGCTGTCACAGACGGAGACAGAGACAACCTCCCCAGAACTGATAAAGGATGATGAGAGTCTAGAATGCTTGTCACTGGAAGGGATTATAGAGAATACCAACCCAAAAAAAATCATTTTTTTTTTTTTTTTTTACACACACAACTGGACCAATTTCTAGCTCATAAAACATATGGATGACACAGTTCAGAATTTATCCAAATACCAGAGAAACAAAGGCTATTCAAAATCAACATCCTTTAATGTTGTTAAAATTCTTTAAATGCACAATAAAGTAGTATTTTATGAGTGACAGAGGGTTGTAACACTGAACTGTCCTACCCTGAGTTGTCTCATCTGTTACTACAGAAATTGTAGCCAAAAAGAAAGAAAGAAAAAAAAAATCAACTAATTCCTCTCAAGATTTCTGTTTGGCCATAAACATTCTTGTCATTCATTCTGGGCTTTTAACCATATTCTGCTAATTCTCAGTTGTTTTTAGACATCCTCCTGAAAGCTTTGAAAGCTGCTTTACAATCTGGCATGCAACACTACATAAAGTAGTTGTAAAATATTGACATTAACATAGTATTTTGCATCTTGTTATGCTTGACAAAAGCAAAAGACCAGATGTTTTTACTTAAATATAAAAATAGATTAGGTATACAACAATTTAAAAGATGTCAAAGACCTAGTTAACTAGTGAGCTTGAGCAAATTTCTTTTACAAGAAGAAAGTGTATTAACTGAAATTAAAACAGACATCAATCTAGCAAATAAAATGAAACAGCACTTTTCTTACACTAACGGTTGTTTAATGAAATTTACTGGGTTGATGTTGCTCAAATTTTATCTGTTAGAAAGTTAGCAATGTTTATCAGCTAAAGTTTTTAAAAATAAGTACTACTGCAATATTTAATATACAATATGCATTTTGAGATTATTATATTGAAACTAGAAAAGAAAGCTATTCTACTGATTTATGTCAGAAATAAAGTTGAGATTTTCACTGCTAACTCAAAACATACTACCTGAGGGATTCCATAACAGTTCATAAAATGTCTTTGTTTTTAAAAGGTATGGTCTGTGGTATATATTTTCTAGCAAGAAATAGAAGAACACATGTAGCATCAGATGTGTGTGCTTTAAGAAACTCTGGAATGTGAAATCTAAAAATCCAAATAAAGCAGGTGGTATAATTTGGGGAGGGGGGGAATGAATTTAAGTTTAATGACATTACCAGGTTATCCTACCAGACTAATTCTCACTCACTGCATGACTTCAATGAAGCTCTCAGTCTTCATGCTGATTTCGATTTAGTTCAAGTGCTATTTGATGTATTTCATCTGGAGTTTTATTCACTTCAAACTACACTTCATTTAACCTGGCTGCTGCTGTACTCATTTGTTTTTCTACTTTATTACCCGCAAATTGGTGTTGCTTAGTTTAGATAAATTGTTCGAATGAATTAACTTTATATAATTATTTCACACTGTTAATAAATAAACAACCTTTAGAAAGATCTCATGTCACAGAAGAAAAATGAGAAAGCTGCTATGAATTTTTATCTTTTTTTTTTTTTAAGAAAATACTCTAGCAGTGGTCTCACAAGATCTTCTAATAAATGCTGATAGATTATTTGCTATTTTAAGGCAGTAGCATTGCCCCCACCCCTTCAACTACTGCCTGTTTTTATTTTTCCATGTTATGAGTCTACCTGTTTTTAGTCTACCATACTCCATTTTCCAGCTGGGCACACATCATAATGTGATTGGGGGAGTGGGGAGGGAGAGACCATGAGACAAAAAGTGATGGCAAGCATACAACAGCGCGTGTGTGACAGAGCACAGGAAACCAAGCATGAGCAAGACATTGAGTGCAGTAAGTGCAAGCACATGCAAAAGACAGCACACGTGCACTCACAAGAAAGCACCAGGACTTCAATACCATGAACTTGTCAGACAAAGTATTTTTCACCCATTTTTCATCTCTAAAATAATAATTTTCCACAACTACCCACAGGTCTCACAGCATACTACATAAACCTAAGTTTGCGTAACACAAATTTATTTCAATGGTATACTAATAAGAATCACAAACCAGAATTAAATGTTAAATGTCAGTTAGTTGTCAGCTGTCAATCCTACCAGAGTCCTAAGGTGCTCTGATTACTAAGTGCTGATTATTGGTTATCCTGGTTTATTTATTTATTTACTTTAGCAAAACACCACAACAACACAGCAATTCATTTGAAGTGGTTAGTACTCTTACAATTTATTGATGGAAAATATGAGAAAGTCAATTAGGCTGCTACCACCTGGTGGTGTTCTGATTATGCTAAAAACCCTCTTATATTTAAGCATGTTATCAAGGCTTGTAACAGAAAACCTAATATATTCTTAATATAGAACTAAGGATAAACTCACTAGTAGTCCTTTTTTTTTTTTTTTTCCTTCTTTTAAATAATCCAGTAAGCTTTCACAAACAAATCACTATGACAAATCAGCAACACAATGCAGAATGTTTGAAGCCAAAATATTTAACAGATTACCCTGCTTGCCTGTTATCTTATGTAAGATTCCTCATAAGGATTTAGTCATAAAGAAGTATTAGAGGCAGCTACTGCTCAAAATGAGGGATAAAGAACAGTAATGACTTGTCCAACACACTGGCAAAATGCATTTTCTTGAAAATATTTTTAATAAACACAATTCATAAATGATAATAGAACAAAAAGAACTATTATACACTGACATGTATGATCACAATATTTAATTTGTAGAGATAAATTTAAATACTGAATTTCCATGTCATTACAGTACAAAATAAGATATTTTATGTAGGTGATTTCATAATAAAGCAAAATTGTTTTCAGAATGAAAATATTTGCTTTTAAAATCTGAACTAGTACTAGGAACTTAATAAATGATCATAATGCTTAAAATACTTTAAACCATAACAAAAATCATAAATAACTGTCTAGTAGAGACAGTTCTTGGGGAGGGGATTTTGTTTTACTTTATTTTTTTTAGCTTTGTTGAGTTTAAAACAGACCTGACAGTTAAACCTATGAAACTTTCCATCATTATGTAACTTTAGCTTTTGTATCCACCCAATGAAAAATGGAAATTGGTTCACAGGATTCCTACAAGGTCTAAAAGAAATCCATTTACTACAGAGTTTTCATAGCCTCTTCTCTCAACGGTCTGAAATTCTGATTAACAGGCATCCTTACAGAAGAAAGTATTAATGGCAACAGACTTAATAGTAGAATGTGATAGAAAAGACAAAGAGAAGTTTAGGGAACTATATATACATGTATATACAGAGCTTGAAATTTTTAAACCATTCATTATAAACTCAGAAGTAGTTGAGTACATTACTTAAATACACCATACATCGTTCATACTCACCAATATTTTGGAAACTTGATCAGCTTGCCATAAAGAGCAGTACTGAAAGAGGGAATAACTGGAACAGGGAAGCAGTACAAGCCTTTACTGTCCAAAGAGGTCAGTGCTGCCTGAAAACCAAATACCTGAAAAAAAAAAATCAGCTGGTCAGCATATACTATCACAATTAGAACATTTCAAATTATTTTTATAACATAATATATAAATCAATCTTTTGAAAATGTAAGCAATAAATGATTTATTTTTTTTTTTAGATTATTCCTTTTTGCCCAAATAACCAAGAAGTTCTGACTAACTTGTCTCCAGTAATAAAATAATATCCCAATAGGAATAAGTAACAAATATTTTCTTTGATCAAAAAATCTCATTAAGTATGGTCTGCTGAATTGTTTAAAAACTATCAGTTAAAATGCATTATTCAATATCATTTAAATCTATAAACTGCACATAGTCTTTCATTTAAAGAACATTTTTTGTCATTACAACAACAATGGCCTAAAGAAGTGATATTTAAGGAAATAAGAAAAAAGCTTTGCAATTTATCTTCTCAATAAGAGAATGTAGAGAAAGGTTCATTACAATTGTACTCTATGAATTTTCCCTGTTCAGTACGGAAAATGGACAGTTGTAACTCTTAAAATTGTACTCAACATTCTGCAAATGCTGATCAAACAGTTGCTAAAAACTTCTTGAACAAGAAGTCCCAAAAAACTGAAAAAACAAATAGATGAATTGCGATATAGTTATCCCAATCACTTTCAATGTGATGGGAGTAAACATGTCACCCAGAGAACTGAAAGCTTGCCACATAATTTTGGGATGGTGTTTGTGATTTATATACACTATAAGATTTCATTATTAAGGTTTTTATTAAGATATCAGCACACAAGTGAAGAGCTAACTGAAAATTTTAGCAAAATTAACAGTAGTACATATTTACATTTAAGAAGCACTCAAAAGCCTTTCAAACTGCCAGAGCACAAAGCTCATCCTAAAAGCCTTGGAGGCCAATTTTAAAACTCCTCTTTATTTTTCATTTTCTCATTCTACTATAACCTCAGCAGATGACAACTTAATTTCAAAGCTTCTTAAAATTCATTCAGCCTAGCAGTAAGAACTGTTCTCATAAAGGATCTTTAACTGAGAACATTTTGGCAATAGTCTGCATACTCCATTATGATGGTTTTGCTCTATCAGTACAACTAAAAAACTATGATTTTTCCTTATAACCTATCAAATTGCTAAGTGTAAATCACTGTAATCTACATATTCTATGACCATTATCCTAAAATAACAAAGGTTTCCTTCCAAATTATTTTAACTCGATCTTGCCACAAAGACCTTGGGGTTTCCATCTGTATTGTTGCCTTGCGAAGTTCTCTGTTCATGTTACAGAACATTTAGCTCGGCTCTGAAGTAGCAGTCCCAAATGACGATATTCTGCAAGATGTATTTACTTTGCATGTCCTTTTAGATAGGTTGAAAACATTCTTCCAAGAAACTTAACTGTTAACATTTAGGATTATCCACACTTGCTTTAACATTTTCTCAGCATACTGAAGTAAGAAATAGATCTCGAGATTCCTTTTACCTTCAGATAGCAGTGTGAGTAACAGTAATGAAGAAGGTTATCGGACAGCTGGCTGAGGCTGCTGACCATGTGCACCAGTTGCTCAGCATACATTGGTACGGAGTGCTCCAGGTTAATTTTATCCACCAGTATTCTCACAGAAGGTAAAGGCCGCAGGGGCTGGAAGCTTGTAGTATTTAGCAATCCGCTTAAGTTCTACGGAAGAGGGAAAAGCACGCAACTATTACGTTTATATTCTATTATTTATACATTTTTACAGTTCTTACATCTTTTTCTCTCAAAATACACACACACACAAACGAATCTACATGTAATAAATTCTTTACTGCTTACTACAGCATTATGATAAAAATAACAGGAAACCTTAAATATTTTCAAAATAACTTCTTCCTCTGTGTTAAAAACTTAGCATTTACGTCTAAAATTTTCATCTGTAATTCTATTAAGCATCAGTGCACAGGTGTTGGCAGCAGAGCAGCTGCAGGGGTGGCCTCTGTGAGGAGAGGCCAGGGCCACCCCATGCCGGACACAGGCGGTTCCAGCCAGCACCACCACAGAGCACAGCTGAGGCCAGCAGCCAAGCTGGTGGTGTCTCTGTGTAAAAGTATTTCAGAAAAGGCAAAAAACACCACACAAGCTGAGAAGAGTGAGGAGAAAAAGAGTCAGAAGCAGCAGCAAAAACAGCAATATTAGAGAAGAAGGACATGGAGGGGGTGCTGCAGGCACCAGAGCAATCATAGAATCACAAAATGGTTTGTATTGGAAGGGACCTTAAAGATTATCTAATTCCAACTCCCTGCCATGGGCAGGGACACCTCCCACCAGCCCAGGCTGCCCAAAGCTCCATCCAGCCTGGCCTTGAGCACCTCCAGGGATGGGGCATCCACAGCTTCTCTGGGCAGCCTGTGCCAGTGCCTCACCACCCTCACAGTGAAGAATTTTTTCCTTATATCTAATGCAAATCCACCCTCTTTCAGTCTCAAGCCATTACTCCTCGTCCTGTCACTCCACTCCCTGACAAAGAGTCCCTCCCCAGCTTTCCTGCAGGCCCCCTTTAGGCACTGGAAGGTTGCAATAAGGTCTCCCCAGAGCTTTCTTCTTCTCCACCCTGCAGTAAGCGTCCCTGCTGCAGCCCACCAAGGACCCTATGCCAGAGCAGATGTTTTCTGAAGAACTGCAGCCCATGGGATGGACCTACAATGGAGCTGGGGAAAAGTGTGAGGAAGCAGGAGTGGCAGAAAACTGTTATGGACTGAGCAAAACCCCCCTTTCCCCATAGGTGAGGGAAAAGAGGCAGAAGTATCAGGAATGAAGGAGTGAAGGTAAGCCAGGGAGAAAAAGGGGTGGGCGCTGGGGGGTGTGTTATTTCGATTTTTGTCTTTCCCACCACCCAGATCTATTTTAATTGGCAATAAATTAACTTAATTTTCCCCAATTCAAGCCTCGTTTTGCTCATAATGGCACTTGGTAAAGTGATCTTCCCCCTCATTATCTTGATCTACCTTCCCTGCCCTGTTGAGGAGGGAGAGTGAGAGAGCAGCTGGGTGGGCAGCTGGCAGCTGGCCAAGGTCAACCCAAGAATATGCTAAGTCAAAATATTTTATTCTATAAAATGTTTACTTTTTGTCACTCCAAAGAGAACTGAACGGTTCACCGTACTGAAGAGTTCACCGTACTGAACTCATGCTGATCTAACCTTTTACGTGGTCATATACTACACATTCAAAATCATGCCAGCTGTCTCAGGAAAAAAAAAAAAACGCAGCTCCAAAATATAAATATTGCAATTTTACACATCCAACTCTATTTTTCATAGTATCCATTGAAATGGAGTACTGCGTCTAGTACAAGGAAGACGTGCATGGAACAAAAACTCACTGGAAGGCTACCAGGGGCCCTGGAGCACATGAGCTCTGTCTCGGGAGAGACTGAAATAACTGGGGTTGTTTGGCCTGGAGATGAAGAAAGGGAGATCCCACTGCTTTATACAGCTGCCTACTGGGAGGGTACAGAAAAGACAGAGCCAGATTCTTGTCAAAGGTGTACTGTGAGAGAAATTACAACAGACAGAAGAAACACAAGCAGCTCCCATCCAAGCAGGTACACAGGAAAGCTTGTTGTGGAATCTTCGTCCTTGGAGCTATCTGGCACTTGGCTGGACAAGCCCTGGAACATCCTGCTCTAACAGGACTTGCTTTAAGCAATTGGTCTCCTAGAGATACTTTCCAGACAGCTCTTCCAATTCAAATTACCCTGGATTCATTTCTTTAAACTTCAGAATAGGACATTAGGTCAATACATGTATCAGTTTCAATCTAGAAGGTGAAATTATTATTTTCAACAGGCTTGCCTTCACACAGGAAATATAAATTGAAACTTCAAATAAAAAAAAAATAGTAACCAAAAAAATCACTTGAGTTGAACTTGTTTTCCTCAAACCTACAACAGAAATGGGGCTATTTTCCCATTGTTAGAAGGCCACCTTTCTATGTACGCTAGACTAGAAGCAGCACAATCCCAAGCTGAAAGGAAACAATGCTTTCAATTAGAGATCTGGTAAGGTCCCATTTTCTAAAATTAGCTTATGTATGTATCCTAATGCGTCAAGAGGTAACGGTTTTGTCACCTGTTCACTCATTGCAGCCAGAACAGATAAGCATGTCTAAATTGAAGAAAAATACACACATGCCTTAAGTATACTCAGTGAAGAAATGAGAACACTTGTAGAACACAAATGTTATCTCAATTTCAGACAAGAAATTGCCAGTTAAAGAAAGGCTGATACAAAAATTATTCACTAATTCTGGAACACAATTTGAATGCCAATTGTTGAATATTTAGCATAGAAAAGGACTTCATAAATAAATGCCTAACTCTCACTGCTTTAGTTGTAACAACAACTTCTGAGAACTTCTACAAGATACATCCCACTAAAATAAACAAAACACCTCATCTGCAAGACAGACAACATGCAGTTATTAGCCCCTTGTAAAAAATGCATTGGAAGTGTTTAATATCAGACGAAAATTCATGGAAATTTAACTCAATCGATTCATTTTTAAATTCCAGCCTCTTATCCTTTCTGCTTCTGCAGCCAGATGTAAAGCTAACAGTAAGTATTGATTAAAAAAAACACTGATTCATCCCTATAGTATGCTGATTTCATGCACAGAGGAAGAAGGAGTCCTGTAGGAATAAAAAAGATACAGGATTCTTTGGCTGAAATTACACTGCGTATATCCAAAAGATGAAACAAATTCGGGCTGTTAGGAAATTTAATTTCTGGCTCTCTTTCCAAGACAGTCACTTTACAAAAATCTTAATTGTGGGCTTTTTGTTTTTTGCAAGTGGGCTTTTAACAGTTTAGTTAGAATAGACCCTTAAAGATCATCTTGTCGAACTGTCTGACCACTTCAGGGTCATTCATTTCCTATATTTTATAAGCATGCTTTTCCTGTACCTTGTTCATTCCCAGCATTTTCTATCCCCAAAGACCCCTCTGATCAACTCTACATCCAGATCAGAAGTTCTCCTCATATTCATGCTGTCTTGAACATTCAGAGGGATCGTTAACAATCACTACAAAAACTGATTCCCCGCACAGTTTAAGTGACTAGATCAAACATTAGCTATTAATGGTAAATTGTGTAAAGTCTTGAAGGTATCCCAGCTAGGACTTGAACACACAGAGCTACACGTTATGCTGTGAAGTCTTTATAAAGACTATGTAATCAAAGATTTCTGATTTGACCAAGTATGGGAAGACATGAATGGCAGAATCACAACAGGCACCCTTCTGATTCAAAAGCTTTCTAAAAAAAAAAAAAAAAAAAAAAAAAAAAAAAAAAATTTTATTTTCCTACTACTACATGCCTTCAGTTTTAACAAGTCTATCTAGGTACCACACACACCATTCATCTTACATACCTGTAGAGAAGGCTGGCAGGCAGCAAACTAATTGGAAACTCAGTAATACATCTAGCACATCGAATAACAGTTCAGTGAGAAAATTATACAGTTCCACCCCAGGATAGGCAGAGTTTCAATTTTCAGTATTTCTCATGAAGACAACAGTCAGAGATGAAAAAAAGCAGAGATGAACATAGGCCTATTATTAAGGCAATGCGTTTGATGCTACAACTTCACATATTTTAGCCTTAAAAGTTCTATGAATAGCACATGCTGATATAAAGAACTGAGTAAGCATTGGCGAGTACATACCTTCTCACCCATTATTACAGGCATCAAGTGGTCTAGTAAATTGAATTCTGCCACAGGGATTATAATTGTACACTTAAGAATGGTGAATGTTGTGAGTCGAGTGGGAATGTATTCCTCCAATGATGCCACTTCTTCTGAGCTTGGCACAGTTCTATTTCCATCCATAAGATCTAAAATAAACCAAGATTACATAAGTCTGACTAAAATACCTACCTCCCACAGTGGCTTTTTCAGAAAGTTAGGAACTAACAAAAAAGTAGAAAGCAATTTTTTTTTGCCCCTTCATATTTAATACATATAATAACCAATGTTTTACTATAAACTGGTTCTACATAAGGCTAAATGTAACGGTAACTGCACTGTCCTTACTTTGAAATCCAAGTTTTGAGTGTGAGAAGACTGTACAGCTCTTTCTCAGTTTCATACAAGAAACTCATCCTAACAGTTTCAGCATAGCTTGTTTCTATTCATTTTCTTCCCTGTAAAAGTATTATTTCAAACACATAAATGCATTCTTTCTTCTCTTAGACTCCAAAAATAAGCTAAAGTTGTCAATGAAATAAGCCCTCCCACATAAGAGACTTGAATCAAGTGGCTTTAGATTGTCTGAAATTGCGTTAGAAGTATAGCCAGCATTGATGGGGATAACACAATGTTTCATTTTTATTTAAATTTTTGCTCTTTGGACTGGCAAATTTAAAGATTAACTACTTGGAATTTGCAATTTCAAAAGCACTGAAGTTAGTCTGCTTTAATTCTGTGTATTTGTGTACATGTAACATGCATATAGGCAGGCAACGTGCAAACCTGGCTTGGTTCTGCTATATGGCTCATATTCGTGTTCCAGAGCACACACTATCATTTTCATTATCCGGTGTACAGCACTGCTATCCAATCGGAGATTGAGTGGACCCACGATGAGGCTTTTCGTAGACATCTCCTGAACATTTCCAAAATCTTCACTCTTTACTGATGAAAGGTCTTGTTGATTCCCAGAAACTACAAGAAGTTATATAAACAATAACAAAGTACACCAAATAACCAGACATGACAAAATTATAACTGTCATCTACTTTTGTTTCAAATCCTGTGATCACAGACTTACACAGAAAATACAACAATGCAAACTGAACACATTAATACACTATGACTGTCTTAACATATTCTTTAAACAAAGACTATTCCTTTCTGATGCTGAACAAACAGGACAAGATTTTGCCTCAACAGCACACACAGTATAACCTAGTCAATGAGGGACCTTTTTATTGTGTCTGTATCTTTCAAGCCTGGGATTCTTTAACAATATCCAAACTTTTTGTGGAAACTTCACCCCAGGTGCCAGTGACAGCTGTGCTGTTCAACACTTTTTAAACCAGACTGACAATTGAAGATAAACCCTTCCTTCCATTCAGTGACGAGGTAAAGCATGGGCAGGGAGAATGAAAACTTCTTTAATCATCATGTCTCAGACAATTTTTTATAAGGACCACCACAGGGATAAAAGGATTGTTAAGTCTCTGCATCAAAAGATCTATAACCTTGGTGTTCAAAATAGCTACTAGTGTACCAATTGAAGTAACACTATTATTTTTCTAATATAAATGTAGGATAATGAAGTAGACCAAAATCACACATTCAGTGTATATAGGCAATCTGTCAGCTATAAAACAGTACGTTTACATTTCTCTTAACATGTTTTATTTTAAATTCTTCAGTTAAATTATGCAAATTTCAGACACTTAAGTTTTCCTGTTGCATATGGCTTGTAAAAAAAAAAAAAAATACCTTCACCCCTCAAACACTTAGTTTGCAAAATTTCACTTTTTTTCTCTTATAACTCTTATAATTTTGGAAGTGTCTTCATTGTTTTGGTAAAAGCACTAAATATTTAATGTCTTGCAAACCATGACAAATCAACAGTGACAAAATAAGCATCAAGATTAAATGGATTTTCAAACCATTTAATAAGAAAAAAATCTAGGATTTTTTTTATCAGCATTTCTTCTGATTCTATCTTGTATCCAGTTCAGATGAACACTATCAGTAAACATAACACAAAAAAAAAAAAGCCAAAAGGCTTGAAAAGTAATAATAGCCTAGTTTTTCAATTAAAAAAAAACTCACTTGCACTTAACTGCTTGTATATGGATAATATACTGAAGTGACAGACAAACCAATTTATGGAAAAGCTATATTTATTTATAAATGAGTGCAAAAGAACGAGAGTAGAAATTCCATCAGTTCTAGCGAAGTCAGTGCTTACAGGCAGGTTGCTTTTTAAACTTCACAGATGCATACAGGAAAATCAGGTTACCAACCACTGGGTATTCAAGCCCCTCCGTAAACTTTTTGTCTAATTCTAGTTGACAAAAAGCTTAAAATCAGAGTGCTGCAAAATAAACACGCCACCAAAATGGATAGATACGCATTATAAACAAAGTAACTTCAAAATTACACTCCGTTAGGTCTGTAGGTCATGCAAACCAGTAATCAATGAAACTGATATACTACACAACATTTCAGTGAAATATTGAAATGCAAAGCAAAAAATAGAAAAATAAAGTTAGAGGGGAAAGACAGGAAGAATTTAAAAATAAAACTACTGTACATGACTCACTATCTTGTTTTTATTCAAAATACTAAAAGTCATTTATACATTTCTATAAGTGACAGATGAAACTCCTGAGGTTAATGTTATCCAGGAGGTACTTGTGGTTTAATCAGTAATTGTATGCTTCAGAAAAGGTTAAAGGGGCAAAGGAGGTGTCAAACCAAAATTGCCTCGATAGATAAAAATCTTACAATCACAGTAACTGCCTCCCTATAATGTAAGCTGTGTTGTTTTTTTAGGGGAAAAATGGCATGCACTGATTGTAACTAAAAACATACTTAATGTCAAATAGAAATACTTAAATGTATAAAAAAGTATTTGTTTAGAAGCCTAAACCATATATTGAAATGTAGTAAGATTTATATTGTTATCAGAATTCTGAAGAATCTGTATATTCATTTTAAATGAGATAATTTACATTTGTTATTTGTTAATGATTTGTTCATGTTCTATTTATTAATTACCTACTTGGTGTTCGATGTGGAAAATCATTTAGAATACAACTAACACAAAATATCATCTGCTTTTCTGAGAAACAAGTGTATTTGACAACTTACGGTTTAAAGTTCTTAATTCTATAGAGACAGCCAATATTTAAACTATTAATATAAAATTAACTACCCTTTTCCTTTATGTGGTCAAACAGCTGAAATTATAGGAATAACACTGAAATAAAAGCACCCAGGAAGGCTTGATAGGAAGCCAAGCTACATTTTCTGAGGTGTTTTCCTAGTGACTGATGCAGAAAATACATGTCATGCCCCTGAGAAAGGAAACTGGAAGAAACAAAAGAGAAACTAAGGAGAAGAAAGCAGTCTGGTCTTGAACTAAAACTAAGAGCTTTTAAGTTGAGCAATTTCTGTAAAGAGTTAGTTACAGTCAGGAATAGTTATGTTTCAAGATTCCTTGTGTGTTCAAAAAAAACACGGCAAAATACTACATATAATCAAATTTTCCTCATAATCAGATATCTATGCATATACAAATTTCAATACCAAAAGTCAAAAAAGATATGATGTTTATCCTGGTCTTCAACTTCTCTACATAAAAGTACTGTGTGCATGTACGTGGTTATTTCTTTATTAAAAACAGAAATACACTGCAGTAGAAGCTTGACTTCACGTATATTTTCTCAGCTTTAAATCACACGCATGGTAAGCAGACAGGAAAGCCTCAGGGCTGGGAAAGAACTGTTAAATTACCTAGTCTATCCCTCAACTATCAAAAGCAATGGCATCACTTATTTCTGTTTGCAAGCTTCAAATGATCCATCTTCTAGCCAAATTGGAAATTTCTTTCCTACTCCTTTTATATTAAACATGTAATTAATCCCAAAATCAAAACCATTAAGACCTCAGACTTCTCTTAAAAGATAAGTACAGACATAAAAACGAACAAAAAAAAAAAAGCTTCTGATGAATTGGGTTAGGTAGCAAGAACAAATAAAAGTTCAGTCAAGAAACAGCCAGAAGTTCCCAGACATCCATAGAGATGGTATTTGTGGTAATAAGTACACAGGTGGAGAAGAAATCATTACTTAGCCAGGAGGACTGCACAACAGCAGCTGTAGATGACAATGTGGGAGGATCACACCGCAATTCATTTTAAGAACACAGATATATGTATGTATATATACACATATATATATATATGTTACTTATTGACATATTAACTCCTCTTTTTTTTTGTCACACAAAAGTAGACACACTTACTGCATCGAACCCACTGTATTGCCTCAGATTTAGAAGGTAATTGATAGAAATCTCAAAAATGACTTCAAATTAGCAAATACGTGGCTTTGTATGGTTTAGACTAGTATTTGCTTACAAAAGTATTTGGGATATTTATATTCAAAGATTATTTCTCCCCAATGTCATCTCTGCAACCATAAATGCCACCTTCACCTATACTTTCAGATGAGTAATTCTAAAAAGGTATAATTCTCTCTTCCTTGCATTTTCTTCACAGGAGAAAATGAGAGTACTCAATCTTCTGTATCATGTGGATGATCAACATAATTCCAGGGTTTCTCAAAACATTTATTTTCCGAAGTCAGTAATAACAGTAACTTATTTAAAAGACATCATACTTCATGAACTTTACCACTGCTACATGAAAATTATTTTCAGTTTAGCCACTGACTGTAAAAGATCTCAATTACTTACGCAGAAAAGAAAGAATATCAATAAATCATCAATAAACAAAACAGCTAAACACACTGATGCGGATGAAACCATTTTAACTGTGAACCTGATGGCAAATCTAAGGTAAGTTAGAGGACAGCTGGTCAAGGACCAGCTCTGTCTGAAGAGTCTTTGTTTCTATTATTTAACAGGGTAAACAAAGAAAAAAGGTACCTTTGCCACCAGTGCTTTCCATTGTGTACAAGTAATCCATGTAGAAAGCCCCAAACCTCTGCATTCCAGCTATCTCTGTGTACGTCTCCTACCAACAAAGCAAAGCAAACAAAGAAAACATTGTATAAGGAAAGAATCTTGAGATTACCAACTGATAGGCTGGTATGAGAGAGATATATTCGTGTTTGGATTTGTGCATCAACACACGGAAAGGCTTATCAAAACAAAGGACAGAGGTTATCCCAAAGAATTCACCTTTCCGATAGGTAATGTAACTTCTATTTGAGGCCACACAAAGGCACATCCATAATTCCAGCAGACACACTGACCAATTCATCAATAACATCTAGTTAATTAGTACCTTTAATGGAGTAAATATTCTTCACTTGACCTCTTGCATCCAACATATCTGCCTAATTAACTACATTCAAAACTGAAGCTCATTTATTCTCATTTTTTACGGAATATGGTGTTTTTATCTTCAAACAGTAGTAATCTGAGCAAGACTTTATGTCATCACCAAGATTTATATGTAAGCTATTCCATTACTACACATGGAATTTGCTTCCCTACTTGCCAAACGATAGGCAAATCATAAAAGCATAGAAGGCAGCTCAAGTAAATCTTAAAGCTATGGACACCATTTGAGTATGTATGAGTGCTTGTTGTTTCAGTAATTAATTTCACTTTAAGGGAGTCTTCAGGGTTAGACTTCATCAGTAGTACTAAAAAAGTGGAAAAAATAAATTTGAAAGAAAATAGATATATTCAAAATTGTAAGTGGCTTTGCCAGTACAATTACACAGAGCACTTAACAGCACCTATGAAAACACTTGGAAAGGACCACCTTGGTCACTGCATACAGTCTTTAAAAGTCACAGTCAGGGAATAAAATTTTAATGCACAAGTTACAACAGACTATTCATGACTGAAAAGTTGTCTCTATCAAAGGCAGAATTAGCAAGGCTCCTAAGTAGAAGAATGTAAGAACAACACTCAAGAACACAGTATCTAAGAAAATGGCACTCACTGACAATAAAATTAACAAGTTGCCAGATCTGTTTTCCATGAAAGACTTTCTCAGTTTGAAAACCACAAAATAATTGTTTGGTTTAAACAAGTATATGTCAGTAAGCTCAACCTTTTGATAGCATTTCTGTCCTATCTTTGTGTTGTTGTGTTGTGTTGTTTTTTTTTTTTTTTCCCCCCGTAGATGTTTTGTAGTTAGCACTTTTGAAAACAATGGCATTAGATTTAGGTTTCAGAATAGGAGGGGTTTTGAGGTTTCTTTTGGACATGTTTTTGTTGCCTTTTTTTTTTTTTTTTTTTTTTTTTTAACACAAATAGTTTTTATCATTTTTTGGCCATCTGCAAAGTAAGATTCGGCTTAACATGACCAAGTGAAGCAAATCAGTCTTCTAAGAGTATACATCCAAAAATCATTAGAGATTCATTAGAGAGCATTAGAAAATATTTTTGAAAGAAACAAAGTAATTCTCTGACCTTATGATGAGCTGCATCCAATATAAATTCTGCACGGATACTATTATTTTCTGGACTTCTGTAATCAAATAGTGAATTGGTAAGGTACGTCATCCCTTTTGCACTCAGATTTTCTCCACAATTAAAGAAGTAGGCCTCCTTCATCAAGTAGTCAAACATAATAACAAGGCAAGGGAGGAAAAAAAAAAGTCAGGTTAACAGAGCAGTTTCGATTCTGTCATAACACAATAATAACATGTCAGTCTATCAAGAGAATATGGAAGAGGACACCTCTGCTCCACTCACATATTTCATCATGAATAAACGTAAGACAATTAAAATAATTTTGGTTAAGTAATGCTGATGTTCCTGTCCACTCCCACCCCATTTTTAGGTTAATAGAAACAGCCTGGGCTAATAATGTACAACTAATAATAGAGAACACATACTAGCTTTGTTTTAACATGAATTTTAGATCATTGTTGCTCTGAAATCTGCTCCATCCTTTTAACTGTACATTATCTTGTCACTCCATATTCTATTTCTCTGACTGACCAGTGCCTTTCACATGCTTCATCTATTCTGTTCATAATAAGTAGTTATCTCAATGTATGACCCACTTGCTACTTGAATGTTCCTCTTTCTTCACCTGGGGTTTTACATGCTTTATTCTCCACATCCTAAATCCTCTGCCCTTCTAAAATCAACACAACCTTACTACCAGGAGTTATTCCTTCAAACAGGGAATATGTGAGAGATTGATTTTTGCCAAGTAACTAACCTTAAACAAGAGTATTGAACCAAGGAGCCAGTGGTTCAGCTATCTAGCAACACCAGTATATGACGACACATCTGCCCTTCCAGTCATTCTCCATCAGTGAAACCAACACAACAGGTTGACGGAAAAAGGAGATGAAGGGGTCAATTGAAGGAGCCACCAGACTTGACAGGAACGAAAAGAGAAAGGGAGAGAGGATCCCGGACACTCACAACAAGGAGAGAGCCAGAGGGAGAGTTGCAAAAACACAACCAAGGAAATTAAGTTCCTCTTGTAGTTCCACTACAAGCGCTAGTAGAGCAACGTGGCCAATATCCAGAACTTCCCAAAGGACCACCGGGGAAAATCCTCCCAAAAATCGGGACATACACGTTTTCACCCAACCTACCCAATCAATACCTCACTGATTTGGGAGTAAGGAATGCGTGGGAGACCATGTCAAAGGCCTTGCTTAAGTCAACACATGTCCTGAATAGGGCTGTCAGTTCTTCCTCAGGCAGCTAGCTGCTTGGCCACGTAAGCACAGCCCACTACCAGGAAATAGGTTCCTCTTCTGCAGTTTTTGCATGCTGCAGTTTAAGATATGCTTCATATTTTACCTGTACTTTAGTACTGTCAGGAGTTTTTACGTTCATCCATGCTGGACTTCGGCCACACTTTATTTTTTTGCACATCAGAATGAGCTTCTTGTGCTTGAAGAATGCTGTCCTTGAAACTCAACCAGGTTTCTTAAGTCTCTTTGCCCATTAAAGCACTATTCCACAGGATCCTGCCAAAACCTGCTCTTCTAAATCCAAAGGACACCAGCCTACTGTTCATCTTGCTCACTTCACTCATAATTTTAAACTTCACAGTCTCATCGTTCCTGCAGGCAAGGCTGCCATTCACTGTCAAATCCCCAGCCAGGTCTTCCTTGTCTGTAACAAGGCCGGCAGAGCATCTCTTACAGATGGTTCATCCTTGTCTCCCCAGACTGTTCTTCTGGCAATCCCTCTAACTACTAGTTACAGCATACCAGTTATATATTGCGTCCCACCACACTTCTGTGTTCCCCATGTTCTACAGCTATGTAAGGACACCTAAATCTTTTTTTTTTTTCCTGATTCATGTATTTGTGTACAAACACTTGAGAGTGGATGACAAGCCATACTGCTCTCACAGGGAAAGTACAAGAATATGACCCAACAAACCATATCACAGTATCTATTTTCTAAATAACAGTATCTTTTAACTTAATGTACATTTGCTTTATATAGTTTTCGATATTCTTGGTTTTTCTCCTTAAAATACTAAGAATTTACAGAGAACTAATACCATGCTAACAGGTGTGTAGTTGGCTGATTTTGCTTAGATGTAGTTTGCCACTACAATATGGCACTGTTTTACCTATAACTCAACTAAAAATCCATACTATTAAATTTCGTGCATCAGTTCACTAAATTTTTAAGAGTAGTTCATATGAATACCCAGGTTTGTCTTACTAAGCAATTTATGTTTTGCTTCTACCTAAAATACTGTAATTAATGCTCCTTCTCACTTCACACCATCAATGCTATTGAAAAATAAGGCAACATACTTGTTCACTATTTGAGTAACACCTCTATTATCCTTAGTGTATCACCTTCCTACTTCTTCCCCTCTGAACTTCTGTTGATTTAAGTACTTTCAAAAAATTCCAACTGTGATTTAATTTCCTATACAGAATGAAAGTATGAAAACATATATAATAATGGGGGGGATAAGTGGAGTTGTCAAAAAAAAATAATCTTATGTTTCACAGCTTCTCACTCTTAGATGTTTGTCATCTTTTCAACCCTAAGGATAAGGCATTGAGTTCTATATTGCAGTGACACATCCAAAAAATCTTATTCACAATTGATAACACCAGCATTTCCAACTCTGGCACCCAAATATTTTAATGAAGCATACCATTAACTGCTGTATTCAATAAGTCAACTAATATTGTAATATACTCACTTCATCATTCCTATTCATGTTCTCTTCAAAGTCTTTAATTCCCATAATTCCTTTAAGGCACATGGCTTGGCAGCCAACAAAACCTATTTGGCAATCAAAGAAACGTTCACCTTTCATAAGGACCTAGTGGGGGAAAAAAATGTGGTATTTTGAAGAATTCCAGTCCATGAGAAACAGAAAAGATGAAAAAAGTGAACTAGAGTATGTTCACATTTATATCTTTAGTGCTTAAATAAACAGCAAGTTTATCAAATAGGATGTATATAAAGTCTCTAAATTTCTAGTGCTATGGTGGTCAGATACCAAAGTAACCCCTTCTGCCTATCAATGTCATTATTACACATAAACACATCTAATATAGCAGAATATGAAAATCAGTAATGAAGTAATTCAATATATTTTGTCTTAGAAATTATTTACTTCAGTATTTATAATAAAAAAGTTGACAAGAAATTACCTCAACTGTGGTTCCTTCTTGTTCCCAGCATATAACTTCTTTGGATTTTACTTTCTGAGGGCTATAATAACTACTTTCAGCTTGCATTTCAGTAAGCTACAAAACAACAGGATAAACACTTTATAAAAGTCAATATTAGTATTAAACAGCAGTAATGTCATTAATATACAGAACTGATGAGGACAAATTAAACTATGGCCAAAATTTATTAACAAGCAGGAAACAGGTGCAGTTCAACAGCTGTAACACATTATCCATATTAGAACTTCTCATATTCAACTTCTGGTTGAAGTATGCCATAACAAAAAGTTTTAAATCCACTACAGAACTTTTAGTTTGCTTATCTAAAGAGAAACTATGTGAAAAGATGAAACAGATATGCAGCTACATTATTAACGTGGTATCAAATTAGTTTGTAAATTGCTGTAAAAATCCATAAATATATTTATTCTTCCCAGTGAAAAATTAAACGGCATGACAATATTAAGGAAGTGTTTTGAATTGCAATCATACTTATTTTTGTTTCTTGTCATGGCAATTCAGAGAAACATGCATTCATATTTCTTGCATGATTACAATATAAAAATTTAAAGTGCTAATACACATGCTCTCTGCTTAAAAAGCATATAACCTGGAGCTAAAAGAAAGGGAGAAGACAGAGAGGTACAAAATATTCAAGGCTCTTTTGCATTAAAAAAAGCTTATTTTTATGTTGAACAGCTTAAATAGTTCTAATTTTATATAGAATATCCACAAGCTCTCATTATTATTTTTGAGACTTGATACACGTGGTTGTTGTTTCAAAGTAAAATTTTGTAATCCAAATGTCCATGAAAATTGGATTTAAAAAAAATCACTGATCACCCTTCAGCTGTGTGCAATTATTGTAGAGGAAAAGCAATTAATTGATTAAAAGAACTCAGACATTACAAGAATCATTTTCACCATTATTAGAAAATGCAACATTTAATTTGGCATGATTTTTAGCTGGAATGATATCAACTGTTCAGAAT
Organism: Aythya fuligula; assembly: GCF_009819795.1. Lineage (NCBI taxonomy): Eukaryota > Metazoa > Chordata > Aves > Anseriformes > Anatidae > Aythya > Aythya fuligula. The sequence continues at coordinate 137,260,344 of NC_045560.1, read as the reverse complement.
GCTAATGCAGAAACTTGACCTTATTTTTTAACCAAAATATGAACCACAAATTAATTCCATACATTCTTTGCATGCAAGTAGAACAATGAATTCTGTTTTCCTCCTAACTGTCACCATATTCGTCTCATACTTCACATTTAAAATTTATAGAATTTAAGATGTTATATTTTAAGCAGTTTTTATCACTTCCTAATATAAAATGCACAAGCTTGCCAAAGAAACATTAGGAAAGCCCAATCCAGCAAATTCTGTTCAAAAAAAATGTTCCTATTGTTTTAACAAGTTTTCTCACATGCAGAAAAAGTACATAAAGCTAATACTGTATGACAAAGCACAAAAGAAAGACCAATCTGAACTATGATAATGAGAATTTTGAGATTTTTTTAGCAGTGTCCCAAAGATTTAATTAAAGGCAGAAGAATTATTCTACATCATTTATTTTTAGCCTTTTTTTTTTTTTTTTTTTAAATGAAGACTGAGGCAGATTGCCAAAAGAACATTACTGAATGTTTGCTGATGCTTCACATCCTCAACTTTTGCAACTAAGTTTACCAGGAGACTGAAAGCGTAAAACACGAACAGAATACTTGCAACTGTCGAAGATGCTTGCTTCATCTTTTCTGCCAGCTGCTGAGCAGCTAAATGCCCTGCTATGCCACCAAACAAAAATAGCTAAGAGAAAGTAGCCATGGAGCCGCTCAAAGCACTACACCTTCTGCACATCTGGCAAGCCAAACAGGCAAAAGAACAGGAGGCTCTGATGATACTGAGCATATAAAGCAGGCACATAAACATTATCTAAGGGTTATGAAAGTACTGCACGTCATCTAAAAGTCTCAAAGGCATGTATTGAAAGTATTCTACAAAATCAGAACCTTAATTTCTAATTTCTGTCAGTGTATTTCAGTATCTTGTTCTAACTCTATATTCCCTTCTGCAAACAGAAAGTATTAGAAAAGCCCAACAACTACTTAGAGATTTGATTACAGCTAAAAAGAATAATATCAAAATAAGTTTCATTTGAATTCACATTTGCACATACAAGAAAAAAAGGAAAACAAATTTCTCCAGCATTCGTGCACAAGCTCTACCAACCTAAAGCTCTTTTATTACTAAGTATATTTATACAAACATCAGATGAATACTGTAATAAATTTTCACAAAAAGACTTCTAAGCTTCTCCCCTCAAAAACATTCATCCAAGTATATCAACTGGATTCTCTTTTTCCCTTTAAGATTAAAATGTTTGCAGTTAAATTCTACCTCAAATAGCAAACCAAACCACCTAATTATGATGTGAAAAACTTTCAGCATTCCTCACACCCCCTTTTTTTTTTGTTATTCCATCCATGTAATGTCCCTTGTCTCAAACCAAACAGTAGACACATTCATACAGTCTTCATGTACTTTCACAACAAATCAATGCACTCATATAATATGACACAGTAATCCTTACCTTAAAAGTCACTGTTGCCTTTGTACAGTAGAATCCAATTGAGATAATAGGATCCTTGAGGGACTGAGACTTCTGCTGATGGAGCGTTGTTCCATCATCGATTCCACCAGAATTGTTCTCTTCATCATCATAACTCACAATGGCAGGAACAAAAGACCAGGCCCAAGAAACCCATCCTTGTTGCTGGTCATCATCTTGATGCAGATAAGGATCTTGATTGATATACTGTGTAGGATACTGCATCACCGAGCCTGTTTCATCTTCTGTACCTTTTAAAACAAGAGCTAAGTCAAATTTCAAATCAACCATGCTTTAAAGTTCATTTATTATGCTCAAAAGTATAGCATGCAAAATTTATCTAGGACAAGATTCCATGTACCGTTCACTGATATTTGGTGTTCAGTGGTAGAACATTTAGAAATTAAAAATTTCTACTTAAGCTTCCAAATGCTTGTTTACTTCACTAATATTTTTCCTCTTTGTAATAATTTTTTGCAATGACACCAGAATTTGTCTTCTGTACCACACACTTTCAAGAATTTGTCCATTAAGGCCCTTCTGAAGTTGCCAATTAAATCCTACTAAATAATGATGTATTACCATATTTTAGTTTTCAATTTTAAAATGAAATAGTAAAGGACTTTAATTGAAAAAGCCATGTCAAGGAAAGTGTAGATACAGCACAGCTCCAAAAATAAGGTTGAAAACCTCCTCTAAGTCAGCTGTTCCAGTAGTGGAAGATGCAGGTTTATCTGCATTCTGCAAAAAGCACAAGTATAGCACCTATAAATCAATAAGCCAAATATCTGTTTTCTGTAAAAAAATATTAAAGGTAGCATACACGACAATACAGGGATTTCTCCCAAGATTCATGATCCGAATGGGTAACACTGTGCACAGCACAGTTAATTCAGGCTATTTGGTTTCATCATCATTCTTATGGGACTCCAGAGAGGTATTAACTACTTCAGAGTTACCATACGGAGTGAATGATGTAGTACTGTTCCCTCAGGGAAATAACATTGGACACAGTATTAAATAGAACGGAGATAGACATATTCCATTCTTATTTCCTCATTTTTAACTCAGAGGACTCACTCCTACAAGCTTCAGAGCTTTTAGTCTTCAAATTAGAGTAAGGATCAACAGGTACCCAAATTATTTGGACAGTGGGAGGACAGGAGAAATAAAGACTATCACAAGAATCCTCTGCAAATGCTTGGAGGCATCTCAGAGGGGTGAAGGAAGCTTCCTTACTCCTCTCCTTAAAAATATTTTCAGGTATCAGATCTAAATCTAAACATAAATCTTGAACTATAGGAAATACAGGAAGGGTACACAAAGTCTTGGAAATGGCCAAGAGCCAGGGCTGTAAGTATATAATTATACGTTTTATAATATATATTTGGTCTGTGCAGTCATATCACATCGTATAGTCCTATTAAGTCATCATTTAGATCATCTCTTGCTGCAGTATGTGTACAACAGTAAAAAGACGCCAAATACAAGTTTGTTTTTATAATATATTGTAATATTTTAGAAGCCATTCAATAAGACAGAACAGCAGATAGACTAAAATAGTTGTATCTATATAACATGAGACAGAAGATATAAGAGGAGGACACACCTAGCTTCTATCACGAACTTACAATTACCACAATTGTTATGCAATCAGTCAAAATGCAGACAAACACACTGAGAAAGCAACCCACAACATCCTCTAAACACCTCAAAGCATAATTATAATCTGTATTCCTTTATGACATATAATGCATGAAGAAGTATATGCAAATAAAGTCTCCATGGTTTTAATTAACTATGCTAACTACTACATCAACTGCAAATATATACAACTGAAATATAATGACAAAAACCCTACGTTAATTCGAGGTTAATGGTGCACAGTAATATCTTTGTCCTATTTAATAATAAATTGGTAAAACTGAAATGTCAGGAAGCTTTCAGCTGAAGAGTTGAGCTACAGCCCTAAACCACCAGTTTTGCCTTTCACAAGCAGGCGTTGAACGCAAGAATCCTCAGGCTACCCTACGCTGCGATGCTGCATCACCACCTGCTTTCAAGCAAGAGAAGCCTCCAGAAAGAGCATCAAAGCAAAAACACCACGAGACAGATGGAGAGAAAGGAGGAATAAATCAAACCAGCACAAAATATTTGTTAATAATTTGTTAATTTGTAAAAAGAATAAAAAATAAAGCCAAGGCTTGTAATAGAGAGAGATGAGATGACAAAATGAGTGGTATATTCAGATAATTTGAGCTCTCTTCGAGTTCCTTGCAGATTTTTTTTTTTTTATATAACTCTGTAAGAAACAGTAAATTGTGCAAAGCCTAACAACAAAAGGAATAGAACATAAATCAGAAAAAATCTCATCCTTGCAGACTTTATACTAGTCTTATAACTCTATTATACAATGTTAGCAGAACACAACATTTTGCCAATTTTTTTCTAATGCTTCTCAATCAGCACTGCAATTCATAGGCCACCTAAGCATTCCTAATTTTTCTACAATATACAAATTATTTGAGTAAGACGCCTCAAGTATACTTTGAGGGCCTGAAGTACTAAAGAAGGTGTCCTGGTTTTGGATGGGATGTAGTTAACTGACTTCACAGAGGCTTGTATAATGCTAGTTTTTGGATTTCTGATGAAAATAGTGGTGGGAACACTCCCATGTTACAGTTGTTGCAAGGTCTTTTGAGCTTCTCCTGGCAGGGAGGCTGGAACAGCTGATCCAAATGGACCAAAGAGAGAATCCAGATCATGCTCAGCCATAAAAGCTGGTAGGAGGAGGAAGAGGGGATGTTCCAAGTGATGGTGTTTGTCTTCCCAAGAAACTGTTACATGGGATGAACCTTGCTCTCCTGGACATGGCTTAACATCTGCCTGCTGATGGAAGTAGTAAATGAATTCCTGGTTTTGCTTTGCTTGTAAGCATGGCTTTTGCTTTACCTCTTCATCTCACACTTCTACGATTTATTTTTTTTCTCCCTCATCCCACCTGGGGAGAGAGAGGGAGCTGCTGTGTGGTGCTGAGCTGCTGCCTGCCACGGTTAAGCCACAACAGAAGGCAAAGGTCTGGAAGTTCAAAAGACCCCATTCCCTTAATGGCCACCTTTTAGGAAAACCTATCATACTGAGAAACAAGACAATTGGGATAAAAATAATTACTCATGGGTGTTTAGACCTCTACATGCTACACTTTCAAACCCTAACCCTACACAATAATTGAATTTCAGTCTTAAGCTCTTCCTTCAGCTTCTTCTTCCCTGTATTTTACTTATTTTTATGGAAATTACTTTTTTTTTTTTTATGGAAATTCTGCTGCACTACTGAAATGGGATGATTATTCTGCATCTTCTCTAAGTGATACCCACACCCTACAACGCTGAAGGAACTTTTACAATCTCTATTTTGACTATTTATCTCAGCATTAAGAAATTTCTTTGTCTTAATGTATACTGCAAGGGAATAAAGAATAGTGCAAAAAAGTATTCAGTCATCAAGAGAGAAAACCTACAGGAACTCTTCCACAACCACAAGGCCAGAAGCATGCTGGAACATCATGCTTTACACCACTTGTCAAGTTTCTGTCTCTACCCTTGCTCACTACCATAGCTAAAATCACAGTGGAAGAACTTTGCTTCATAGTTTATGGCCGCGATTCCAGTTAAGAAATACATTTTATATAAATTAAATGACTGTATGGCATGGCTGCATCTGTTTCCATGTTCAGATGGAGTTTGATCTTTGGAAATTCACTTTTAAACGGTTGGAGATACTTAAGGCATCTCTGACTAAGGTTCTGGAAACCAGCATCTCCCATCCAAAATCTGGAACTAACTGAGCAGAAAATTACTCTTTGTACTTCTTTGTTTTTCTGCCTGTATTAGCTTTCAGCCAGGTAAGGTTCCTGATCCAGCTCTGCCTGTGGCTACAAAAATACAGGTGCTGGCACAGGGGGAAGAGGGAGGGAATGCATCACCATCCCTTCTGGCAATAACATCCATTTTCAGCTGGTTGAATCAACCATGAAATGCACAAATTAAAGTTAATAAGGACTTCAAGAACACAGCTGTAGATGTTCATTCTTGTATCATTAAATAATGTAGATATTAAAATTAATTTCCTCGCCCATGTTCTACCTGCTATAAGCTAAAGAAGCCACGATGAACTCACTGCTAGGATGATCATTAGTTATGAATACAAAACTTCTGGAACTAATTGTGTTAAGAATAGAAAAACGGGTTTGTGGTGGAGTTCTCGTGACAGCAGCATTGGTGCTGACTTAGAGAACACAACAAACCTTAAATTTGTCCCTGCAGCATGAATTGTCCTGTCCTTGGGGAATCTCAAATAGAGTAGCATACATGCTTGCAGAGTAACAAGCATTTTCTGTACCATTTTCCTTGGCATATGTTTATTATATAAAGAACACAGAAATGACTAATGTACAGAAAAAAAAAACAAGTTCAATGTTCATAAAAGTTGCCCCTAGTATGTTTATACAGCTATTCACTGGCTGTGTTGCCAAACTAAATTTTATTCAAAAGAAGATACATGTTATGGATCTACACCACAGAAAGACAATAAATTGACTTCCACAAGATAACTTGTAATACTCGCTGTGCTAATAAGCTTAACATGTTGATGTTTAACGAGTTTTATTTCACACTACATATTAAAAAAATAATGTCTTGTGTCCTATTGTACATGGAGTACACTAGCCCAGCAGTATGGACTAAGGAGCTGACATACAACTAGAAGTGGTTTAATACCAGCAGAAATTAAAATCCTATGTACCAAATTCTAGTCTGAAATGTATTCTGCCTCTCCATTTAAAAGCAAACTGCACCCAGCCCCAACACTTTCTAGTTGAAAATCTGATGCCATCATAGCTGTACCAATATTACAAAGCCACAGATTCAAGGGACAGTACTTTTACAGAGATACCACTTTCTTTTTTTGTAAACAACAACCTGCTGCAGTGATTCAGGTAGTCAGGAATCAGAATGGCAAAACAGTAAGCCAAACGCTTCTTGTTATTCCTGCAGCCAGGATATCATCTTCCTTAAACTGAAACCTCTGACTCCCACTAGACCACAACAAGCTCCTACCTTAGGAGATTAACATAAATCAACGGGAAAAAACGTAATCCCCTTCTACTGCTCAGTTACAGAGTCCACTGTGTATGGACTGTTACTGCAACATGTGAAAGCTTCAGGTTCATCTCTAGAAAACCCACTTTTTCAACGTGTGTACCTTCATCTCTTAAACTTCCCCAAGCTTCTCCATGTCCAGCTGTCTTGTTGTAAATTGGAACTACATGAGCGTAGGACGAATGGACAAGCAAAGGTGGAAGGAGGGAGAGCACGAATCTCCTTAACTGGAGCTTTCATAACAAATTTGGAAAGAGGTGCCACAACAATTCTGAAGTGCTGAAACACCACCACGAATCACTCTAGAGCGCTCCCTGTGATTTCACTTGGGGTTGCTATTCAATTATTTAAAAATTGCCATCATTTAAATAATATCCTAACCTCAATAAGATCATGAGCAGATGTGTAACAGTTAGTTAAGGGTGAGCTACAGAACAAGTGATAGTAATTCCCAAACATCAGCAGCAGGGCAAGACGTAGAAGATCGTTCTATTTTAATGACAAAGAAGATAAAACAACTTGAAATGCCACAATAAAAGGGAAAGGGCCTCTGGTTTGAAGTATAAATTACAAAACAACAAAGCTCAAAGTGGTATGTTAAACGTAGATCTCCAACAGAGAGAAGAAGGTGCTAGTTGTCTCTCCTTGCCAAGATGAATGCCAAACTGGAAAGTGTTTTTGTTTCATACCCTGCACGCAAGCTCAAACAGAACAATTGGAAGTACACTTTATTCACTGAAAGCATTAAGAAAATGATTATATTCAGCATTTATATTAAACCAGTTTTAAAATCAGCGGCAATGAAAATGAAATCTGGTATTTAAGCTTTTATGCAAAAAGTAAAAACAAAAGGTATACGTGCGACTGATGCCAGTGCCTTTCAAGAATATAAATAGATTTCTGAGTTTCTACTCAAAAAGGAGTATTAATTTTTCTTGAAAAACATTAAAATTGAAAGACAATATAAAATAGATTTTTAAAATTCAGAGTAATCTAATTCTCCACCAAAAAATGTTATAGTTCCTAAACAATTAAAATATTTAACATAAATTATATTTCTCTAATTTAAACCTGAAATTATAAAATGCCTAATTTTTACTTTTTTTTTTTTTGTTACTCGTTTTAACTGCTTCTCATTTAACTGATGTTGGCAGATGCAAGCAATTCTGTGTGCCTGAACGCGTACTCCAAACTAATGAAACCTGTTCATCTCCGTACAACAAACCTGATACCCATCCTCAGCATATGGGATCTCAGCAACCGCTTACAATGCACTACCACAGAAGCCTACAACGAAGTTATTCACTGGCTGCTAGACAGCTGCACAATGCGCTGATCCCACAAACTGCTATCTAGCTACGTTGCATCTTTACAGCCTGTTGAAATATGAATTTCAAGTAAACCTCCCAAGGAAGGTAGGTGATCGAAGTGTATAGACAAGGAAGACGCTCCAGTAACAGAGCTAGACTAGAGGAAAAGAAATGACTGTTGGCTTTCCTTCATGACACACAGAAAAACAAGGAGCCCAAACAGCATAGCGTATCCCAGTCTTTTGGGAAAATAATACATGCATCTCTGTCTCAGATCCAAAACAGAAAACACACAGAAAGTGCAGCAACAAGAGAAATAACAGGTAAGTGTAACTTGGCACACACAACCTTTTATCTTGATATCAACTCTGCCAAACTGGCAACCATTTTCTCCACTGTTTACAGATAACTCTCATCTACCCAAACTCTTCAATGCAGTGCCCAACTGTATTTCCTCAGTCAAATACAGATAAATAAATCTAATTCAACTCTCCCATTTTTATCCTAGTGCCATATTGCAGAGTCAAGCCCTTCTCCAACAAGTAATGCTCACCTCTAATTTCTTGCTATCACAGATTATTTGCAGCTGGTGCTGGACAACCTGCTCTGGGTGTCCCTGTTTGAGCAAAAATGACCTCCAGAGTCATCCAGACTCAGCCATTCTGTGATTTCTTTGTTCAACAAGTGCCAAACCTCCTCTGCTTGAGCTTTTCCTACTGCTCAAACCTCTCAGCATCATACTTTTTAAATAAAGTTACAGTATTTCAGCCTTAGATCATCAACCTCAGCAATCCCATCCAACTAAATTCCATTTTTCTGATGCGTCCTAGCTTCCTGTCCTCTTTCATGCCAAAATCATTTTCATTTCTATTTACATTAGTCCTTCTCCCCTACAAACCAAAAGCCTATTTTCAAGCCCCAGCACCCCACAGCTACCCCTGCCACACTCTTGTCCAAATCCTTCTAACTTTTGTATCTTTATACATTGAAATACATCAATTTCCTTCTTCTACCAAGACATCCAAGATCACAACGCAGACAACTCTCAAATCCTCAAAGCAAAGGCCCTGGAAGATGGTTCATCATGCATGCAGTATTAAGTGAATCCCCCTACGGTACCAAAGCCAGTTTCCACATGTATTTCTGCCCCACTATTTTTACCTATGTATTTTGAATGCTTTCAGTGTTAACAGAATTTAAGTAGATTTTCCTCAGAGGCAGCCTATGTTTTGAACATACATTTTGCTAACCCTACTATCAAATTTCAGGATCCTATTCTTACATTTGGGTGTACAAGAACACTTCAAATTGCTGCTGGAATACCCTTAAATATGCATAGTTGAAGAATTCAGTTGACAAAATACAGGAAGCTCTATTCAAAAGACAAAGATGTAGATAAATTCTTTAAACTGAAATGGTTAGGGCTGCTTCCTAATAATTACTGGGATGAACCAACCTTCAGAACACTTTCAAAGAGTTATAAAAACATAACCTATAAAGTAGGTTAAGTACATTATTAAACTGTAAAGAATTCAGGCACAATTCCAGTGTAATTAGTCTTGGATTTCATAACATGGTACTTCTGAAAAAAAGTGTGGCTAATGTAGCTCAGTAGATAAATTGCAAGTCATTTGTTATTTTTCTTAATTCCTTTTTTTCTCTCTGAAAATAGTAGCATATTTGACGTTCAGAAAAGTTCAAATCTGTGGTTGGAAACTATGATAGCAAATGCATCATGAAGTGTTCAAGAAGAAGAAAGTTGTTTTTTTTTTCTTACCAGTCACAGATATAAAATGAAGTCTAAGAAGAAGAAAAACAGGTAACTCACAAACTGATGGTACAGATAACATGGTAATGTCTATTTGACACTCGTTTACTGCACTGAATGAGAGTAAAAAAAATCAGGTATCTAAAAATTTTGTTTGTGTGTGTATATAGTACACATGCACATGTATGCCTACAAATGTATATTGAACTCCATGCAGAAAACAAGCATAAATAGCATAAAGAAAAACAGTTGCTAACAGTTTTAGGCTATGTGCAGCAAACTACTTTGCAGTACAGATAGAAATGGACTTCCAGAACAGTTTCTACAGCTCTGGCTTGGCAACACAACAATTGCCATCTGTTTTGTGTTCGGAAGGGATAATTCTGTCAAAAATACATGATCACATAATTAAGTGGAATATTAGTGGAATAGTGTTTGAGCACAGCATAGCTGAACAAAGATTGCATAGGAAATTACAGATTTCCTACTTGGTAGTTCTTGTCATTGCAACCATAGTTTAATTTCTGACCCTTCTGACAACAACTGCGTACATCAGTAAGAAATTACACATTATTCCTTTTTTAGATAGCTATTTTATGAAAATCTAAGAACATCACATTCACAGTTGTTCAGAAAAACCACATAAGATTTACAGTCAGCAACTGCAATTTAACCTTCCTGAGGACATACGTTCGAAAGGAAGATGACAAGAGACACTTTGTCAAATAATTTACTCATATTTGGACATAACCATCTTGAGTTCCATTCCAGATGCAGAAAACACCAAGTGTTTGTAGGCAGATGCCTTTTGTTTTAACCTCAATTTTCTCTTAAGCTGTATTTCTGTTTTACCATCCATCTCACACCCTAACCAAAACCTCTGTCTCTCCTACCCACCTGCATCCTCTTCCATACACACGTGTTCTGTCCAATCTTCTCATTACCCAGCTAATCTCTCTCTCCAGTCCTTGGATCTTTTCATCTAAAACCCACTGCCTACCAATCCCAGCTGTTCTCACATTGATTCATAGGATTTCTCTATATCACTTCTCCTACACTCAAATGGTCCTACTCACCAAGGTGGCTGAACTTTGATGGGAATGAAAGAAAAACACCCATGGTACAGATCCGACCCTCTGTCTGAAAGCAAGGGTAATGCAACACCACAGAGAACAGCTCTTCGCCCTTTCTCTGCCAACCTTACAATTAAAACATTGGGTAGATGCAAGGAGTTCTTAAAATGTACACTGAGGGTTCTTCTAGAAACCATACTTTTTAAAGTCTCAGGAAAAAATTAATTCAATATTTTCAGAATGTTAATAATTAAGTACTTCTAATCACATGGTGTAACAGACTCCATATTTCTTGTAAGGCAAATAGTTTCTAGTACAGAAAACTATTTGATCTTTAAAGAAAACACAGGAGAACTATTTACAGACATCATATTTATTTGCTTAATTCCACATAGTGGCGGCATGACAGAATTCTACATCTGGCAGGAGAGTGAAATGGTTATCTGTGCCAACCAACATGAAATGCTATTTTTTCTGTGAAGAAAAATTCCACTACTATAATCTTTCCAATAATGTATTATTTTTCTGTAGTCAGAGAAGACAGCACCACATGATCAAAAAAAGGAAATTGAAATTATGTATTTCTTAAACAGAACAAAATCTATTAATGTTTTACACTGACGGTCTCTAACTACTCTAATACTATAAACATAACTTAATGCTGACGCATCACCTCCACATACAATGCCAAGAATTTTCCAGAAGTCATCACATAGTACTCTTGCCTCTGTGGTAAATACTGCGTCCAACTCTCCCTGACACAAATTCAACCTTGGATTGATATGCAAAACGTCTCCTCGAGACACTAGCCACAAAAGCAATTAAAATTCACCCCTCCTTTTTCTGAAGATCACATCACAGTAAGAAACCATGAAGTATCATGAAGAGGAAATATGTTATATAAAAAGGAGGAGACTACATGATTTACAAGTATACTGGAACTACTGAAAACATCGTGCAAAGTAACGTTTTGCTGTTTAGAACAAATGCTGATATAGCTGTCCTCAATGAAAAGTTTCAAAAAAAAAAAAAATGATAAAAAAACACATCACTCTGAAACTGGCAGCAGCCACACCTGAACTACAAAAACAAAAAAAAAAAAAAATTGAAGTTGCCTAAGGACAGGTATCTTGTTGCACAATATAGTGATGATAAATCCACACTTCCTACATCACAACTCTGAAGATGTCTTTATTTAAGTTTAGCCTCAGTTTTGTGAGGTCCATCTAAATATTTTTCAGAACATAACATGAAAAAGACGTTCATGTATTATATACGTAACCAGCACAATGGGCTAGCTCTATCAAATTACAGACTGCCAAATTGCTTTGCAATGGCTAGGTCTTGGCTATTCGTATTTGCAAAAAGCAAAGAAAATAGCATTTTTAACATTTCTTTCAACAAATAAAAATTATAGTTACCTGTGATGTTTCCCAACATATCCTTCGTGTGGCAAACTGAATCTTCACCTTCCCCCTCTTTGAAGTTGCCTATTTCTCCATAATAAAGAGCAATCCCAAGCTGCATTATACGTATAAACATGGGAAGCTGCTGATCAGAGATTGAAAGTTTCAAACTTTCAACTAACGTGTGAATCTATAAAATGAAAGAAAACAAAAAAAAAATAAAAACAAAGCAGTGTCCACATTACATCCTCTTTTAAAATGACTCATTTTCTATATGCATTGTAATAGAAATTATTAAGCAAAAATTAAAAGCAAAACCTGCAATACAAGGCAAAGGGCTGCAAATGATGACTGTCAAAAACTCTTCAGGTTGCCACAAGAAATTTTTATGTTAAAGTCAAATGTAAAATGTTTCACATGGTTGTGTGGTTGTTTTTTTTTGTTTGTTTTTCGGTTGTTGCTAATGAATTTTCTAAGTCATGTAAATGGTTCTGATTAAACTTTTATTTTCATGAACAATTCTTACAAATCTCTGCATTCTAAAGGAAACCTAAATATACTGATTTTCATATACAAATTTTTCGTATACAAATTCCTTCATTTTGATTCTTTCCCGCTCCCGTCAGTGTTGCAAGTGGACAAGTAATGGCAGGGGAGCAGGGGAAGCATTCATTCCAACTCAAGTGTGGCAAACCAGCGTCTCTGGATATTCCAGTTCTACACATGCCATTAAACAGATCTCTCTAAATGAAATGAGTTTTAAAAACATTGGAATTACTAGGATGAAAATTTATCCTTGTCTCAATAATCTTTTAGTTATTTTATTTAATACTTCAAAATAGTGTTATGACTATGTGTTCGTGCTACAAAAATAAAAATTTAGACTTGATAAGAAAGTTACCTTTATTTAACATAGGAGCTCCATGAAATAAAATTGTGGTAATAATGCTATTTGCTGTAACATTAGGCACATTTGTTATCTCCAGGTCCAGTATCTACATATCAGCTCTGCCCTTAATGCCCTCCTCCTCATCTGCCTCTAAGTTCACTCATCTCAACAAAATTCATAAAACCAGCAGATAACTACTTTAAGAACTGCCCCCAGGAGCTGGACTCAATGATCCTTGTGAGTCCCTTCCAGCTTGGGATATTCTACGATGAAACAAAACTCACTAAGATGAGTTTGGCCAAAATGTTACAGTATTATAAAGGTTGTAAAAACATTCTAGTCCCTACAGCAAAACCAAAAGAGTGGAAGCCACTATGAATGTGGAAGTCCTGGAAACTTTCACTGAACACTGAAAAACAGATTTGCTTTTACCAAGTGAACAATACAGAGTACGAAAGTTTTCATTACAGAGATCTCCACGGCTCTGTAGGAAATGACTGGGTTCTGCTGGCTTTTGTGCTTAGCTGGGAAACAACCAAGCAGCATACAAGCTGCTGATGTTCCAGGAATATCACCTTCAGGTGCACTGAAGCCATGGTCATGTCATGTGCAGCACAAAGTTCAAAAGCTTTAAATGTCCTGGAATTAATCTCATTAATTAAGTAGCTAAATTTGCCGACAGTGGCTTCTTTTACTTAACTTATGTAAGAAATACAGCTATGTCAATTCAATATCCAAACATTTCAAAGACAAACTTTTTAAATTCACAGGATGCAACCTCCACACATAACAAATCATTAAGTTACCAAATGTGGAATTTCTTAGGGTTAACAGGTTATAGAGCTAACTGTGGCATAACTGTATAGCAGTGAAACGCTGTAAAATATTTAAGTTAAAGCATCATTACCCCTGGACCATTATACTTGGAAGCATAATAAAAAATTACTCATTCACTTAAATATTGATCTAGCATCATTAAATTATGTTTAGATTTGAGTACATTTCTGAACACCATCATTACACAGTATTTTGTTTAAACATTCAAGAAAAAAAGAGAAAAAAAGAAAAAAGATAAAGAAGAAGGTAACTAAATTATGTGTAACATAACCAAAAAAATCTAAGAATGTGTATAGGAAAAAAAGGCATCAAGTTTTTTAAAAAACTGAAATGTGCCTGAAGAAAGGGCAGAGGCAATAAACAATCACCAAGTTAAGCAGAAGAGTTTAATATAAAATTGAGTCACTATTACCTCAGTGCACGCTAATATGTTTTATTTTAGTCCACTATCCACTAAAAATACTATAATAATCATTTTTATAACAGTACCATTTTAAATTATATGGAAGACTGTCATCGTTTCCACTACATGGTCTGCTGTTGGAAACTCATAATTTGGCTATAAACTTTTGCTCCACATTAAAATTTGGCCTATAGGACTTCAGCTAGGTACAACTTCTCAAAATTTACAGAACTATTTAACTAATTTTTTAATTTTTTTTTTTTTTAAATCAGTCTTTTTAACATTAAGATTTACTGTCTATATACTCTAATCATAATGTCACCACAGAACATAAAGGCCATAAACATCAAGACAAAAGACCATACTGGACTCTGCTTCCTAATTCTCAATACATTCACACTTGCTACGTATGAGACTTTGGGTTACATTTGAAACAATAACATAAGCAAAAAATCATTTCCATCATATTGCAGACACCTTACAACATACAGTACTTTTTCTTCAACAGGTTGTTGGGGACATTTATTTTTTCCTTACAATTATGATGTTTTCAATTTGTATTTTTCCTAAAGCTTTAAAAAGATTAAATAGCTTTACTTCCTTACATGCTGTAAGAGACTAATTGCATCATATGAGTAAAACACAATCAAAAAAATCCTCTTAACAGAATTTTTAACAGCATTGGCTTTTCATCTTACTTGAAATATCCAAGTACATTTTGAAAAACCTCAACATTGTTCACACAAGATTTTGGGATACCTACTTTAATAATAGATGGCATTTTGGAGTTGAGGTTATCATAAGTAAAGTGCAGACGAGTCCTGAAGGAACATTTGTACAGCAGAGGTTCCTGGTAAAATTCAATTTTACCACTAGCATTTCTTTTATCAAGACATACTGTGCAGTCAGAAAAGTTGATCATCTTCCTCAATACCAGATCAGTGGCTTTAAAAAGAAGAAAGAACATATATATAAATTAATAAGTATATTGGATAAGAAAAATAACATACATACATGTTCTTATCTAGAAGAAAACAATACAAGATAATTGCATGGTCATTACTTAGACCATCAGCAAAGCACTTATGTGATTAAAGAGAACAATTTAATACACATCAAAGAATGTTTTTCAGCTGCATACTTTAAAAGCAAGGATAAATTAGTTACAGCTATGAAATTTTCATCCATTCCCTATAGTTATGTATATAAAATAAGAGTAGTGCATTATGTGCAAACATAATACCAATTAATATTATTCTCATTGTTCTCCCCCAAAAAATCCTGTATATTTTGCCCCTTGAGAAATCATTACTGAAATTCCCTGGTTTAGCAGGGACATTCTGCATGATCCTGAAAAACTCCGTGCTCAGATTCTACCTCTATCAGATGTCCGTAGGAGTACCTAGACTTTGAGAACTACTGTAAATACTGGTGATTTAGACTGAGACATTTCGACACTGAAAACCAAATTACAGAAACTTGGTGTTTTGTTTTTTTTCCTGAAAACATGAAAAAATTAGATGTCTTCAAAGTGTTATGCCAGTCACTACAATGCAGTGCAGTTTACTAGCCAGCCTTTAGAGAACTTTAATGTGACGCGAACAATTGCAACACATTAAGACACTGCTTATTCACAGAAATAGAAACAGATTGCATAAGCACTCACCGCCAGTGGCAAGTACAAAATAAAATGCAATCACAGAAGAATAGCAAGTATGAGCAAGAAGGGCTTCAGAATGTGTTGTATAAATATCTGTAGTCGTATGTCTTAAGAATCAATCATTATAATTTTTCCATCCTTTATTTAAAAAAGCTAATTAATAAGGTACCTTCTGCCTATTTTCTTATTTCTAACATAAAAAGGCATTTGTATTAGACTTTAAAAAAAATATAAATGTGACTATCGCTGATACATAAAGCCAAAAAATATCTACCCACCAGAGATGTCCATAAATGCACGATCCCAAAACTCATCCACTGTATAGCATTCTGCAGAAGTGATATTGACTGAGAGAACAATATCATCCTCCACATATTTCAGTATGAGATTGTTGATCACGATGTTGACATTGTTTACGACACGCCTAATCAAACTCTGAACATAACCTATAAAACAAAACAAATATTAAGCAGTTGTAAGGAAAACATGATGTCCAATCTGTTTCTGAAGTGATTATTTTCAAACTGCATTCCTTTTTAATCGAAGACTACAATATCAAATCAAATATCATTGCCTTTATTTATCCAAAAATCACAGGACTCAAAACTGTTTAAAAGGGCATTCAGTGCAGTCAAGTCAATGAGATCCCTGGAAACAGCGCAGAGAAACTAAAAAGGCAAAATTATAAATACTAAAAAACTACTACAGCATAATAGATTATTTTTTGGTGTCAAGAATTAACTTTCAAATTACATCAAAAATAATAAAAAAAACTCTGGATTATTATAGACCAAGAATTCTAATGGCAAATTTTAATTGAAAGCTATTGAGAAATAGGATTGAAAAGATGAACACCACAGTTGCAGTGGAACTTTCCAAATATGCATACATTATAACAATTTTCACCCTTGACTATTTATTTTTTTTTAAAACAGTTAACTAAATATTAATATTCCTAGCATTTTTTCATTCCCATGAGCTAATATATCCACATCATGCTCAACAAGACCCCTGTGAGATGTAAGAAAATCAGTTTCTGTCAACAACCAAAATAGTAAGCACCTGCACTGAAGCCTACTGGGATGAAATCCATTTAAATTTTTTCAGATATAATGTGACTGGAAAAATAATCTCTTCTGTGAATTCCCAATATGCAGTAAACACTCATATTTTAACAATATGGTAAAGAAATTAAATGCTGCCCATATCCATGTCTTTTCTGTAAAATGAATTTAACTATGGAGCTAACTACCTTACACTGGAAAAGAAACAAGTCTTAAAATTTCTACGTTTTAAAAAATAAGACTACTCACATACTCTATCTAAAAATAGACTTAATATATACCAAAAAAAAACAGTTAAAATGTGTACAGGTGTAAATCCACAGGTTTAAAGGATAGCTTTCTGAAACGTGCATTAAATCTGACTCATTTTTATCTAGAATTTTAATTCAAATAAAACTTAAAATCAACATCGAAACATCACATGATGTGCAGGAGCAGACTCAGGCTGCTACTTCCATTCTACTCTGCTTTTTTCAGCTACTCAGTTTCATAGTCAAATATTTATTTTTCATCTTAGAGTACATGGAATACATTTAGCAGTGATTTTCATCAGTCCCACAACTGCAAGTTTTTGACATCAGTACTTTTTCTTTTGTAAGCATTCAAAACCTTCACCCACCTCCTTATTAAATGCAAGGCATGCTTTCAGATATCATTAGTAAAACATTTGGATTCTGATTAAGCACAGTCATACATTTAGAAAGTGTTTCAATGTTATAATCTTAATTGTAAAATGTGTATCACATTACTTATCATAACTTACATTGCTTCAGTTTATGCTGTTCTTGAGCATATTTTACCCTTTGAGTAAGGTTAGCTTTAACAGGACAGAAATAACATTAACTCCTCCTGTCATCTTAATAGCATTGCAATTGTATTGAAACAAAACGTGGAAAATGTTTTAGAGCATTGTCTACACAAACAGGAAAACCAGAAACCCAGCAAAAGTCAAAAATTCCAACAGATTATGTTAGAAATGTGACTGCAAGCTTTTTGGTGCATTAATCTGAAAAACTACTAGAAAAAAATACATCAAATTACTTGTTTTTCAGTATTTTCTCACTGACAAGATGGTAGTGCATACTTTTAGATTATAGGAATTAAATAAACCTGATGTATGATTGTAATAATTAAGGGTATTATTGTGATTTCCATTCATATATGAATAAAGTATATAAGAGACCTATTTTCCTCACCAGAGTAGTGTGAACTGACAGTCTATTAATAGAAGCAGGCACAAATAATTTAGTTGTTTAAGTGCAGGGTGGAGATATCAGGCAGACTTTATAATTGGAAACTACAAAATCATAAACAGTAACAATTATTTTGGAACAAGCTACTTATTCCCTTGAAGAAACTGAAGCTGTCTTTCCACAGATCCATTTTTTTTTTTTTTTTTTGTTTTGCTTTCAAGAAACTTTCAAAGTCATCCTAATTTACAATTTGCTGCTCTGAATTACAGAAACCTGACAAAGTCAGTATCAGAGCAGCAAAAACAAAAAATAGAGCGCTCTGTAAGTAGATCCTATGGGTAGATTCCAACATTTTTCAGGACAGAACAGAGCAGCAACAAGGACTAACCTAAAATCCAAAACATGAGCTTTCATCTACATGTCTTTTTGCCTGGATGCACAAGAAGAGGGAGCAGAATTGTATCTCCCAAATGAAATAGGGGTCAGAAATTTGATAAAACTTTTACTACATTCTTCAGCAAAGACATTTCCAAACTAGTGGTGCAGCACACTGCGAGAAGCATAATGCAGGTACCATCGTTCTAATTAATTTTAAGCTTCAAATATACTACGAACAGATTCTTACGAACGAGGATCAGTCTTTTAAGAAAATCAACTTTACCTGTATCTTTTAGCATCCAAAACAAAGTTAAAACAAAATACTGGTAACTTCACATGTAATAAAAAAAAGAAAAGGTTATTGTTTGAAAACATAAGTGGGAGAAAACACGTGGGGGATGATTCTTAGTTGTGTAGTTTTTAAACATAACACTCTGACTATCCTTGCCACTAAAGTTCAGATATTCCACAATGAAGTGACCAAAAATACTAGACAGTCCATAGGGTTAAGTCCTGAGGTTCAGCACACAATCCACAGAGATGCTTTTTCTATATTCTCCAGAACACGGTAGACTGCACTGTGCACTAAGAACTCTGGCTGCAGGTTCAGCTCCAACACCACCGAGTATCATAGCACTACAGCTCGGAGCAGTCTGTTGATTCAACAGAATTGGTATCATCAGACTTCTCCCCTACATTTAGCAGTGCTCTGTTGATCCCAAAGCTAGACTTTTTGATGAGTTCTGCCTAGCTCCATCCCGGAAAGACACAGCAGAACTAAAGGACACACAAATCTTTGTAACAACAACAATGACAACAAATTACAACGGTAGTTCAATACCTGTGTATTCCCAAGATTAAAGCAGATATAGACTAGGTGACTCAATAACTTACTAAAACCCAGGATGGGCAAATTAAAGCTGTACCACAGAGAATAAAATCTTCCTGTAAGGAAGTCTCTACTCCTAATCTAGGCCATTTTACCACATAGGATTTGTGATTAAATACAGTATTATTTATACATCCGAAAAAAGAAAAAAAAACACACACCAAAACCTGTATTTAGAGAATGTAGCTGCATGGGCAGTGATTCCAAGCCCAACCAATACGGTAATTTTTTCCCTAATACTCTGCATCATTAAGATTCACTACAAACATACTCTATGCAGTTGACAATGCAGTGTGATCCCGATGAAGAAGGTGATCATGCCCTACAGTTTCAAAGAAGCACAAAATGCACCTAGAAAACCTATCAAATAGTAATGTAAGTTGTCACCACACCTTGTAATCTGCTACAGTATTGCAAATACCTTATATGTCATTTCTATAATCATTCACAGTAATCATTGAGAAGCATGATACATCTATAAAAGACGACATGCAAACCAGTTTTCAATGTCCGTGTTGAATTTGGACATGTGGAAACACATCTTTTTGAATATTCAACTTTAACAGCACAATACACAGGCCTCCAGCCTTTTACTCCACTCCCTAAGACTAGACCTTTCTGGCAAGCTCACAGATGACACTCATGGAAACAAACTCAAACCAAATCCTAAAGCCATCCTAGAAGGCAATATAAGCCTCCGATACGTTGGCAAGTCTTTGCCTCCTGTTGTTCACAGGTGAGACCCCAAGAACCAAACTTCAGCGTGCTGCAAGAGCCAAAGCGCTGTCCATGGTGGCTGCCCCGAGTCACTGGAGGTTGGTGGATCTTGGAGATCCAAGAGCCTCCAGCTCTGGCTCTACAAGGACCCATTCCAAAGGAAGATGATACCAATGTGTACATAATACTCCATGCACTGAACTTCAGTGTTCTTTTTTTGATTCAAGCTAAGACATGTATGAACTTGAACTGCTAAAAAGACAGGAGGGGAAAAAAAAAAAAAAAAAACACAAAACTGTCATGTCTTTAACCCATCTAAAATTACATGCCCTCAGAAGGCAAACTGCAATTCATTCCAGTGCTCTCAAGTTTCATTTTTCTGCACAAAACTAAACCTCATACATGAAATTTCTGTGCAAACTGAGAGACAAAAATAATCAGATAACATAGTTCTTCAGGCATTTTTGTATCATACAAATATTTCCAAGTTCATCTGAGACAAATTCCATGTCAGAAAAAAAAAATAATCAACATCTCTACAAGTAGACAGAGGACTAAATAAGCAACATCTGTCAGAATTACTACTCTCAAAGAGAAAACCTCTCCTTTAAAAGCATTTTAAGGATCTGAAAACATGTGGGAAAAGAATTTAATGTGAAACACCGAGCAGTTAATGAGCAATAGAAAACACGGAGTGATCTGAAACAAAAGAACCAGAGCAGCAGAGAATAAAATCTAACACACCACCCCTACAGGACTGTTCTCACACTAACCTAACCCTGGTTACTTACAAACAGGTTATGTAAAATTAAGGATACGACAAAATGGAAGGGAAAGATGCAAGGATTAACAAAGTTCTATTGTGCTTCAGTTCTACTATTGCATAATATTCCAGCATCCTATTCTTCACTGCTGTATGATTTTCAGATAGACAGAACTACTGAAAGGTAAAATCATTCAACAGAGGTGTGAAAATAACTTAAAATAAAATTTAGACGTTCTATCATCACTCAAGCACAATCAAGCTTCTGAAATATTATTGCCTACCTGGAGGTAAATCAGGGTCAGGAGAAGCAGATTGCTGAACTCGTCGTGGTTTTACTGCTGATTTCATGCTTTCCGTGGTACTGCGGTTTGTTGAACTAGAACCACAACTTTCATGGTCTTCCTGCTAGAGGAGAAGAAAGCAATTGAGTCAATCAAACAAAGAAGCAAAATAAATGTGGGAAAACCAACTCGGTAAATATTTGGTATATTAAACTTGTAGCCATGCTTTTCCCTCAGTACATTCTGTACATCCATCTAACTACAGAAATGGTTACAGAACATTTGTTTATTAAAAACAAAAAGTATTTTATAATTAATACTTCTATTAACTCAAATAACAATAATACTCTGTTATTTAACTGCTGATTTCACTTGAACAAAGTACGTCTAGCTGCATTTCTGCTGAAACACTCCTTCAAGCAAAGCCAGAGCCCTGAAATGAGAAACACTACCTCGTTTTACGAGCTTATATGCCTGCTCATGAAACAACCTCACACAAGCTGTCAGAGTCATGCCCTTCCTAATACAGCTAATTGAAGCTGCTTCACAATGCAAAATATTTTTGCAGGCTTCTAAAATAATAAACGTGGCCCCAGAAAAGATAAATGAACCAAAGGCAACTGATCATCTTGAGCCTTCATATAGCTTATTTAGCTTATTTACTTTCTGGAGTTCAGCAGCAGGAAATATTGTTTGTAATCAGAGATTATGAAATATGCCTTACACAATGAATTTTGCAGACAAGAAAACCCTAATGAGCTGAGCTTAGGTTTTAAATACCCCATCCGTATTGCCATTGCATTCCAGAATGACAGTTTAGTTATAAAACTCAAATGCAGGAAACCCAAGAAAAGTAATGTGAATATTCCTGTAAGTATATTAGGAGACCAGCCTGGGAAAGAAGCAATTTCTTACATCTTTTGATGCAACCTGAATTATCTCTTCAACAGATGCAGCCTGCTACAGGAAATTAGTGGGGTACTCTCTGGGTACTACACTGTTATCTTAGAGGGTCTTCACAAAAGAAAGGGTTCAGGCAACAAATGTAAAGCAACACAGTATGAAGCAGAGCAGGTGACACATTTCCTTACATGCTCCCTGGCATTTTTAATAATCTTGGAGAAATTAGGATACAGAAATTTCCCATTACTTGTTTTCTTAATGCTTAAATGAAATTATAAGGAAAAAAAAAGTTACACGATCAGAAGAATTAGTCCTGACAAATCCTAAATAAAAGTCTACAGCTTCAAAAACAATTCGACAAAGTTCATTTCTTTCCATTCTATATTTACATAAACAGAACACAGAGGGAAATTATCCAGGAAAGCAGAAATAACTTTTCAGAAAGAAAAGCAGAGATGATGAGCAATATAAGCCTATGCTGAAAAAATAAATAGAAGACTAAACTTATTTGGAGAAAATGGAAAAAGATACATTCGTACTTTGGAGTAGGTAGATGATAACTTCTCAAAGAAGGGTGAGCACCACAAAGGATTTGAAGTTTTCTGGTCATTAATATAGAATTCAAACAATTTATACATCTTAAAGAGAAGTTTGGTCATGATCAGATCCTGGAAATCTCTGTTCTTTTTTAAATTACCATGATTTGGCCGTTTTAGTCATATAGGACTCTCACTCTGATACGTGAAAAATGACGTGGGTGCTTAGTCATCAACCAGGACTTTCCATTCCAATGTACAAAAAAAAATAGAATGGGTGTTCAATATCAATTCTGTTTGGAAGAAGCCACTTCATCAAAATAAATGTTTGATAATCAGGAAAGCTCACCTCTCCTTCACATCTCCAGCTTACTGAGAAAAAAAATAAAATTACAGACTCTAAGCTAAAATGTTTAAATTACTTTTAACCGAACCCTTTTTCTTGGAAAGTAGTTAATACATACTATGAAAATATATTTTCAGATGAGTCACCATACTGCTATGTAGTTGCCAGAAAATGAAATGTCAGGGTTACCAACCAGCTCAATTAGCACGTTTCCTTCTTTCCTAAGCTCAGACTGCGCAGAGCGCTGTGGTAGGACCACTTAATGATTTGACCTGATAGCACCACATTATGCTCGCCTCTCAGTATTTATGTTGGCTACGTGAAAAAGAAAATTGAGGAGGGAAAAAAAGGCATTCTGTTTTGGAAGTGTTAAGTGTACCAAGCCTGCCAACATTCAGGACTAATTCTTCTGTCCCTGTATTGCCACAAGCATGACCGATGAACTTTTTCATAACTTCAAGCAAAATCTGTGCAACACACTCATCATACATACCACTATCACTTAAAGATGAAATACAACTGATTTAACTTTCTCCTATTGAACCTGACCAAATATTTGAAAAAAGTTCTTTTAATCATGGACAACACCCCCTCGTTTCCTTACGTTACACAATTATGGAAAAGGTTTACAAGAGCTGTATGGTTTGTTTTATTTTAACATGAACACACAGCATTTTCACAACAGCTACTGATGCTTTCTAAAATAAGCGTTGCATTCTCTAATTGCAGAAGACGATACCAGTGGCTGTGACCTTAGAGGAACTACGTTTCTACTTAAGTCCAAAAGCTTTCTGTATCTGCACATTTCTGCTCAATGTTAGCTTTAAGAGCACGCTATTAATTTCTCAAGCATGTGGTTGTCTCATAAGCCCAGAAGTAAAACATGTTCATTAAAGAGATGTGAAAAAGTTCCAAGTGAACTGCCAAAACTAGCATAATTATGAAAATATTTAACACTGGAAACAACTGAAATCACATACTGTATATAGATTACAGTGATGTCATCATAAACACGCAGCCAAAATGTACTAAAACTACTACACTCTAATAAATCTAGCTCACACCAGATGACAAACATTTTAAAGCTAAAGTAAAAATTATATTGGGGATGGGAAGGGAATAATATTCTGAAAGTGCTAATAACTTCAGTTAGAGTAGGATATTTGATAGAGTGCCCATTCATTTTAGCATTAATGGTAGCGATTCCAAGTCAAAAATCACAACAGTACAAAACTAAAAATATACACGATGCATCTAAAGTGCTGACTTTTAAGAAAGTAACTCATTTACTGAAATCTGCTTTCCCCTCCAGCTTATGCCATAAGTAGATCTGAGAAAATTTCAAAAAATTTTACCATATGGTTCTGCATAGGGGTGTTACTACACTAATGCATCACGGTAATTTTTAACCTATCAGAAGAAATAAAAGTTTGCACAGTCAGGCTTCACTCTTTTATCCTTTTGGCAAATGCTTCAGGCCAGGTCCTGTCCTGGAACATTTTTGTAGAGCACTATGGTTACATCTAAAACTATGCAAGTCATAAGTAACATGCTAATCGCACCTCGGCTAGTAAATTTACACGTGAGCTCCTCGGTCAATTTTCTCTTGCAATACACCATATAAAACAATTACTGCAAGGTTTAAAGCAAGCTAAAATTGACAGCACCTGAAAATATACTAGATGGGGTTTATTATGATCTTTTCGTAACAGACAGAATTTATCTGTGCTCATTATTCTGTTTTCCACATTTAAAATACAAACTTCTTTTTCTTGGAAAAAAGACACTTTCTCATTTTAAAATACATAAAACTTGTCTCTAACCTGTCTCATGAGCATGCTTTATGGGAAAGAATGTTTTCTCCTTGGGATCACTCAGCTATTTATGCAAATATTGTCCCTTTGCCTTCACGAAACAAAGTTAAAAAAAAAAAAATTAAAGTTCTTTTTAAAAGAAAACAGGGAAATGTGTAAAAGTAATTACCATTGAATTAAAAAAAAAATAAAATAAAAAACCACCAATTCTATGAAACTATTACACACACCTGCATTTTCCCCTCTCACTCTCTTTGTCTCTTCCTCTACGAAAACCTTGCTCTTTTTTCCTTCCTTCATCATTTCTAAGGCAATGAGCTTTAATATCCTTCACTGCCCAGTAACATACATATTCCCACCTACATGAAGCATATCTGCAATTGCACCATGCAAAAACCATGGAAGAAGAACTTCTTCCCTGCTGGTGGAGTGTCCTAGCACAGCTGATACTGACTAGACACGAAGGGATAAGTTGAGTGGAAAGCACCTGGACCACCAGGCTCTAAGGGTTGCAATTTGAGGTTCGAAGCCAACTGGTGGCTGCTTACTGGTGGCATCCTTCAATCACCAGTACTAAACCCACCGTGTTTCATATCCTTATTTAAGGCCCAGAGGATGGGACAGTGTACCACAGCAAGACTGGGGGTGGTATCAACCTGGGAAGAGGAGTTTATCTGCTGATGAGCACAACTGCTGTTGAGAGAGTCCTTGAGTGGCTGAGGAAATGGGCTGTCAGGATCTCTGAGAAGTCCGACAGAGGTGAATCCTAAGCCCTGCGCCTGCGATGGGGCCACTCCAGGCAACAGTACAGACTAGGAGCCAAAGGGCTAGAAGACAGATTTACAGAAAAAGACGCAAGGGTCCCAATGGGCAGCAAGTTGAACAACTCAGCAGTTTGCCCTTGCCACAAAGAAGGCCAAGCGTGTGCTGGGCTGTATCAGTAAGGGTACAACCAACAGGCTGTGGGACATGATTTCCCCTTCTTTTTGGCCCTTTTGAGACCTCGTGGGGAGTACTGTGTTCAGTCACAGGCTCTCCAGCAGACACACAGTTGTCCAGAATGAGAATGATGTGGGTGTACCACAGTTCCAATAAATGACTGTCAAAGTGGTTAGGGGACCTGGAGCACGTGAGCTCTGTCTTGGGAAAGACTGAGAGAAGAACTGGAGAAGAACAAAGGGAGATCCCACTGCTTTACACAGCTGCCTACTGAGAGGGTACAGGGAAGACTGAGCCAAATTCTTGTCAAAGGTGTGCTGTGAGAGAAGTGCCAATGGACACAAGTTAAAAAACAGGCACTTCCAAGAAGGTCTAGGGAAAAGCTTTTCCACCAGCTGGGTGGTCACATTGGAACAGGCTGCCCAAAGAGGTTGTGAAATCGCCTTGGAGCTATTCAATATTTGGCTGGCTAAGCCATGGAGCAGCCTGCTCTAACTGGGCTTGCTTTGAACAGGTGGTTGAGCTCCATCATCTCTGAAGACCATCCCAAATTGCTCTAGGATGGCTCTATGTGGAAAAAGAAAACAAAAGAATACAAGTTCTGTGGGTTTTTTTGTTTTGTTTTTAAAAGATTGTCTTTAAAATGCTTCATTAAAATGGCAAGCACAATCAAGATCTGTGATTATGTTTTGATTACTATATAGCAGTGAAACACATTATATACATATTCATACAGATTTGTCGTATTCATACGAATTCATTACTATTACTCTTCTGTATAATCTTGCAACACTTCTGCTAGCTAGTACGGGTCAAACAGTTGCTTACAAATGAATCAGCAACTTTAATACAGCCCCAATCATTTTGTTGCACAATTACCCTGATAGGAATATTTCATTAAGAGGCATCAGCTAAGTATGTCAATAGGAAAACAGTTTTATGATTGTTCTAATGAATAGCAATTTAGGAATGTCACAACACTGAACAGAAAAAATAGTGATATAGCCATGACATCTGTAAATCTTTTGGGAGGTATAGGTTAACAGTCTGAATGCACATTGACTTTGAAAAGAAATAGTTCGTTATATGACAGGACATACATATGTACATTTTAAATCATGACACTACAAAATATCAAAAAGGAATATTTAACCAAATCAGATTGGGTTGCTCTTTTGTACGATAATTAAGGAGTTCAGTACTACATATGGAAGTTTATGTATATATGTATGTACACACACACACACATTGTCCTGATGAGAATCTGACTATTACAAAACCCAATTTTAAGACTTCTCAAATAGGCAAATCACCCATCTCACAGTGAGTAATCAGATTAATCTGTCTTTCCCTAAGACAGACAAGATGATGAAAGGTCTTGATTTTTTCTACCTCATCTTTTTTTTTTTTCCAGTATTATTTCATGGAGAAATATGGCAAAAACAACTCTTTAAATTATGTACTGGGTTATTAAGGAGAAATACCAAGGAACTGGGGAAGAAGTGCAGTCTGTAGCCAGCTGACGCAGCACCTTGATGAGTGGGAGAATAAACAAGGATAACCTGGTTAAGAATAATGAACAACCTGAAACAATCAAGAACTGATTTAACAAGGTGTTAATCTGTATTTGCTCTCCTTGTTGCATCTGGTTTCAGCTGATTGAGATAATCAAGTAGTAGCAGTGACCAACAAAGCACGCTGAACAGTTACCTGTACTAGGTCAGGAGCATAATCCAAGTTTAGTTACAGAATAACTAAACTTAGATTGTGCTAATATTCTATATTAGTAGAGCACAGTGTGCTCTGAAACACAGGTATGAGTTCAACTTCTATGTAAAAACTGAGGATACATGAATATGCTGCACCAGCAGCCCCAACTGAAAGCCCAGAAGCTTGTGGTGAGCTGTTACGCAGATACTGCAGAATCTGGCTATTGATTTCTGGGAAAGAACATCTCCCCGTGACATTGCTACTGGTTTGATTAGCTGATTATTGGAGGTATTTGAAAGGAGCATTCTTCTGTTTACAAGAAAGGGAGCTGTCAGAGCCTGAAAGAGTGTGGCGATAAGGCCACAGAGGCAAAGATAAATAAAACAGACTGTTCTCACTAAGTGCTCCTCAGCCTGCTCAGAAATACATCCCCGTTTCTCAACACCCAAGACAGAGCAACTAATAAAATGATTTTGCAGGACTTTGAGGAAAGTGAGTTGTACAAATATCTTCCTTCTGTTTTGGGAAGAAACTTCTATTATAAACTGTTAACTGATCATCTAGTAAAGTTTCTGATATGTTTATTGTGCTTTAAAAAAAAAAAAAAAATGAGACCACCTACCATGATGTAAGTGCTTTTTAATAGAAATAAACACCTCAAAATGGCTTTTCCACAATTTCTCCCAGGTTAAGCTTCTCAAAGATTTCACTCTTCCTCATATTACAGGAAGTTTGCCCAGTGTTTTGGTTTGGGGAGATAGGGATGGGGGAGCATCTTAATTCTGTAAGATTTTCCTGCGTTTCATACCTAGCACAATGAAGTCCTGATCCTTGACTACAGCCCTCTACTCTACAAAGAAGAAAACAGCAAACAGTTAAAAAAATAAATAAATATTACAGTAGTAACTGGCAGCTATACTCAAGATTTGACATTGCTATAGTAGGAAGAATGGAAAGAATAAAAAAAAAAAAGAAAAAAAAGAGGCATATCCAACATGTTTGTTCCACAAAGCTCACAGTGACTTCTGTCACTTGGTAATTCTGAAACCCGGGTGGCCTGGCAGGAGAGGAGTCAGAGGAGAGAAGAGCTAGATGAGCTCTTTCAGCAAAACTAGTGGATGTGGGGCACCCAACAACACTCCGCTGTCATTCAGCTTCACGCACAGGTCAGGGGTGGCGATGGGTTTGCATCACAACACAGCCAGTTCCAGCCACTAAACTGGTCGGCACATTATCAGGCACATTTCTTCTTACATCACTGCTTATCTTCTGTCCCAAAGTAACAGTATTTAAACCAGCTCACACGTTTTTCATGGTATTTTAGAAGATGCATCAAAGACTGGGCATACTCTCACCCTTGTTACAAGTCCCTTGAAATATTAGTTAAGAATAGCTGAGCACCGTATTTCTACAGCATTCATTAATATGGTCTCCTTAACACGGCAGGAAGAAAGAAAAACTCTGGTGAGCATGGTTTGATCAGGTTGCTGATTTATTAAACAACATCTGGGAACCATCAGCAAAATGTTGGCCCATTCAGCTTACTCTTCCTATTGTAATCTGTTCCACCTGCTA
Source organism: Aythya fuligula (assembly GCF_009819795.1). Classification (NCBI taxonomy): domain Eukaryota; kingdom Metazoa; phylum Chordata; class Aves; order Anseriformes; family Anatidae; genus Aythya; species Aythya fuligula. The sequence continues at coordinate 137,231,254 of NC_045560.1, read as the reverse complement.
GAGGGCCAGCACCAGTCCTCAACCCTATTTAAACTGGCCCCAGACCCTTAGCCAAGATGGCACTTGCCTTCACAGTGGAAGATCACTGGGGGAAATGAGCACCCCTATGTACTGGTGGATTGGAGTTGCAGCTCCATTTCCCGCTTTCTTTAGGGGCTACTTTCCCCTCACACACTTCTCATTACAGTTTATTAGAAAGCCAGATCCCTGTGCAAGAATTCCCTCTGCCAAGCACCTGCCAAGGATGTAGTAATAATTTTTATTACAACATAACCTTGCCACCCACTTCCCTCAGAGGAGGGTATAATACTGTCCAGACCAAATTTTCTCCTAATCCCTACCAGTATCGAGCAGGATACCTACAGCAGGCCCCCAGCAACAACGTGGCCAGTTGAGCAAGCCCCATTTCTCAAATAAACTTCTGCCACATGACAGGGGAAGGCACAAAGACACAAAGCTTTACCTGGAGAACTTCTTATCCAGGAGAGCTCTTATTGCTGAGCATCATTTGGGCAGTGTTTGGCTTTTGGCATCTGCTGGGGATGGGTAGAAAAGGAAGGGGGCAGCCACATGGAAACAGATACTACAGGACAATATGGGAAGGAGTATACCCACTAAAATCTCCCCACCTGCTACTGATTTCTCAGAAATTCATAGGTTATTGTCCTTTAAATCCCATTTCTCCATCAAAACTGTTTGAAATTGGTCAATATGCTCAAATTTTAATGGTTGAGCACGGAAGAAGAGGTAGAGAAGAATGAATGACAGATAACACAGCCATACACATCTGGTTTCCTTACTTAAGGTACCCATCTTAAAACCAACAGAACTAAAACATGTTGGGGCCACAGATTTTCAGCCTCACAGTCCTTTGTTCCTGAGCTACTGCCTCAGATGGGTCCAAGCCAAATCTGAGCTTGTGGCAACCCCAGCACCAGGGGAAATGTTACTTTGGCAATCTTTTTGCCAGTGCAGGGAGCTTCACGCAGGAATAAAATTTGTCAACCAATGGGCACAGCAATACTGAGTTTCTCTATAGTCTTCACTGCCTTCTGCAAACTCAAAAGTGTGGGGAATTTCATTATAGAAAAAGTAGGGTCTCAGCATACAATACAGTCTACAAAAGGGAATTGGAACCTTTAATGTAACATGACTAAAAATGTTTCTAAGAACAACCTTCACAAAAAGAATGCTAAGGGCTTTTTAGTGCTATATTAAGACAATACTTAATTTCCTAACTTAGTGAGGATGGTTGCTCTCATACAGTGTACTATTTGTACACTATGTACATGCACGTAATACACAGTAGTATTAATGAAATTCAAATAGCTTGAACATAAGTAAATTCTGTATTTTATTTTTTATTCTTTATTTTTAAGTTACCTTCACATACCACTATTGGGAAGAATAGTTTTTCACCAAGTGTAATTCATCAACCACATCTTACCTAAATAAAATCAGTTAACAAAACTAATGAACTAAACCACTAAGCCAGCTGAACGGCTGTACAAATGTCTTAGTTAATAAATGTAAAAGAGTACACATAGGTGCGACTTACTCAAGATGTACATTAGGAGTTCTTATAATCTGTCATTTCTTTTGCAATTGTCAGTCTGTGATATGTAAACCGTTTCAAGGAATTTATTGCTCATTATAACACACTGCTTTTTAAATCAAAAAGCTTTTGAAATATTACTTTAAACCTAAACAAACAGTAATTTATCTTCTAAACCAGTCAGCAACCTGTCACACAAAACCACCATATGTTAAAAGAAGTCTAACTGTCAACACTGCATTATAACTGTTGCAAAGTTTCACAAAAGACCTCTCTAATTATAAGATCACAACATGTGTTTATCATATTGGATAGTTTAAAATACAACCTGCCTTCTCCAAGGTAGTTGGGACTTCAGGATGTGACATTTATTACTCTTTCAAGCAATCACCCCATGTATGCCACTGCCTTCCTTAGACAATTTTGATATTACTAATTCCTCAAATGAATACTTTCCTTGGCACAAATTATTCAGAGAAGCGGTGTTTTTTTCCTTTTTTCTTTTAAGCTAAAATTAAAACTAAAATACATTCTCCCAAATCTGTGCCACTCACCTTGAATAGAAATTAATTTTTCTTCCGTAACTAAAGAAAGAGGACAGTTTTAAAATGAGGGAGGAAAATGAGTGTCAGCAAAAACTGGAGCTGAATGCCCAAGGGAACAAAAAGATATGGGACCATTACTGTTAGGCGTTCAGCTGGGTACTCCAGCCACTAGTAAATGCAAGAGATTGAAAACTAGACGATGGAGAAAGAAGAGTAATAAGCCTCAAAAAAGCCTCTAACCTTATATAATGCCAAGCAGGAAAGCTCAGGGAGCATTTAGTGTGACAGAAGAAAAGAACATATCTTGTTTCAAATTGAACACAGAACAACATCTGTAACAAAACTTCTGAATAACATAAACCAAGGAATATATTTAAACACACAAATATTCTCTTATCTATAATTCATCAGGTTTTGATCAATTAATTTACATTAGGAAATCTTTTATAAATTTAAGTGACAGACTAATCACAAGTAACACCGTTAGATCATCAACTATGCAGGTTCCTCTAACATTTATCATTTTCCATGGTATATATTCGCACTGAGGGTGGATAGTTTGAGCTTCTTCAGAAGCTAACTTAAAACATACCACCCACAAATACTACTATACATTTGTTTAACACAACTGTATTCATACCAATTGAAAGACAGCTTTCCTTGACTGATGCTATTTTAATCTGTAGCCCTCAAGCAGTTCGTACAATCACAGGAAGTCTTGAGTTGGAAGTGACCCACAAGGATCATTAAGTCCATCTCCCGACCACACAGGGCCACCCAAAAAAGTCACACCATGTGTCTGAGAACGTTGTCCAAACTCTTCCTGAACTCTGGCAGGCTCAGTGCTGTGACCACTGCCCTGGGGAGCCTGTCCCAGTGCCAGACCACCCTCTGGGTGCAGACCCTTTCCCTAACCCCCAGCCTGACCCTCCCCTGTCCCAGCTCCATGCCGTTCCCTCGGGTCCTGTCACTGTCCCCAGAGAGCAGAGCTCAGCGCCTGCCCCTCTGCTCCCCTCGTGAGGGAGCTGCAGGCCACCACGAGGCCTCCCCTCAGCCTGCTCTTGAGTTGAAGAAACCAAGGGACCCCACTGCTCCTCTTACATCTTTCCCTCTAGAGCCTTCATCATCTTTATAGCCCTCACTTGGGCACTCTCTAATAGTTTTAATTCCTTCTGATATTGTGGCACCCCACACTGCACACAGTGCCCAAGGTGAGGCCACACAGCACAGAGTAGGACAATCCCTTCCCTCTCCCGGCTGGCAGTGCTGGGCCTGAGGCACCCCAGGGCAGGGTTGTCCTTTTGGGGCTGCCAGGGCATGCTGCTGGCTCATGTGCAACTTGCTGGGACCAGAACCCCCAGATCCCTTTCTGTGGGGCTGTTCTCCAGCCTCTTGACCCTCAACCTGTACATATATGCAAGGCTGCTCCATCCAAGATGCAGAATCAAGCACTTGATCTTAATTCCATATTGCTGGTGATTGCCCAGCTCTCCAACTTGTCAAGACCTCCCTGCCCCCCCATGGAGCCAACAGCTCTTCCTAACTTAGTATCATCTGCAAACTTAGGAAGTTGTTGCAACAGGCAATTCCATTACTCAGAAACTGAATCCTTAACTTCACAGAAGTCTCGATCTGAATTTTAGGTAATGCCTCTAACTTAAGGACTAAGATGATCCAGGATCGCCCACCCACAACAATCACCAAGGGATCATGCTTCAACACCCTCCTGTCGTACTGCCCACGGTACATCCACTCCTGAATCCACCATGCACAAACATCCTCCACTTACTCATCCTTGCCTTCGTTCCCCATCAAGCAGCTTGAGGATCAAATATTTATTCCACATCTCATAGACTAGGGCTGAATCATACCATAGTTGTGCATACAAAGTTGGACACTAACTACTACCTGATTCATTGTACAAAGAGATAAAGTATTTGTTTTTATATTTGATAAGAAAAAAGTTATTTAGTTTCATGCTTCATACACCTAATCGGCTACATCACTATTTCTAAAGACTGGGGGCCAGAAAGTTATGATGCAACAAACCACAAATCCCCAATGCATATACAATATTTAAGTGCTTAAGAAGTCCTTATACGTCTATGTGATCCTCAAAAATCAGCTTCTAAGCTGAGACAGTAGCTTTCCACTTTCAGAGAATTTTAACAACACTTGAATTAATGTAAATCAGTGATGAAATCACACTTACTACCTGTCATTGCTACTTAAATAAGGTCTATTTAAATAAGGTGCACATCACTAATTTTCAAGGCCTCGTAAGACAGGGGTTTCATCAAGGCCTTTATGGCCAGAGACCACTTCATTTACATATACCTAAACTATCGTGAAATTTTGTTCTAACCTCTGTAGCAAGTCTGAACTAGAAATTCTTTCTCTTCCTGATATGAGGATGGGAACTGAAGTAAGTACTCTCTATTTCTGCCTCCCAACAATCTCGCATTGCTCACCTGCTGCATATGCCATTAGCCCATAAAGTACATTTGTGACAGCACCAGCCACATGCCAATACCATCAGAGAGAGAAGCACTGAATCATGAAAGTTGGGATTTTTCTCTTGTGCTTCCAAGTGTTCAGTAGCAAGGCCAGAGATACTCAGTTTCCTACAGCCACTAGCCCTGCAAACATCCTGATCAAATTTTTAAAAATCTGTCATAAATCTGCCGAAGAAAAACTTCCAGCCATTTTTTCAGGTGCTCAAAGGAAAACAAATTTCTGGTTGACCTAAAAATAAGGGAAATCTAGTTCAATTTTTAGATACCTTTGTATAATAAAACTGGATTAGATGATGAAAAAAATCCTTTTGGTCTTAAAGGCGTATTAATCCACAATGGTAGAAAGCACCTTCAGTAATTACTTACTTACTCCAATACTTACTAGTAAACAGAGACAAAAAGGACAAATAAGTAAATGATCAGAAATGGACATGGGATAGTATGACAAAGACATCAAAAGTGGTAGAAATAAAAACAAAAGCACTCCTTAAAAAATGGAGGATAAAATAAGAGACTTCTTAGCCTCCACTCACATTCCATCTTTACACCCTTTTCTCTCACCATAACATTATTACCCCAGAAATTACCCCAGGTGATACTGAATGATATTTGACTAATGGCCAGGTTGGATAGGGCTTTGGGCAACCTGATCCCGTGGAAGGTATCCCTAGGAGAAGGGTTGGAACTAGATGATCTTTAAGGTCCCTTCCAACCCAAACCTTGTATTCCATATGATTCTATGAAATACAACATTCATTAAAGAGTATCATAGCATGACCAGTCACCTGCTTAATCCAATGTTCTAATAAGAAGTAGCAGATGTTTCCCTTATTCTCTTTTGCTACATAAAACTGAAATGCATTGATTCTCAAGTGATGTAAAGGGACTAGACTTCACTAAACAGCTTACTATATATAAGATCTGTAAGCCATAAACACCAAGCTCACATTTAGTGGTAAATTTTAATTTTGTATCTGAATATGAAAGTATGTCCAGTATTTTGATCATGTATAGACAATTACATACACAAATATACTTGGACATAAATTAAATACTGCCATATCTATGCAAGTTATCTGAAACAGGTTTTTCCCATACTTAAGATGACTGCCTTTTAAAATCTGAGTTCTCCATGACACGATGTTCAGAAACTAGGTGCCAGTATGCCCCTCAGATATATTCAGCTGTTCTTGACATAAAAGAAGGCCATACAATACAATAGTTAGAGTAAAGCCAAAGATACTGTGTTTAAGCATTTCAGATAAAGCAATGAAAGGCATGTTTGTCAACTTTACATACCTAACAAGGGTGGATTTCTTCTTTTCTTTCCGGAGGAAGAAGATGAGTTTTCCAGGCAGAAGGAGCCTGAATTTGAGTTACTTTGCCCCAGTGTTACCTTTCAAGCAGTCAGGGACATCCTTTATCACAGGGAGAGGCCAGCAGCAGGGGAAGACTCAGCTCATACATTAAACTTCTGCTGGACTTTTGTAGACATACTGCTTATTGTGATCAAAAATCAATTACTTCTATATTCAGATACCAAATTAAAATTCACTATCAAATGTGAGCTTGGTGTTTATATGCTTCCCACCAAGCCAATTTATTAATGCTAAAGCTAATACCTACTGCTCAACGTGGTATATTGTAGTTGATTAAGCATTACTGTGAGATGCTTACGTTTGTGTTTTTTGTTTGCTTTTCATGCTAGATGTGTGTCTGCTGCTCAGAGAACTGTTTATTTTCATAGCTTCTTCCAAACTACTTTGGTAAACTTACAGATCTTGTATATAGTAAGTCATCTAGTATATTTTAGTCCCTTTACAGCCTTTAAGAGAATTAACTGCTTTAGTCAGGTAATGTTTAAGACTCACTAGTCTTTAACAAATAAGGATTTCAAGTACTGTAAACATTTAATTAATGGGAACTATCTTTTTCCTTCAATTAGTTGCTACTCTAATTTTCAACTTAGTTTAGATCAGGATTCTGGAGAAAAACCACAAATATTTCTGGAAGCTGATATGGGACTACAAGACAAAATTCTCCAAAAATAGCTCAAGTAGAATACAGCATCTTACTGAGTAGCAAGTAGCAAAGCAAGTAGTAATCTGAACTACATGATGAGTTCAAAGCTGAAACGTGAGATTTCCTGGGCAGTACACTCAAGAATTATTCTGAAAACGTTCAGGATTAATACAAGGACTGATCCTTACATCAATACGCATTCCTCTGCTCCCTTCCCCCATCTTCATAGCTGCCCTACAACCATTACTAAAACAAGCTTCGGAATTGCAACAGGCACAAACAAAAAAACACCCATGCAAGACTCGTGTTGTCTAGTTACTATCAGCATCACTTAGTATATATTTGATTGCAAGAAGCACTATACTTCAGTATTTGCTTTTACATGCTTCCAATACCTTTGAGACACAAAAGAAGGTGAACTCCATGTTTCTGCTTCAAAAGGCCACACACTACACAGAACCAAAGCTACAGCACAGGCAGAACATATATTTCAGAATCCATTTTCAGTCAATTGCAAAAACAAGAGGGTAACTTTTCATACACAGAAAAGAAAATCTTAATTCAACCATAAGAAGAAACAGAACATAAGAATTTAGATGCAAGAAGAAAGCACCAAAAAGGCCTCAATTTGTACAAGAAGCTGTACCTAGCCAGCATAGAAAACAAGATCACAGCTCATTTAAAGCCAGTTCACTGCAAACAGTCAATGATGGAAAGAAAATCATCATGTATGAAGAAAGATACCAAGCTATTATGTCCCGAACGCGTTCAGGTTATTTTAAGCAATGACTTAAGAAAGCACTTTTTCTCCCTAGAGGCACTGATAAGCACTGAAAATGGCAGAATACTTCAGTATGCACTTGCCTTCTACCTATACACGATGATCATACAGAAGTCTTTTGTGCAGACCTAATAAATGCGTTTCTTTAATTTAAAAAACAAAAACAAAAAAAACATTCTACATGTTGAAGACAAATATCACTATTACAATTTTGAATCAGTTGAAGATATGAAAGAACATTACATATGCAGGAAATAGACGTACATGTCCTATAACAGACATTTTAGACCAGCAAAGCTTACAGGAGGCTTCTGCTCACTTTGGTGGCCATAAAAGACTAGAGCAGACAAAAAAAATAAAAATAGCACCTTTTTTTTGATGAGGCACAAGCAAGTGGGGGGAAGGAACATGTACACATATGGTGCTGCTTTTAGACTGCCTTTAAGCAGAGCAGGATAGGTCACCACCAGTCATAAAAAGCTCAATGCTCTCAGACTACACTTCCTCCTTATTCTTGTTACAGGGGCATCTCATGAGCAGGTACATTTTTCAAAGATGACAGCAGCAGTTTCCATAGCCATACGTCTTCCCTGGAGGTGCTCAAGGACAGTTTGGATGGGGCTTTGGGCAACCTGGGCTGGTGGGAAGTGTCCCTGCCCATGGCAGGCAGGTTAGAACAAGATGATTTTTCAGGTCCCTTCCAACCTGAGCCATTCTATGATCTCTAGCCAGATTCAGCATGTCTGCAGAGAAGGCGAATGCTTGTTAGCCAGTCCACCTGAAGCAAGTCTGGTCCTCACAGAATACTAGAACACTGGCCTACAGAACACTGCTGTTACGCTCCATTACCCTAATATTTGCCTTCTGTAGTAGGTCAAGAACCAAAACTGGTGGGAAGAAAAATCATTTAATTAGAAGCAACAGAAAAGTTCACTTCAGAAACACAAAAAAACTGCATTTTGATATTTCCATGTAAATGGAAGTGTTCCAACATTCTTGAAAGCAACAAAACTTATATTCTCAAATCAAAATATTTTGCTGTTTTCACACACAGACACACCTCCCTTGCGGTGCCCTGTAGTCACAGGGCTCCTGAACCTTATTGGGCACTTATATGAAAGAGAGGACAGAAATGCTTCCAAGGAAACAGCCAAAAATCAGTTCAGAACAGAGGACGAGACATCTGTGCTACAACCCACACACAGAGAAGCAGGTTAATTAGATACAACTCAGTACTGAATGGTCCCAAAAACACATCACTTGACAGGCAGGGAAATACTGCTTTGCCTTGTTCCGCATTCAGTATCTTGTTTTAGTGTCTTGTGTTTTTTTCAAGGCAAAACTCTAAAAATAACCAAACTGGAACTTCATTACAAAGGATTATTTTGCAGAAATTATGACCTCGTAATAAAGTAAAATTAAATATTTGATCAGCTGTGTATAGCACACTGCTTTCCAATTCATTTTAAATTATACACACTCAATAGAAGGGAATCAAGTTTTCCAACAACTACATGCACAGTGTGCTTGTTTTGCTTTACTGAGGACAGAACAGAAGTACTTGAACAATCAGTATATGCTAATAAACCACAGTTTTATAAGCCACATTTATGAGTGGAATACTTTCTAGCTATGTAATAAATGAAGAAAAGATGAGAGTATCTTGACCTTTAAGTAACAGTCTGAGGAGTGAAAGTTAACTGCAGAAGATATAGCATTATCAAACACTGGAGTATTTCAGATGAAAAGAACTGTTTATATATTTAAGCAGATAAAAAAAGATGTCCGTTGTTAACTCCGTGCCACCCAATTTCTTTCAACTTTTATATGGATACAACCATAGTTCACTTCTGTACAAATCAAGCAAAGTAGAACATCCTTAACAGAGCAGGAAATGAAGTTTTATTCATTGCACAAAATAAATCAACAAAAATGTAATGTCTGTTGATGACAATGAAACCACTAGCATATGCACTTGGGACTCTGATCTATTCTGTCCACCAGATGCTCCCTCCTTGTGGAAGGCTGGTAAAAAGAATTAGACGTTCATTGTGGCTTAAACAGATTTTTCTCATGCTGTTAAGTATTTTTTTTCTGAAGTTTTACTGCAAAATCTTAATGTTCATTATGATTGTAAGCAAATATCAAGAATGAACAACCTACAGCCCACAGGCCACATGCAGTATGGCAGGACAATCCATCTAGCCCGCTCCCTTTGGCCTCCTCTCCTACGAGTCTCAGCTGCACACCAGATGACTGCACTGGTGCAGGCAGCCTGCTCCCCAGGACCATTTTATCTTGGAGGCTTGTAGCCTCTCTCCCATCGTGTAACGAGCCATATTTAAATGCATGCCGGGAAAAGGGGCTGAAAAGCTGCCAGGGAAGATGGCCACTTCCCACTGACAGAACAATGCACTTAACCCACAACCCTGTCACCGTCCACAGCTGAGGAGCACATGGCAAAGAGTGTCCGAAACAGGCTGAACGAATCGAATCGTTTGGGATCAGCAGCACGTTCTCGTCTCCCCTCTTCTCTCAGGTCTTCACCAGTCCCTGCTGGGGGAAAACTCCAGGGCAGAAAACTTAAACACTTGATATCTACTACAGATGCAGGAAGGCAGAAGCCAGAAGCTTCCAGAAAGCATCAGCACATACACAATGCAGCCCAGGTGTTAGTCACATACACAACATGTCCTAGAGGCCATGAAATATGACTCCCTGCCACTGGGAATAATAATAATTTTAAAAAGTAGCCCACCCATCCAAAGCACCTGAGCATACTGCTTCCCCCAATACACTGTACAGCACCATTGACTGCACTGCATTGATCAAGAGATCACTCCGCTCACAGAACTGTGTTGAAAACTGTGCTTCTTTGAAAAGCAGGCATTAATTATCTCCACAATTTTAAGATATCAACGCCAACAAGCTTTAGGCCTAATTTTAAGTAATTACATATTACCAATACTGCAGCAGCTGTTAGCTTAGTCCAGGGACTCCTACTCTAACCTAAAGCGTTGAGTAACACTGACAGGCTAACAAACAAAAAAAAGGCCCCACACACTAGGACCTTGGCTATCTGATGAAACCAAAATATATGGAAGATGTACGAGGAGCAGCTGAGGTCACCAGGCCTGTTTAGCCTGGAAGGGAGGAGGCTGAGGAGAGACCTCATTGCGGCCTACAGCTTCCTCATGAGGGGGAATGGAGGGGCAGTGACCAGCGACAGGACCTGAGGGAATGGTGTCAAGCTGTGACAGGGGAGGTTCAGGCTGGATATCAGGAAGAGGTTCCTCACTGAGAGGGTTGTCACGCACTGGAACAGGCTCCCCAGGGACACAGTCACAGCAACAAGCCTGTCAGAGTTCAAGAAGCATTTGGACTTTGCTGTTACTCACGTGGTCTGAATTTTTGGGTAGACCTGTGTGGTGCCAGCAGATGATCCTTACTGGGTTCCCTTCCCGCTCGGGATATTCTATGATTCCATGATACATTTCAAGCTTTTATTGAAAATATTTGTGAATGAAATATCTCCCATCAATAAGGCATTTACATAAAGTTTTCCAGAAGAATGATTCATACACGTACAAAAGGGTAAAGCAGCTTTGTGCTATTCATCCCCCAATTAGGGGCAATGCAATAGAAAATATATCAAAAATGAAGGATTGAAGGAGTGCAGGTTCAAGTATTCTGTGCTCTTTAGACCTTTGCCTTTTGACAGATGGCCCAGCTAGGCACCAACTGGCCCAGAGCAGATCACTGCCTGGGTAAATGAAACCAAGTGAAGATCCTCAGTAAGCCAACAGGATGGCCTCAGAGCATGGTTTCCTATCAGCTCAGAGGCAGACTCAATGAAAAACATGTAAATGGAAGGGGGGGGGGAAGGTGTCAGGAGGAAGGCTTTCATATTTCTCAGTGGAGCAATCAAGTTTGTTCTCCAAAGAAATAAATATTTACAGTTGAAGTCTAACTCCAACTGTTAAATAAATAAACATAAACTAAGATGCGTGAGACAACTGGATGGTTCAGGATACTGCTAGCAGCATCACACAATTTCCCCGAGGTTCTGTGGGCTGTTTAAAGGTAAGATGGTGATTTTTGTTTACAAGAGTGTGCACGATTAAAATTGAACATTTGCCTATTCTACTGGCAAAAAACACAGTTTACTGGAGCAAAGTTAATCCTTGTTCAAAGGTGCTGAAAATAAAACACAACCTGTGTCACTTGTGCATCAGATTTACTTATCAGGAGCCACTGCTTCAGTGCGGGTATTCTGAGGTAAGTCACAAGTCATAAATTAACTTTTTCTGCTTAAATTCAGTAACTGTATCTAATAAATTATACTTGAGTCACACCCTTTCAGAGCAAACACCACTCTTTCCAAGGAGAACAAGCTATAATTTCAGAGTACACTCTGTACTTTGAAAAATTAAGAGTATTTCTTGTCTTTCAGAATTTAAAGAAGCCTTTACCAAAGGTGGATAAATGACTGTTTTTTTCCACTACAAAGTCTGTAATCATGCCTATCCTGAAATAGGTTTTGCTATAATGAGGAGCTAAAATACATTCCAACAAATTTAACTACACTTTAATCTATCAACCTATGAGGAAAAACTACTTCCTCTCTAAGGAAATATTTTTAAATGCATTACCTCACCTCATTCCCTGTTAAGCCATACCAATCCAAACTCTTCACCCAACTGCATGAAACAAAGCTGGATTGTAGGGTCTTGATTTTGATGTCAGCTGGACTGGGACAAACCTGGAATTACTCCAAAGTAAATCAGTTGAGGTATTCCACATCTATGCCAGGGAAAGGGGAATCAGAATCTAACCCTAGACTTCTAGGAATTACGCCAAAGATGATACAGTAATCCCTTCACCCTGCACCTTGAAATGAAGACACTGTCTATTGGCATTATATTTCCTTGCTGTAGTAGGTCAAGGGGAAAAAAAAAAGTTAACTAAAACCAGTAATGGTATGAGGATTACTCATAATCTTTCTACTTTATACTCCTCCATCTACATAGGGGAACGGTTTCACTGTACTTCATAAACAGAAATACACATTAGTATTGACATTTGTCTCAATAAACCTATTTCCTGGAATATAAATATGTGAGGAGGTTTTGGTATCCAAGTTTCAACTCTGACATGTACTTGTCCATTTGCAGAATTAAAATAAACATTTTTTAAATAATAAGCTTTTGTTGATAAAACTTGCCAGCTGAAAGTAGAAAGCAAGGAATCTAACCTCATGTTCTTTATTCTATAACCTTGAAAAGATGGTCTGCTCTGCAATGTGATTCTGTAGTGATGGCATCGCAGCAATCACCATCTCTGCTCCTGTGCAAATGGGTTCCTTTCCAGAACTCAACAGCACCTACCACGGCATCAACAATTACTGATTCCCCAAATTAACCACAGCAATAAAAGAAAACCAAAACAACCTTTTCTAGCTCAGGCATCACCTCCAACGGTACACCTAACAACTTCATTCTGAAAGCAGTTGGTGTTAAGTCTGTAACTTGGCTTTAAATTTGAAATTCAGCTACATCAGTGATGTACCAGCCAGCTTCCAACTCTCAGACTTTATTAGTCCCCACTGGAAGCAAAAAACAGACCATGGCAAGGAGGAATCACAATGCTGGCTGGCTAACACATGCCAGTTTGAGCAGTTACCTGCCCAGACAATCCCACAAGACAGTTTCTCATACACAGAATCTCTGCATCATGCTCTTTGCTGTCTTGGTATACAGACCCCCAACACACAAAAACAATGAAGTGGCATTTGTATTACGTTTCCAAGTGTAGGCAGTCAGGATATTTCTAAATTTCCAAAATTATTACATATCGATGCATGTATGTTAGGCAAGACGTCGTTTTATTACCCTACTAATTTTGATGTAATATACTTGTACATGAAAAGCAGTATCTGAGGATATTAAACTCAGAAGCATGTCATGTTTTATTCCAACTAGTCACTCTGAAGCAATTCCTAAGTTGCTCAACTACTAGTTTCCTTAAGTTTATGCAAAAACGCAATAGTTTATTAAACTCTCTGCTGTACCTTGACACATGACCTGCTAAGGCAGGCATTCTTTTGAAGGTTAAGTAGTATCTTCAAGGGGTTGTATTTCAGGAGTAAGTTTCCAGAAGCTCAGAGTGAACAACCAGCAGCCTCATCATCTTCTGAAGGTACAGGTAGGTTTGATGAAGTGTTCTCCAACATGAGCACTCAGTTTTATTACTTATTAAACTTATATACATACACACACGTCCCCATTTGTACTCATACATATCCCAGAGACAGTAAATCATTTAACACAAGTGATCTCATCTGAAATATATTAGCTTATGCAAATCACTATTGTTGGTGGGAGGTATTAATAGCTTCAATTACTAATCTGTTGACAATTTTTTATTTTAATTTTTAGAAGCAGATGGTATTAATCTGCATTTACTGAAAGCAATTTTCCTGAGCTTGCACTCATTCTACCACAACGCTGAGATCCACACTCTGAAGTTCTAGAAGCCAAGTTGCAATGGTCACCCCTGCATTAGCTCTGATGCCTGATTTACTGGACCATCCCTTACCTTACTAAGATTATGGCTTGCTACATGTAATTCCCTCAATTCTCTAGCATCACAACAAATTCAGAGAAAAAAAAAAAAAAAAAGTTCTGGATGTTACCCTAGCTGGTACTGGAACAAACCTACTCTTTAGGTTTCAACAAGGCACTTTCTAACTCGTGCTTTGCCAAGAGTTCAACCTAACATTTTAACTAAACACTCAGCCTGGGGTCTGCAGTTTTCTAGTGATTACAGAATATGTGAACGTGGTCCATGAAATGCCAGGAAAAAAAAAAAAAGGGGGGGGGGGGGTTGGTGTTGATTTGAAGGAAAGTTAAATATACATTGATGACCATTCAGGTGGACATACATGACAGTGCCTGCCCACGGAACAGTCAGAAACTGGTCCTTTGTTGGCATCATCACCTTCTTAAAGTGTGGAATAACAGTAGGATTATAAATTTATAGAGCAACTGTTAACCTATGTAGTATGTTCTATTTACATTTCTTGTCGCAATCGTTCCTCCTAAACATCATGCAATAATGAAAACTAGTCAGGTGGAAAGCTACCATAAATACACGTGTGTAAAACATATTTATCTATGTATGTATACAGGACTAGTTTTCTACATCAATGCATTACAACAGATGAGCAAGTCTGCTGCTTCCTTACTTCCTAAGTAACATGAATGAGCAAGGAAATCTAAAGCAACCAAGTAGGAAATAGAGAAATGCAGTTTCAAATGAGTAAAAGCAGCAATATACCAACTTCCTCTGAAATCAAAACAATACCATTCTCACCCTCCATACGGGCAACACCATCAGACTGTCAACTTGTGAACTACTTCCCAGGTGAAGTGGGAATAACTACAACAAAAATGAGATAATGCAGATGTTACGTGTCAAAGAAATCTAAGAGAAACAGCAATAAAGTGAGATTGTATTGCAGGAGAATTTACATACAGAGATGAGCACAAAAACATGATCACACAGAGAAAAGCAAAGCACCTGCTTCTGGTTAAAATAAATAATATTGTTGTTAACATTGGCATTTGACGTAGGTTTGTAAGTTTTCATATGCATGACTAATGAGAAATGTGTGTATTTGTGGTCAAGCACTTGTACTGGCTGTTGCTGTCCTGTATTTATTTATTTACATGGAACAGAACTTGCCACTGGCAAGTTACAGACAAATGCTAGGATCAATTTTAGAGAATGTGGTGGAAGCAAAAATAAAAGAGGAGGACATGGAGATGGATATGAAAGAACTGTGTAAAAATTGCTATTACTTGTAACCCACTTGCAAACAATACAATATTATCAGCAATATGCATCTTTCCTCAACTCTGAAATGGAAAAATGCTTCAGCCAAGACATACTCACAGTATAGTTTGAAGCTTCTACATCAGCACAACTCTACTCCTAATACACTCCTGTTCCAAGGAAAGACTTACAGATTGATTTCTACCTACAGAGATCTTATTTTTGTGGTAGCCCATATGCAAGAAGCTCCTCACATTTCAATTTTCAGCAAGTAAAAATAATTATTTTCCATCAACAGTGATAGTTAACCTTCCCGACCAGGGCTCCCAGCTAACTTATCATACATAATAGAAAATAAAAAATAAAAACCTCAGCCACCAAGCATAGGAAAGTTCATCTGGGAGATAATATGAAGCTCATATGTTCAAATGCACTTACATGTATTAAAGCATTAAAACATTAAATGTGTACAATCCATATCTATGCATAAGTACATTTCTGTCCTGGAATTTAAAGGACAATTGAACTGCTGGGGTTTTTTGGAGAACAATGGCAAGACATTTGGGGAAAAAATAAAGTAGGCTTGCCGAAGAGGAAGCAATACATCTACCACCACAAAATATACAACATATCTTAGAAGTCAATTAATCAGTCTAAGCCAATATACCGAAATAACATAAACCAAATCTTAAATTCTAAATATCTAAATTAAAAAGAAGAAAGGCCACAAGAAGCCCAGTTCATCCTTAAGACAAATCAACTATGAGCATAGTAAAAGGTATGAAGCACACGAATTATGCCAAGGTGGTTAGGGGACCTGAGGTCTTAAGCCTCATCAAAACCCTGATGACTGCCAGCATCACTACACTGGAAGAAAGTTTTTTTTAAATCACAGTCCTCCATCAGCATAGCAGCTACAAGGCAACAAATCAGCTTTACTGTTACCAGTACTGTGCTACAATGATTGTCTCTCAAATCATTTTTTACAAACTGAAGCAAACCACCTGTTTAGAAAGAGGTAGTCCAGGGAAGCAGAAGGAACAAGACAACAGGAATATTAGGACTGGTCTTCTGAGAATTGAAACGAAGAAAATTCGTGCTTTAGGTTCCTACAGTACACAGCAGCAGAAAACAAACAGCAGCAGCAACAGCAGCAGATAGCTATTCATGATAATGAGACCATGCCTTGAGCTTTATCTGCATAAAGGATATAATATCAACTACACTAACTCATGCCTAAGAAAGAAAATTAATGATGAAAATCCAAAGTGCAACTGAACCACTTAGTTGTGCCCATTACCTTCTTTCTAAGTCACTGCGATCTTCATACATCTACAGTTCTTCAATTTTACCTTGAAGGTTTCTTCTTCACAGATACCTTCATAGCAGAATGATCTGCTATTTATACAGAGTTTGAGACACTGCGCTAAGTAGGACAGCAGTAGCAATTTGCTGTCTCCTGTCCATGCCAAATGGCTAGATGAGAAGTACAGGTATTTGTCTGTAGCATTACTCGACCTGCCTTACTACCAGACAGATTTCCTTTTTCTCATAGCCTGAGAAATATTGCAATACAAGAGAGCAATTTCAGACTGTTTGTGGAGTGTTTGCTACTTCAGCTATTTTAAAAACAAATGGAGTGATAAAAAGCTGTCATTCTGAAAGCTTATATTCTGCTTCCCTGGCACTTAAACTTTTTTTGAACCCTTAGGTATGAAGCAAAGCAAAATTTACCAGTCTCACAAAACAGTAGAGGAAGGTGCTTTTACAAAGGAAGGGGGGAAAAAAAAGTGCTTCTGTCATGTTCATAATTAGACATTTCATTAAGTGAGTGTCACAGACATGCTAACCATGAAAAGCAGTGAAGTAGGCATTAAATGTGGATAAGACATAAGACTTTCCAAACCTAGAAAGCCAAAGCAACTTCAGAGAACTGACTCTATTAACAACCCAACAGTTCTCCATCAGATGATCAGCAGCAGATGAAGTGATCCTGGAGTCAAATTTCCTTTTGGTTGCAACCCAAAGGGACCCAGCTCATAATTCTGAGATCACTGCACAATGAGGGCACACTAAGTCTGGACAGCCAAATTTCTTCAAGAACTACAAACTTGATCTGATCTACAATACAAGGAGATAAAAAGTTCTTGTTCAGAAGACAATAGGCAAGCTAAAAAAAAAAAAAAAAAGGCAACGTACTACTTAGTAAATGCTATTACCACAGCTGCTATGGTCACTAAAAGGAAAATTAACTACATGCTAAGCTCCTGGCAGCTTCCTTGTCTTCAATGCATACACTAAAACAGAGCCACGGCTTTGTCTTGTCTTCATTACATTGAAAATTCACAAAGTGCATCTATCAAATATTATATATATGTATATATAAAATCATTGGTGTTAGACAATCTCAATACATTCTGTAATAACGACCAGGATGATTTTGACAATATTCCTCTTGAAATTAACTGTATTCAAAGCCTGAGCTCTTTCCTAAGAATAGAGCCCAAAATAAGTTTGACTGCTTTATGACGTGTCTTGTTTACATCTTCCACGTCCATCTGTACTGTCACGATAACACTGCAAAACATTACAAGCAGCACAAGGGTTGGTTTCACTGAGCGCTCACATACTCACTGTCCTGTTGTCCAGTGTTGGCCTGCTTAGAAAAGCATCCTCCTACTTAGATCCTTCTAACATAAACAGTCACATGTACTCTCAAAATACACATTTATTATGCCTTGTCCCTGTGGTATTCTCACAAACTAGTTACAGCACTGCTGCTGAAGATGTCACCCAGATGTGCTCAGGAAAGCCACCAGGAGTGCTTGCTATCAGAAGTCTTGCTGTTTAGCAGGAACACCTAAAAGCAAAGCTCGCTCATCCAGACTAAGCTAGAGTCTTAAGAAACGTGCCCACAGGCATCTCCAAACAAATTCAAAGCAGAGGCAATTTCTTCATTTGTAAACAGAATTACTGCAACTTAAAACGATACCTTATTTTTAAAGGGTTTTCATATGAAAGCGATTAGTGGGGAAAAAACTAGGTAAATTACATGGTCACTCTTGCTTGCTCAGCTAGAACATATGAATATTAATCCAGGTTTAAGCAAAGCTGTTCAGTATCCCCTCTTCAGCCACCCGCTTGAAAACTCGCTTTTGATTAATTTACTCTGACACAGTCAAAAAGAAGGCACAGATATATATCTTTAGATCTATATTAATCTCCTTAACAGCAACCATGTGCTCAGTTTCACATGTTGTATAAGGCAGTACAAATTAAAATAACCTGATTACAAATCAAATAGGCCACGGGGAAGTGAGAACTTTATGCTGATGTTGTTTTTCCCAGCTGGGAAAAACAAAAATTCTCCATGTTCAGGGAAGTTTCATTTTCTTATCCCTGTATCTTTCCCTTTATTCCACAAATCCCACTGGAAGTGAATGTATTTAAAACTTTCACCACTTACATTGGCTTGCTGGTATTAAACTTTCTCAGTAAGGTTTTCCTGTAATTTTTCCTGGTTTTCATAGTACTTAAATGAAATTAAGACCAGTCATAATCTTGCCTGGTCATTATCCACATGGAAGTTCTCTAGAAGTGGTAAGCGATAAACTTAAGGGCCACCAAAAGAAAAATATGGACAGCCAATGTTAAGCAATCCTTTTACTGCCATACAAGAGTGTTCAGATCCAAAAGGAAATCATGGTTAACGTTACTAACAGCAGCTATAAATCTAAGAATTAATACAGAGATGTCTTCATCCACCATGAGTGCAAAGAAAGTGTGAAGAAAAGTTTAAGCTAATTCCAGTTGAAAGAGTTTCAGCTACTTACTTGGTCATATTGTCCTTTCCACATTCAAAGCTGAAGTAAAAGCACAGGAGTTGTTGCTTCTAGAAACAGCCCACTTCTCTCCTGTGCTTTATATACTGTTGAGCTAGGCCAGATAAAACAAGAACACAGCTGCTGCTCATCCTGCTTGATTTCTTTTTTGCCCCTTTCCCAGGTGATTGGTTGGGTGCCAGGTGGGCCTAATGGTATATAAGCCACAGGTGTCCCATCAGAGCTCTTTCTGCCTGAGCTGCTCTTTGGGGTAGGTGCTTTGTTCTTCTTTCAGCCAGCTGCAGGGTTCTTCAGGTGGGTCAGAGTGTATGGGCTGATGTGTTTTGTTGTAGGAAACAACCCATTTGGTTAAGCACCATTTTGCCTTTGTAAATCCATGGTAATGACTCCTAGTCACCTTCTGGTCCTTCACGTGCCCAGAAATGGTTTCTGAGTTCAATTGCTCTGTCACCTTCCCAGGAGCTGCGGGGAGGCTGACTGGCCTGTATTGTCCCAGGTTCTCCTTCTTGTCCTTCAGGAACCTCTCAGTCACCACAATCACTGTGATCTTTCAAAGATAATCAAGAGCATCCTTACAATGGCATCAGCCAGCATCCCCAGCACTAGTGGGTGCATCTCATGAATGTTCACGAAGTCCCATTACGTCCAGTTTGTTTAAGTGTTCCCTAACTTGATCCTCCTCCACTGAGGAAGTACTTTTCCTCTCTGGTCTCAATGGCCTTGGGTTCCCGAAGGCCTGTCTTACAAGTAAATACTGAGGTCACGAAGACGTTGAGTATTTCAGCCTTTTTCATGTCTTTTGTCACCAGGGCCTCTGTCCCACCCAGCAGGGTGCCCACATTTTCCCTTGTTTTCCTTCTGCAGTTTATGTACTTGTGGAATCCTTTTCTGTTGCACTTCACGTCCCCTGCCAGAATCAACCCCAAGCTGGCCTTACCTTTCCTAACCCCATCCCTGCATGATTAGACAACATCTGTACAGTCCTCCCAGGTCACCTGTACCTGCTTTCACCTCTTGTACACATCCATTTTTACATCAGAGTAAGGAGGTATCCTTGAATACCAACAACTCTTCTCTCCAGATCTGTATCCCAGGGGATTCTTCCATGCAAATCCCAACAGGTTAAAGCCTGCTCTCTGTAAGTTCAGGGTTGCAGCTGTGCTGTCTGCCCTGCTCTCTTCTCTCAGGTGCACAAAACTCACCACTTCATGGTCACTGCAGCCAAGACTGCCCCCAGTCTTCACGTCCTTGACTAATTTTTCCTTTCTTGTAAAAGGTCTATCAGAACACTTTTGTGTTAGGGGCTCTATTACTTCTCTCTGGAGGCGATTATCAGCGCTCTTCAGAAACATCCTAGATTGCTTGTGCCCTGCTGTATTATCCAGCCAGCACAAATATTGTTTGAAAGCCCCACTGAAGACCAGGGCTAGTAAACATGAGCTTCTCCAGGTGTCTGGACAAAGCTGAAGCTCAGGAAAGAGACTATTCCTTCCAACACATCACATAAAGGTTATAAGGGTTGTCTTTACACTTACAAAGACCTATAAGGCTCTCATTCCTAAACAATTTAAGTTTGGACCCTCTATGCTGGAAAGACAATCCCCAAATCAGTCACCTGAACAAAATTATGAAGATGGGAGGATGATGATGAAAAGATGCAAGAAGCAAGATAATGCTGGGAGGATACTAAGAAAGGTGAGAAAAATTAGAGTAATGCACATTTGGGGGAAAAAAAAAAGCCATCCACCCTCTAACTAGCAGATCTAAGAAGGCATCTTTTCTCTTTTGTGCCAGAAAAAAAAAAAAGGTAGACCTGTATTCAAATGTACAACAGTCCTTAAGTTTTTCACAGGGGTATTTTAGAGTCCATAAGGACAGTGAACAAGAGAGAAAACAGCTGTTTATGGAGTCCATCAACAGCAAGCCAACAGAAGCCAAGAACTGCTCTTTGAGGCAGTGATTTCACTCTTATTTTGTGCACCTGGCATTGCAAACTGGTGTTTGCATCTCAGTTAGGTGATGTCTATGAGGCCTTAAATTCTACATCAAATACCAGCATTGAAGACTTTCTCCAGAAATTGAAACTAAAACGTCTAAGTCAATTTTAACAATGTACATACACACAGGTTTCACAAATAGGTCAGCATGTGGTAGATATTCTGAATCAGTAAGAAAATGTTAAACCCTGTTTCAGAAAGAAAATGTGAAACCCTGTTTCAGAAAGAAAAATCAATCATCAGAAAGGACAGAATTTAAATGGAAATAAAGATTTCTTTTTGGTTTAAGTGGGTCTCAATTCCTGCCTTGAACCACAAAGGCAGAAGAAAATTGTCTTTTTTTTTTTTTTTTTTTTTTAAGTCTGGTCTACACAAAGGAAACTTTTGTTAATTAAAAGCAATATAAAAAAATCACTTTTTACTTCCATATACTTATTTGTTTGTGCACACAGAGAAACAGACAAAATCCTCCTTGTTATATTAAGCTATTAAATCACAAATAAAAGCAGCATGAATTGACACTGAATTTCACATCTGTTATTAATGTGAAATTATGGTTCAAGCAACACTAGCTGACAACATAGTTTGCATCCTGCAGGGCAGCCTTGATGTGCTCTTGACCTTACACTTTGCATGCAAATGTGAAACTTCACTATCACATTTACTGCTCTAAAGAGACATCACTATGAAAATGAGCAAGTACCAAATGAAAATATTTCGATAAAGACTTGGATTGAGCTCATACATAAGCAAAAGACGAGCAGAAAGGTGAACCACTAAAGACTATCAGTCCTCTGATTTAAAGTCTTACCATATTTTTACTGCCACTGAACAGCATACACATACACTCCAACAGAAGAAAACACTGATTGTCCATATAATCGCATTCAATTGAACTACTACAAGCAAGGTGAGAAGGGGAAAAAAATAACAAACCACCATTAAGGAGCTAGAGCTAGCTTTACCACCTAAGCTAACACGTTATAACTATAACCTCATCATCAAATACAAGCCTTCTGTCTTCCCTTTCAAAGTCCTTCATAACCTTTTTGCACACCCTATCTACCATCTCAATCATTTCCGAGTCAAGATCGATTTCTGCTTTCAGCATTCCTCGATGACAGTCTCTGCTGATTTTCAGATAAGAATGTGTCTGCTCTTCTGACAGCCACGCTTGCAAGCTGTTTCTCCAGTTTTCACAAAGTTATTAGATTCCCTCAAAACCTTCTTCGTAACGCCTTATGAAAGGAACAAGTGGTTAATTGTCTATATGCTGATCCAAACAACTACTTAGTTTTCCTGTGCCCATGTGAGTGTCTGTATCCAATTGTCTTCCCAACCTGGTAATTTGTTGCAGAATCATACAAGATCCTGAGTTGAAGGCACCCACAAGGATTATTAAGTCCAACTCCGAGCTCCACAGAGGACCTTGGGGCAGAGACATTTTTCATCATACACACTGACTGCTCCCTGATGCACTGTGTCCTGATTAAAGACAAGAATTCCAAAGCGAAGCAGTAACACAGATAATACATTTCTCCTTGAATCTCCTTGCCATCTGCATCATTTCCGAGACTAAAAACCACAAAATTCAAGGTTGAAGAGAACAACTAGTCTTGTGGTTAGCTACAATGCTGTTAAGGTGAAGGAGACAGATGCAGACTTACCCTTTCCAATTAGCACAGACTGAATCTAAAGCCTCTGGTTTGGGCACAGAGTTATTGTGGCACAGGAGAGGAATGAGCAAAGAATTCCAAACAGATTTCAATTAAAAAAAAAAAAAATGGGTAGGAAGAGTAGGAAAAGTAAAGCATTAGGAAGTCCAACAGGACAAAAAAGGCAACTGAAACTCTACTGTAGGGAACTGACCCAACTGAGGTTTGGCAAGGGGATTTCAATTCTAGATAAAGTTCTGGCATGCAAATAATTACAACAATATAATACAGGAACTTCAACTACCCTCTGAAACAATACCTAACAGTCACAAGGAACTCTCTCATAGAAGTAATTACCATAACTAAGTGAATGCAAGTCAGAGTACAAGGTCAGAACTGCATTTAGGTCTGGAGGAACACACCTCAATCGTACTTACCAACACTTCTCAGGAATTTGGTGATGTAAATGGTCATGCTTAAAGCTCAGTGCTGCAGAAGAATACTCTCAGAAGCAATAAAACAAGCACAGTCGCACAAAGCTGGCAGACATCAAAACATAATGCAAAATGCCACACACCAAATTTGGACCGCACTAACGTTAACCAAATTTATAACCAAAAGAGGATGTTCAACCAAATACCTTATTCACTGCAAAGTTCTGTCCCTGATGCACTTAGGTTTTATCTTCTTATAAAGCAGCCATATTTATTTAACACTTCCACCAGTTCTGAAAGTGGGAGTATTACCAGCAAAGAAGGAAAGAAAACACAGAAAGGGTGGGAAAAGCAGTGACCTTCAAGGATTTTCCAATTTTCAAATTTGCTAAAAGCATCACTAATTCCACACTGTGGGCTTTATAGACCACTTGCACAACAGCTCTGCTTAGAATATTACCATGAAACTAGAAGTTGAGCCAATATTGTCCATCTTACTGCCTACTCCAAACTTACCTAAATAAAGGAGACACTGCAATAGTATCAAAACCAAACAATAAAAAAGAAAACTGAACAATGAAACTGAACCAACAACGACATGGCATCAGTGAAACTAAAGCACAAACATAGAGAAGCATTTCCAAGAGACTAGCACTACCCAAAAAGACACAAAGGGAAAGATTTTCTTTGTCCACCAAAACCTATAAGGTTCAAGGCACAGTAATGTCAAACAATGCTGTGAACTATAATCCCCATACCTCTTCAAAACAAACACTCTTCGAAATAGCCCCTTTCCAAAGGAGGGTATACGTTATGCTAGAGTCTGAAACAGGATTTTTTGCTCAGGTGAATTTATACTTGTGCACATTAAAGGTTTTGCCTGAGGAAGGAGATGCAGAACTAAGCCAATAAACTATTGAGAACTGAACTTTCTTGCTATTTGTGCTATTTTCTGACATGAAGCTCTGGGCAGAACGGTTCTAGCTTCAGCTAAATTCTCCAAAAGTTATTTTGCTTCCATCTTCCACAGAAATATTCTATTTCATCCAATTTTTTTTTTTCCATGTACTAATTACAAACATTTTTATGACAACTGGCCTTAGCCAACTGCACAGTCATACTGGAATTTACAACACAAGAATTTGTCAAAATATTTTCTTTTTAGAACAGTAATTTAAGAAATAAAATTCAAGCTGTCAACTTCTTAAACCATATCCTCAGAAAACAGCATAGAAGTATTTTCATTTACATTCTTATTAGTCAAAGATAATCCTGCTATGGCACAGATCCAAATTTTACTCTCCTGAGTGTACGTACCACTGAATAATTTGTCCAAATGTCAGTTGCAATTTTGAAAAATCCTTTCTTGCCCCTGAATCTTAAACATCTGTAACAAATACTTGTTTTGAGAGTGCCTTACATTCGTGACATTTGACCTTTTGCTGTATGCACCACAAAATTTAAGTTTCAAATACCACGCAAACAGGAAATCTGATCATTCCAGCAGTAGCCATCTGCATGGTCCAATATCAAATATTAGTTCTGGATTGCACAAAGTCATGGGTTACAGATCTTTTTCTGCAGCTTCTATAATTAATTTTAATTTGCTGCTTCTCAAACACATTTCTCAAAGAACATCTGGCCTCAAAATCTTACCGTAACATTGGAAAAGTACTTAGCATTTAGGTGTTGGTGTGCGTACCTGTGTATGTGCATGCATGCAACACAGATCAAGTATAACTACAGGACATAAGTATATGCTTTGCTGGTGGCATACCTAGGGCTAGAGATTTCTACTCCAGCAACAAAAGCATTTTACCTCTGGAACTGTGGAAAAAAAATTACAGGAAATATCAAACATAATAGAAAAGCGTACTGCTATGTTCTTGCTGGCTAATATCTAATTTTTGATGTTAAATGTTAATATAGCTCATTAAGCTTCTTACCAAATACCTGAGAGCTTTGCACAAATTGCAAGTTTCTTTTACAGGATACTTAATACAAGCAGAGAAACATGTTGAAATTAAAATGTGAACAAGGCTTACAAACAAAAAACACTTAAGGGTTCCCTAGAGTTAAAGTGCAACACTTACTAAAAAGACAAGTTCAAACGTTAACATACCCAAGTACCTTTTGTTGACAAAGTCACAAATACAACAAGATTGAGCCACTGCATGTTTGAGCTTCGCCATGTCAGAAGAAAAATCTTTTCTAAGCATATGAAGCAGTCTAATGGACAAATTATTACAAGCAGCTAGACAAAAAGCCCTTTAACACCCTTACACGTAATCATTCCAAGCACATTATATTAATTAATACAATGTCAAAAGGTAAAAGAGTTACCCTCCCAAATCTTTAAAGCATTCCTTCAACACTAACTCATCTTTTGAGAAATGCCTCATGTCCAGTGGTGCCACACGTTGCGTTCTCAAGCAACCATCACTGTTTCCTGGAAGGGATGCTATATTGCTCTCACAACCCATTTGTTGTCAAGCAAAATGAAAATCATGGCAGAGCACTCTTAACACGGGTTTATACCTGAAAGAATACTGTTACAGCTAATACAGCATTAAAAATGCATATCAAGTAAGATACTAATCACGATGGGAATAACAATATTAGCCTCTGAGAAGATAACAAGGACTACAGCTTCACTTGCCTGATTCCTCAGATGGCTTAAAAGAAAGCGACCTATAGAAGCCAACCTCTAAATGTTAGAAAAACATTTCTTACCTGAGCCCCATCCTTCAATTTCAAGATACATTCCATTGTATTGATAGTGATGACAACTGGTTCCGATCCTAATTTTGTCCATGGCACATGAATCCGAAGTTCATGAATATGCCCACTTAGAAAAGTAAATGGTAGCTTCAGCTCCTAACAACAAAAGAAAAAGGGCGATCAATTAACTACTGAAATATATCAAAATTCAAGACACACTTGTCATTTATTACTTGTAACTTGAACCTTATTATTTTAAGGATCTAGCGCAAGACCTAAGTCAAAGGTTCTTCTCCCTCCCCAAATTAGCAGTGTGCCACTGAATTTGGCAGCTGGCCCAATAATTGCTCACACATTACAATTAGTCTGTTTTAAAGACTCATCTGGATTACTACGTCCTTGATAATAAAAGGTTTAAACCACCTCTTCCATGGAGCTACCACAAAATGTGTCACTATTCCAGAGATAAGTAGAAATGAACCAGGTGAAAGTACTTAAATTGATACCCAAACTGAATTATTCTGAGAACAACTTTGGAATTAAACATTGACAAAGCACTGACTTTTTCCAAAATATGTTACTATTTTGAGTTGTAAGAGCTCAGCTCTTAAGATTGGACACAGACGAAAACAAAGTCTATACGAAAGCCATGAGGTGCTAACAACGAAGAGTTTTAATAAGAAATACTAATGAGTTTTTGTTAGATACATGCTTATTTGGTCCCTTTATTTTATGTAAGTACAGTTTGTACTCTCATTCTAGTGTTATAATAAATTTAAAGGTTAGGGAAGAAGAACACATACCCTGTCATGGACTCTTGGCTGCCACCTTGACTACGCCTACACAAGATCTCAATTTCAAGTCCTCATTACAAAACATGAGTTACAGACCTCCTCTTGAAACTAGTTGAAGAATCGTTAATTTGATTTCACAACGCGTTTCTTCATCTCTTTCACAAATACACTGGAAGATTTTAGCTAAAAGCCTCTCTCCTTAGGCAGAAAATCAACACAAATAAAATGTGAATCCAGACAGTTGCAGTTGAGCTACTGAAAACCAAGTACAGGGCAGTTTAGCTACAAACATCGCTGCACAGATAATATCAAAAATGAAAAGGTATCTTCTGTCCTGCAGCTTTGTGGGAGCCCAGAGAAATAAATGATCAGAAAAAATATGCAATCTAAAAAACATGCTGCAACTTAAGGAACAATGCTTTCATGACTCAAACAGCAAACTATTACTATTTATGATAATAGAAATAAATTCCCTTTCCTCACTCACAGATGCATAATTTTATATGTACCTCGGTACTATAATGTCTTTTTAGATCCTGATTTGTTTTCACACATGGAAGTTATGAATTTACTTCAAAGCCCATTCTACAACACATCTTCTTCTGGATGGATTTAACATATTCCCTTTTTTTTTTTTCTAGCTAACTGCATGGTATTGAAAAAAATGAATGGAAGTCGGAATTCTTTCAAACTGAAGCAATGCAGCCAAATGCATAGCGACACAGAACTTCTGCGTATTTACAAAACATAGTTCCTTTGTTTCAAAGGAATTTTGATACAAACAGTGTCTGACATTATCCTAATTGCACAAGCAAGTTTCCTTAGAGCAATGCAGAGAAATCTTTGTTGTGTTACTTCGGTAGACAATACAAAACAAATGTGTGCCAAATTTAGTAACTTGTTTATAATCCAACATAACAAAGACTGGTTTTATTTCTCTTCCTTTCCTGTGCAACCTTTCCCCTTTCATTAAGTACAGCATGAAATTCTGAATGTATTATTTGTACTTATGACAGATTAGGCCCTACCTTTCACGTTTTACATTTACATCATATAAATCTTTCAAAAGTTATGACATGGCTGAAAACAAACTCATGGGCTTGACATGTAAATAACTGGCTGACATCACGCAAGACTGCAGACCAGATGATATTAATTCCCCTTGCTCTAAAATACAGGACTCTTCATAACTTTGGGGTCTAAATACTGTTCCTGAGTGTCAGTGTTCAAATACCTCTTCTTCACATGGTGCTTCACAAGTAACACAGTGGCACATTGCTCAGGCACTTAAGATATTTTTACACCCTTATTTCCTTGAAGTTATTTTAAGTACATTATCATTTTTTATATTCATCTTTGCTATTTCTGAACACTTTCAGATGAAAACATTCCGTCATCATAGAAGTGTAACACTATAGTGAGGTTTGCTGGGTTTTCTACTGTGTGCGTGTTTAATCACACATGCTATCCCTGCAACACAATTTGAATCTGCATTGACACCTGAAACACAATCTTAATGAAGTCTTAACACAAACCATATTTTGCTCTGCTCCTTATTAATTTACAAGAGCAAAACACAGCATAGTGAAACAACATACATGACCCAAAATGTACTGACAGTTACTACTGTAACCAAGGATTTAAAGACCCTACAGTCACACACTGATTACATTTTTAATTAACTTTCAAAAACACTTCCACCAAGATAACAGACAGAATATGTGAGCTAGCTAAAATGTTTGAAGAACCTTTCCATCACTAAAGAATTATCAAGCTATTAACATGTATCTGGCAGTCAATTACAGTAACTTTGTACTGTTAATCTCAAAAATATCTTCGGAGATGCTAATTTTATTAGCTTTAATCTTCAACTAAAGATAATTATTATGAAATTAACTGAGGATTCAAAGAATGCCATAATTATGTCTGAAAGCCACATTGTAGCTAGAAGGTTGAGCCTGAGTGCTCAGCTCTCACTACAAACCTGGTATTGTCAAAAATACCGCCTGGTGGCAAATCAGGCAGGGAAGAAACAGACCCTAGAAGTTATTGCAAAGTTACTCCGAGAAGTTATATTCAATTTAGTTTCATGACTGCATATAAAATATACACGTATATATCAAAAATATATTTTTTTTCAGGTACTGAAATGTTCTCTCTTTGGGTCTGATAAATCTACGTCAACAGCTATATCACAAAAGTGGTCTTGAGAAGCTGGAATCCTCTAACAACGTTCAATGGTCCCAAGTAAATTAACAAATACGGGTAACTTCTAGAGATTGCAGCTAGCAGGAAACTCCCTTAAAAAGCTGCAAAGGCTTAGGGATGTTGCATTATTACATACTCAAAAAAAAAAAAAAGTTTTGTTGAACAGGAATAAAGCAGAATCCCTTCCCTCTCTCCCTCCCTCAAAAAAAAAAAAAAAAAAGAAAAAAGAAGGGAAAAAAAAACAGAAGGAATTAAAAAAGAGAAAAAGGACATCCTAAATATGCTAAACATGCCTAAATATGCTAAATATTTTTTTAAAAAATGAGCTACATTTTGTGTTTACTATACATTCACATCCTCATCAAAGCCAATGAGATTTGTGCATGGGTGCATAAAGCAGCACTTGCCTCTACAACAGCCAAGACAGCAGCAGATCACACTAGGTATTTATGGACCCAGCTGAAGCTAATACAGGCAAGGATGAGGCCAAGGACTGATCATTTCTGAGAAACTACTTGAAAGTGAACGATAGAAGTGATGGCAGCAGACTCCTGTAGTGCCAGGTAACATGTATGGTTTGATGTGTCCATCCCAAGTCACTGTTCGTTGTGAGGACAAATTTTGTCCCTACAGGAGCAGTACAGCACTGGGAGAGTTCACCCAAAGGAGGTTTTCACTACTCAGGCTGGAGAACCCTAGATTCAACAGAAGAAAGCTGATCTCATATAATGCTGGTAAACAGCTCTGAGTGCTCCAAGCAGGAGGTTGGATCAGACAACCTCCAGAATTCCCTTCTGATCAATCCTTCTTCAATTCCCTAACATGCACATTAAAAAGGCTTTAAATATACACAGGAGGAACACATCATGCCAACTGCCATCTAGTATCCACACTAATTGTATGGGCGACCTGCACCAATAAAATGAGGAACTGAAAGGCATCTGCCTTGACAGAAAACACAAAGGGCACCAAATACTTGGAAGGATTAATTGGAAGGAAATTAATCCGGGTCTTTACAGAAACACTGACAATTTGACACAACCTCTTGAAAGGCTTGATCCTGTTCTGAAAGAGGATCAGAAATACTTCATTGGCCATAAACACTTCTTTCATATTTCTAAAGGTTCCCCCGATAATGACCACACAAGTCTCCACAGTCTACTCTGATGCCTCATAATCTGACTAAAACATGAGAAGAAATTTCCTTAATGTCCAGTCTAAGTCTCTCTGAGTGCAATTTATTCCATTCTTTTTTATCTCACACATACAAGGCACACATAAAAGACTCTTGCCTCATCTTACTCTATTTAAAGAGAAGACATTGTCCTTGTCTTTTGCCGCTCTTCCATAGCTGTATTATCTGTATCTTCCATTAGTTTTTGCTTCCACTGTTTTATTTATCTCTCAGCCCCTTCATTTGGAATACAATTGGACACGGGGCTCTAGCTCAGACTTGCTACTCCATGTACAACAGCTTTATCTGTCTGACACACTTCAACTGTCAACACAGATAAGCACAGAAGGAAGCAGTTCCTCAGCAAAGACTGACCTGGTTCATTTTAACTACAGGCTCCAAATTCTTCATCAATTGTTTTACTTAGTGAAGCTTTTCTCTTTAATGCTAAATTATGGAGCCTCAGGTTTAATCCACGTAAACTTGCTGACAAAATTCATCCCTCAATTACTCAGGCTTAGATACAACTGGAATGATTAAAACTGTAGCCATAAAACAATACAGAGAGCACAAATCTGTGTTTAGTTTGCATAATTAAAGAGGTCTTACTTGACTCTGTGACATTCTGAACTAGTTACTACATGCAATTGGTAAATATGACCGGCAAAGTGATTTAGTTAGATGTTTCTGTTGTTAAACAATGGTCACTGAAAGAATAAACACACACACAAAGAACCTCTTTCTTCACGCCCCCTTAGCTTGTAGAACATGAAAGGAATTACCATTCACCACTAAACAAATAGCATAGAATTAATGCAAGAGTAACTAAATGCAGGAAAAAGAGATCTGCATAAGAAGAAAAACAAGCAGTAAACGAACATTTATCTGTGCAGACCCACATAAACTATTTGGTAAACTCCTTTGATTTTCCTGAAATCAAAGACACATAATGCAGCTCCTGTAAACAGAACATACCTGTTCAAGTACATCCAGCTTCAGTTCAAGTTTACTAAGCACAACATCTCCACCCCAGAGTGACAACTGGAGATCTGAAGGCTTCAAGTTCTTGATGTAGCGATTCACATAACTCATCAAAATGGGAGTTACATAGGACTCCAACATTTTGGAAGATTTCTGTGTTACGTGTCAGGCACTAGGAACAAAGACAAGACAATGAGATATTATTCACAAATCTGTCAGCATAACTTCCAATAAATTGACAACCACATTGCTTGGACACAGGAAGAAAATCTACCTCAAATTCTAAGCAAAGGATATGTATACAGACAGAGAACCACAGAATGGTTTTGGCTGGAAGGGACCTTAAAGACAATCCACTTCCAGCCCCCTGCCATAGCAGGGACACCTCCCACCAGCCCAGGCTGCCCAAAGCCCCATCCAGCCTGGCCTTGAGCACCTTCAGGGATGGGGCATCCACAGCTTCTCTGGGCAGCCTGTGCCAGGGCCTCACCACCCTCTGAGTGAAGAATTTCTTCCTAATATCTGACCTAAATCTCCCCTCTTTTAGCTTAAAGCCATTCCCCCTTGCCCTATCCCTACACCCCCTGACACAGAGTCCCTCCCCAGCTTTCCTGTAGCCCACTTTAGGCACTGTAAGGTCTCCCTGGGAGCCTTCTCTTCTCCAGGCTAAACAATTCCAACTATCTGCATACTTACACATAAAGATCAAACAGGTATCAAGATGAAAGCATATCTATTTGGGTTTACAAATTCCCAGCTCTCATATATATAAATACATATATATACACACATATATATATACATATATGTGTGTGTATATATACATATATATATATACACACACACATATACACATATATATATAAAGGAGCTAATAACTAGGATGTTCACTACCCAAAAAACAGAAAGGGAGGGAAAGAGAGAGGATTTCAAGCACCCTCCCCTGCTTCCACACAAAACTTCCACAAGCCACAACTACAGCTACACCTATACAAACCCTACACCCCTAACCAACAAACACCCGTACTAAAACACCCCCGACCAACCCCTCACCGCTCCCACACCCCAACCAACGCGCACAGAGCCCGAACACCCCCCTGAAACCCCCGACACCCCAAACCCCCCTCACCCCAACGCCCCCCACCCTGCCCCCGGGCTACCCTAGCACCACCCCACACCCCCTCCCCGCAGCTTCGCGCTTCCCCAGGGACACGCACCCCTCCCCAGCGAGCCGGGGCACCCCCTGCAGCTCCCGTGCCGGCCGTGCCCGAGGCTGTGTGGGGCCGGGCGGCCGCCCCACAGCGGCTCGCTGCCCCCCCCGGGCCGGCCGGGCAGCGGGAGCCCTGCGCTCTGCGCGGCCGCCTCACGGCCGCTTCCTGGTTCCCCGCTCCGTGCGCTCCCTTCTATCGTCCGGGCCGGAAGGGTTTAAGGGGAGCACCGCGGCGAGGCCGGAAGTTGGGCGTGAAGGCGGGGGAGAGGTGTTTTTGCCAGGAGTTCCGCCCCGGTGTTGTGGGGTGGCAGCAGGCGTGTAGCTGGTTCGCAGCCTGTGTTAATAAAGATGTGTGTTTCCTTTATTGTTCCGTGTGGTGTTCTGCCTAGGCTCTAAGTTTCAGCACTGAACGTGAGGAGAAAATTGGCTTTCGGCGTGCCCAGAGCCGTGCTCACAGAGGAAAACCCTCTGGGACAGCCCCAATTGGGAATGGGGATTAATGGGATCCCCACAGGCTCCCTGTGGGAAAGAGCAGGGGCTGATTTCTTCCAGGGTGGATGACTAATCTGTTAAAAAAATAAAAAATCTCCTACTTAGATTTTTAAAGAAGAGTCTGATATGCCCACTGAGTTTTACATTCCTTGTAGAAATACCAAATTTTGTGTATTTAACCTGCACAGTGTACTTCCATGTCTGGAAAACAAACAAACAAACAAACAAACAAACAAAAAAGTTGCAATGATGTGCAGTGTGGGGAGTGGGTTCATGTAAAGCAGGGCCCAAACAGTGAGGTCTCCAGTAGCACTGACTGCGGTACCAGTCCCTGTGTTGGAGTCTGTGGGAGCTAATCAAGGCCACTTCGTGATGAGTTAGCTGTCGACCCTGCCTACACATGCTGAGTTAATCATGAATCTATCCAGTTTTTCGATAAAGTCACCTCACTTGCTGTGCCATCTTTGCTCAAAAGTCACAGCCCATAAGGCAGTTTTCCCTCCAGAAACCTGAAGCAGTTTGGGCTGCTTTTACTCCTATGATGGTCACCACTTCCACAGCTCACGGTAGAGAAGTGTTGGGCAATTTTCAGCAGCTGTAACATGTCAACCTCTAAGAGATGCTAGCAGGCAGCTGAAGGTCAGAAATACTTTAACAACATTGGTGATGTTTCAATAAAAATATGGTCTCAGCTTGCAATTTCTCTAGTGCTAACATTCTTGAAGCGTTCCTTTTCATAACCGCTACGCATTTCTGTCCCTGTGCTGGAGTTGTGGGAGTGGTGAATTTACTGATAAAACTTTTTGGGAGTGTGTGTTGTGAGCCAGCTCAGTGAAATGATGTGTGTTAATGGAAGCAACCTCATTCATTGCACGACCTCCCTGTAGACTTGCATTGACACAGCAGAGGGATGTGCCAACAGATAAGTGTAATGCTGAAGCACACCCTAAGCATGCATCAAAAGCCTTCATATTCAACAGAAAAACATTCCTCTGTTCCTTTGTCCATTATGTGATTACTTTTGAATGACACATCCAATCAACGCTGGAATGTTTTCTGAAAGTTTGGAATTGAAGAACAACGCCCTATTTTGGTGAAAATCAGTAAACTAGAAGAAGAGTAGGGGAGACACGTAGTGTTCCTGGCAGCTGCTTGGCAGACCTAGCAGCTCTGAACAGCTCTGTAATTTTCCTGGCAGTTATTAGCATTTCATTATAACTACCTCCATCTCAGTTCCAGTTCCAGTATGTTGACGCCCTGAATAATTTATTTCCTACAGAAGAGAAAAGCACAAAAAACTGGGATCATGCAGGAATTGGTCTTTGACACAAAGGAGATGGTGGCATGAAATGAAAGCAGCCGGAGAGTGTTCCCTGAAGAACAAAGACATGAGAGCTTGGGACACAGGGAATTTGCAGGTAATAGGTGGAGAAATTAACTTGGGCCCACTGAAGCAACAAAGGCATAGCATAGCTGCTGGAAATGTCAGCGTAGTGCAGCTGCCTGAACTAGCCCGATTTATTCAGTATTTCAGCAACCCAGTGAGACACACAGGTCAGGTACAACCTAAAAATGCATATTTAGTGACACACGCATCTTCATTCATATAGTGGATGGCTTGAGTAATTCTGATTCCATTAAAAATTGATATATTTAAAACTAGAGAGAGGGGAAGTGTGCACAAGATTGTGTAACATTTGGCCAGAAGCGTGAAGATAACAGGACTTCAGGGCAGTCCTCCAGAAACGTGTCTGTCTGCACAGGACTCTATCTTGATAAAAGAGACTGTAGGAGTGCTTCTAGCTTCAGTGTTGCTGCTGATATGTACATGTATGATTTGCCATTTTCTGCAACAGAGGCAGAGTAAATGAAACACGGAAGGGAAAAACAGAGTTCATAAGAAATGAGGAAAGATGAGGAAACACAGAGTATGAATAAGTGACTATCGCACTACCAGAAGGTGCAGAAGGGGAAAAACAAGGAAATTAGACTTTTAAATAGCTTTAAAACAATAAAATGAAACAAGAATCAACCATGCAGCCAATTTAGTCCAATTCTACCTCTTTTGTTCACAAATTTAAAGCAGCCTTTTCTTTTGAGCATAGTTTTGCAAAGCCTCCTGCTATGACATTGGTGTTTGACAGCTGTTACGCTTCTAATAGCACAAGAGGTAGACGAGGTAGTCTCCCACCTTGGGTACATCAGGCAGCCAGGAGCAGTAGTGTCAGCAGAGGTTTTTTAAAGTAGATTTGCCCAGGCTGTCTGTAGTAATCTGAGGTTGCTGACAAGGAGGGCTGGGAGACAACCTGTGACAACTACACAGGAAAAAAAAACTTTCCAGTCCTCTATACTTTCTCTGTATCCTTTAGCTAATGTTGGATACTTTAATGGGGTTAACTTGATGGGCTGTCTGTGTCTGTCCTGGCGGACAGTCCTGCCTCTCCTGCTTCAGTGCCTTCAAGACAGCATCATGGATGCGAGCGGTTGGTCTCAGAAGCCATCAGTCTACCCATGTGTGAGAAGAAGTCTACTATTTTGTGATTATATCCCCCATAGACAACAAGAGATTGACAGCATGAGAGAGTTGCTGACCATAAGCTGTGAAAGAAAGAAAAATTAGTTGGGCTTCTTCCTCGTCTCCTGTTCTGGGTGCTAACACATGGACTAGTTAATTTGTAATGTTTCCTGGTGGTTTCTTTTTGTGCTTTTGCTGCAATGATATTAAATTTTGTCCTGTTTCACTGGGAATTTGCTGAGCTCATTGCTATACTGACTAAAATTACATACTTTCTAATATTTTTCAGGCTTTTAAAAATTACACCAACAAAAGCAAGCAATACAAATCAAATCTGTTTCTCTGTT
The DNA here is from genome assembly GCF_009819795.1 of Aythya fuligula. NCBI lineage: Eukaryota > Metazoa > Chordata > Aves > Anseriformes > Anatidae > Aythya > Aythya fuligula. Next base: position 137,195,629 of record NC_045560.1, on the reverse strand, counting down.
AGAGTTACCCTGCTTACTCGTACTGTCACATATCCAATTATTGCATCATATGTAGCCTTCAAAAAGTGGGAAACAAATCATTGCCCCACTGTTTATATTGCTCTGAAATTACTTTCAAATTCACCAAAATGCACACAGATTTGGCATTTGGGGAAAAATTATCTTTTATTAAATTTGCACATACACTTTCATCATGATCTGAATGTTAGGTATATTACAGATTGAAAGGTGCAGAGAATTGTCTATTGTAAGCTTAATTTGCTCTTCTATTTCCTAAATTTTGCCTGAAAATTATACTTAAAAAGACATTCAGATATAGACTTAAGGTAAGTGGTTTTGGTTTTGGTTTTGTTTTTTTCCAAGCATTAAGATCAATTAACTGAATTATGGGATTTTTAAAATGAAAAATTAAAGCTCAAAAAGAAAAAAGCTGTTTTTAAAATAAATTTAGAATTTGTAGCTATGATATGAGTGTGAGTCTGTTGAGATGGTGAAATCCAAACTAAGTAAAACTAGAAAGTGTTCATTTACTGTACTAAATTCACAAGGTTCTGGAAAAAAGTAGCTTCCGATATATAATCCCAGCTCACTGCTGCCTCAACTGGCTTTTTAGAAGATCACATATCCCAATACACTCTTAATATGTTAAAATTCCTTTACAGATGAAGGGCAAAAGGCTGAGCATGCTGGGGAGTGAGACACGTTTACAGAGTAAACAGAGAGTTTACAGAGAGTGCTAACCTGTCTTGAGGTTTTTGCTGGCTTCTCCAGTTTTCCCTGTTATTGAGTGCTCACTCTGTCTTAAATGGGGAAACATCTCACAGATTAGGAGACATTTCTTCTCAGAAAGAGCAGTCAGGCATTGGAACGGGTTGCCCAGGGAGGTGGTGGAGTCACCATCCCTGGAGGTGTTCAAGGAAGGGTTGGACGTGGTGCTTGGGGACATGGTTCAGTGGGTGACATTGGTGGTAGGGGGATGGTTGGACCAGGTTGTCTTGGGGGTCTTTTCCAACCTTAATGATTCTGTGGTTCTGTGGTTCTAAAGTCCCTCTTCAAAAGTGTGTGCAATGGTCTAACAACCAACTTAACCAGCATGAGCATTGCTGGTGTGCAAAGGGTCTGGTGTGGACAGCTGGGCTACACTCAGGTGTAAGGATTTAACTATGGTAACTGGGGTTTTAAAAAATAGACTGAATGCATAAATTCTTTTTACATACATTCAGGTTGCTTTTGGAACTGCTAGCCCTCCGATATAGAGGCTATATTGTTTCTGCAGAGCACTGAACTTCTATTCACATACCAGAGTGAAGGAAAGATATGATAGGGAACCTGAACTGAAGACAGCGGGAGCATACAAGCAATGCAGTTTTGGTCTTCTGGGAGTGTAATTTCCAGGTAAATCCTAGGAGACATGCATGCACATCCAGATCAGGAGAGTTAAATCTTTAAAGTCTTCTGAAAGGTTTTGTTGGATCGGTAACAAAGGAGAACAATTACCTGTGCTTCAGTAGTGCAGTTTTAGGGTATATAAAGCAATTTGACCCGTTTAGAAACGCTTAAAGAGTTTGTGTGTCCTTTGGGTCTAAAGAGATCTCTTTGAATTCTACACCTAATTATGGAACACATCAAAAAAAGCCAACCAAGAAGATATTATTCTTGGTTCCAATATATGAAATGTGTATTTGACAATGGTAAATTTATCTGTGAAGAAACATGTAATTTATTGCTGCCTCCAGGCATGAGGAGATTTATGCACTAAATGTTTCACACAGGTTTTTGCTTGACTATTGCTGTACTGTTCATGCAAAACACATGTACTTGTAATGACAACTTCTAGCATACATTGTGTTGGAATAGCCCTGCTTTTCAAGAGTTAAATGGCCACTGTTCCTTGTTATTAATGGATTTCTATTTCAATCTCTACAGATATAGAACTACAAATACTACAGATATAGAAATTTGTATCTGTTTATTTACATGTACAAATAATTAGAAATAAATACAAAATGCATAAATACAAGTACCATCCTATTACTGCATTTTTCCTTTAAAAACATTATGTATTATCAAAAGATAAAAAGTAAATGGCAGCTTTATTTTGTGTCACCAGGTGGTTCTTTAGAGGATGAAGATAGAAATGGCAAAGCTCAGGAATGTGTTTGGTTTGAATTATGCTAAAATCCAGTTGTTTCATTATTTATTGGCAAAATCGGTGTCTCAATGAAGCTGTGGCACTCTGTGATGTCCTTTGTCCTGCAGCTGAAGCCAGGAGCATTTCTGCAGAGCTGATACCTGTTCCAAAGTTTCTTCTTTATGTAAATGAAGACATGCTTAGGCTTGATTTGAATATTGTAGCGCTGATATTAATGAATATCAGACAGGTTGAACAGCTACAAGAACTGCAAAACCAAGAAAATGTGTTCAGCTCCAAAAATCCAGCCTTGGCATCTTACTGGCTGCCACAGCTCTGTGTGAAGAAAATGTTTGTTCTTTCAGCAGTGATCTCCTTGGCTTCCAGGACTTTATAGGTGAGTAAACATGGGTTCTAACACTGAAATCTGGCTATATACGTTGAAATCAGGCTACAGAAGAGACCAAGGACTAAAGAGAACATATAAAGCTCTACCCCTGAAAAGCAACATGTAAAGTCTGGGGAATATACCTGCACACAGTGGGAGATTAGGAGGAAGTGTATGACAGCCTGAAAATATGGACAAGTGACAATGCTGACACAAGAAAGGAGACTGCACCAATGCTTAAGGCAGGAAGCCTAATGCTTTGATTGAATTTTAAACTGAGGTGAAGACAGAGCAGGTGAATACAGCACAGAAAAAAGTAGAGGAGACCTGGAAGACATGATTAGGAGTTGTATACATCACCTATTGATCATTTTACAGTTTTGACACATTTGTTTTGATAAGTTTTGAGACACTGTGGATTTGTTATTGCTTTAAACCAAGTGCTTCTCACTATCTAGGCAGCTGTTATCAATTATTTGCTTTCCTGATTTATTTCTTTTAATTCACGTTGTTTTCTGTTCATGTTTTGCGTTCAACATTACTAACATTAATTTGGTATGAAATGGAAGTTGGAGAAAGTGGAAACCATTCCATTTAGTGTTAAGTACACTGAGTAGGCAACATTGCACAGAGTGTTTTCTACTCCAAGGACCTGCTATTTTTGGTTCATAATTTACTTAACCTATTCTCTGGCAACTGGTATTGACTTCCAGTGTGTCATATCCAACATGCATTTATGTGATGTACAAGAAATTCTGAGTATGTTTTTTATTATCATCCTGTCACAATGCATTGAACAGTTCATTATGTACAGGTAAACATCACTCAGTAACCCAAAGATGAATAATTATAACATACAATTTACACTTTTTTGAGTTTTAGTACAAATCAGTGTTCTTAGTTCCATTTGAATTACATGCTATCCAGTATTTTTCCATATAATCTAAAATATGGAGGGATGTAAAGAAGGGTGGGAAGACCATTGACTTATCTCAGCCTATTAATAGTAGCCAGAGCTTGCAAGAGTGCTTTATAGAATATGCAAATATTTGTAGCATGATTTAAGTGAGAGGTGATCGTAATGTTTTATGAGTTATTGCAGAGAATCTTATTAGATAATTTATTACCACTCTTTTCTGAGTTTTGCTCCATAATGGAAATTCTTAAGATCTATGTGAGAAATATGTAAGAAAATATGACTAACACACTCCAGTAGTAATTTACATTAGTGACACAGACTGCAGAAATAATGTTTGCTGATATCAGGACACTGGGTTTCTGATAGTATGTTCAAGCTTTACTTTTTAATTTTTACATATTTCAATAAATATGAGTCTATGAGATGGAAAGAACTGACTGTCAAAAACGAATTCTTAACTTTTGTTTCAAAGACTTGACACCACACAAATTACAAGGATTACAATAATGGATCTCATATCCTTACATCCAGATGTCTCTTAATCACCTTTATTGTGTTTTCAGACAAACACCTGCCATTTCGAGAAATGCATAGTTCTGAAATGGTGTGATCCTCCCAGCAGAACACAGCTGCTGATACAACCCATCCTGATTTTAATTCTGGTCACAAATTACCTGGAAAAATTAAGTAGTCTTAGGCTATTTTCTCTTCATACCCATGCTTTCTCTTATGTTTAACACAGTTTCTTCTCCAACAAGAACAAATCTCTGTGAAAAGGGGAAAAATAATTGTATTTTATAGGAGAGTATATTTGCTTCTTTCAAACATACAAATATGGTACTGAGAAAGGATGAAAGTTTTAGAGAAGACGAACAAAATCATCACCAAGGTAATCTCAACTTTATTCGTGGAAGACTTCTGAAAGTGGGGCAGCTCCTTTTAGCAAAGCTAAAGTTCATGTTCTCACCTTGTGTCTCAGGTACTGCAGCATGCTTTTCTACAGCACTTGACAATTGCAAATCTACACCATGTCTCTTCTCTGTCACATATCAGCTTCCTCTTTGTATCCAGCCATTAAATTTTCTGTTTATCATGGTAAAAACAAAGGATTTAATTCCTAGTGCCTTGCACTGCTTTCAATAACAATACCCTTCCTCTCCCTCTTTTACTCCTGCAGCAGATCCATACTCAGTTCTGCTCTGCCATTGATGCTCATCACCTTCCACAGGTTGTTTTTCCCACTTTTTGTGTTTTTTCCTAAGCAGTCTCTCGTGCATTGAGACAATATGTTTTAAACATCTATGAAGACCCTCGCTATACTTTGTCATCTCCCTCTGTCACCAGGATGTCTACCAAAATGACAACAGCTAGGAGCAAGTGAACTGATACTCTCCCTGTCTGGTAGATCACTGTCATAAGATTATGTCCTTGGGCTCCCCATCCATCCATCCATCAGTCACATCTCCAAGTTATCTGTTAACTTAGGATGTAATTAGGTGCAACATTTCTTCCCATGGCAAAGCTGATGTACAGAACACAAGCCAACTGTTACATCTTGGGAAAATGTAAAGACAGATGACACCTCTATGTTGTATGTTTTTCAGGCAGGGACCATCTTTTTGTGCTGTACAGTGTCATATAAAACGTTACCTCAATTTCTGACTGCAGCTGTTAGCTGCTGCAGCAATGCAAATAATTTTGGTAGCAAAATCCTTTCAAGGAGATCCAGTCCATCAGACTGAAGTAATGCAAGTCCAGTTTGCATTACTTGGATGACCTTTAAAACCATTTGAGTCAAAAGCAATGGGTATTGGCTGATGAAGAATTACGGGGCTTCTAAAGCTGTCTGTGAACCTCTTCCAGCTCAGGAGCTTCCCAGCAGTAGCCAATGTGAACTGGCAGGAGGACCAAAGGCCTTCCTGTGTACTGCACTTCTCGGAATTTTTGCACTAGATAGAGGGATATAGTGGCCACAGAGAAATGCAGCCAAAGAAAGGCAATGTGTAAATATGACTGGAAAAGTAGATGAACACAAGTCTGAGCAGAGCGGGAGTTTAAAGCAAAACATCCTCCAAACTTCAGGGAGTTGGGAGCACCTCCAGTTGGTCTGTCTTTGTCCAGATGCAACAAGAAATGAAGCACTTCTTTCCAGACACTGAGAAAAAAAAAAAAAGAGAGAGAGAATGGACAGCAGATGTGTCATTTTCCCCAGCTAAACAAACTTCTGATGGACTGTTTCACTCTCACTTTACAAAGAGGAAAGAACCAAACAGGATACTCTTAACTGGGTTGCAGCAGACAGACCGACCCTGCCTGTCCTGCTCTCCAAGGGCGTGCTGCCTTTGTGCTTTTTCATAGATGGTTAGCACTAAAACCACTAAAACATTGCCATCTCCAACCGAGTGAGAAGCCAGGGCCATATCACAGTAGTTCCCTGCTTCTGAATCGGTGCTCGATCCATTACAAGAAGACAAAAATACAGAATAAATATTTTTATTAGAATACATATCCTGGTCGTATTGTTTCAGGCTGTTTGGCCATACAGTCTGCGAGACAGTGCACTGGTTAACATTGTAAAGGCTCCTTTCAGAACCTGGAAAGTTAGAACATATATTATTTTAATGAAAGCATAGATTGTGGAGGCTACAACAAAATCCACAGGAAGATCCTAAATCCTCCAACACTTTGGATTTTTCAACAGCCTGGATTTGGATTGACCCTAATAATGTGTATACTTAGCGCTTAGAATCACATGTGTAAGGTCCATAGAAAATACAATTTACCAGCTGTGCAAGTATTTTTCTAATGACTCAGACTCTCTGCTTTTTTGTTATTGTATAAAAATGTGATGCTTTTAAACTGAGCAGCATAAATTACATTGTTGCTTCTCTGCAGTAATATAAGGTAACCTTTTCCCTTGGTTATAGGTTTTTAAAGGGTGGTATGGATTGTTCCATGTATCCACTGCACCTCCTGGAGTTTGGTTATTCTCTGTCCTCAGATAGAGTGTCTTTCGGGTACTTTTGATATAATTTGCTTTTTAATTATGAAAGATATTAAATCTTCCTCTTAGGTATTTCTACCATGGGAAGCATTTGGATGTCTCGCTTTAGCTGAGGAGATTAAGTATTTAATTGCTTATGGGAAAAACACCATTACTGTCACAAAACATACTTGTTATTGACTGATGCTGGTCATTTATGTAAGTCTCATATGAGAGAAAAGTGGCCAAAAAAACCTTGCATCTGTGGCAGTTTCTCTACAGGGAAGAAAGCAGGTGAATACATAAATTGTTTCCAAGCATGGAAGGTAACGATTCTGCTTTCTCATCATTAAGAGCTTCACTGAGATAAATAGGATCAGGACATGACTGAGCCCTGCACTTAAGAATTGTGAACATAACTGAGTCATAAGTATTGCATTACAATTTTTATTTATTTATTTATTTTTAAGATTTGGCACAAAGATTGCACTGTGCCATCAGTCATTAAAAGGTATGTGCAAAAGATAGCAAATGTCTCAATTAAAATCAGAGGAAAATATTCCTCTGCACTGCATTTTCTTTAAAGAGACAAAATTAAGATGATGATGCAATAAAGCAAAACATGAATCTGGAAGATGCGTGGCATTACTTTCTGTGTAGGACACATTTGACTCATGACTTAATGTGTATCCTACTGGTTATGGAACAAGTACCCCTGTAGTGGGACCTCCACGTGAGGGAATCAGTTTTCAGAAGGACAATAGCATCTTATTTTCTGCCCACCTAGATTTATGGCTGAAGTACCACCAGTAGTTTGGCTGCGGTGTAACAAGTATCTGTCACCTGGAACACAATCCTAAGGGCTAATGACTGCCAAGCTGATGCAATGCGTAGTTCAAGAGGCAACTTAATATAAACTTTGGGTTACAAAGTACCACATTGTGCTCTAAGTGCCCATTCTTATGTAATTTAAGTTTTCCTCAAGTTCAGCTTCCTACTGTATACCCACATTTCTGGATGTTAAAAGGAACTATCTATTATTTTTCCTTACAAAATAATTGCAACAGTTTCAAATGAAACATTCAAAAGAAATGAATGCAGTTCCTTATATTAATGAAATAAATACATAGGTTGTGTTTTTCAAGGAAGTGTTACGAAAAGATTGATAACTAGTGCAAAAAAGTAAGTGTATGAACACTATTATGAAACTGGGAACAAAGATCAGTTATGCCCTCTGTTTGTTTATTGATAAAAGATTTCCTATTAATCCAGAGAATTATATTTGTAAAATGTGATTTCCCTAGATATGGTGATGCAAGGCCATTTATATTCTTTTAATTTCTTGCACTTCTATTTCACTTAAGTACCATATACATGCTTGGAAACCTAGCTTTCAATAGCAGCAAAGTATGTACATAATTAGTAATGGGGCCTTCAATCATTCTCCCTCTCATGTTCCACTGTTTTCCCGTATTCCAGCACAGTTATGTGCCCTTTAAGCTATTTTTATCAAGTGTGACAACTTTGAACTTGTTCCAAGACCATATTGCCTTAGATGTGACCTTCTGGTGTGGAAGTTAAATGTTCTCTGAAAATCTTGCATATAACATGTACTTCTCTATATTTACTCTTAATGTAATATCTTCAAAGAATACCAAAAAGTCAGTGAAACATGAACTTTTTCTATAACAGCCTTAGAGCCTGATCCTTTATACATGACTTCAGTAGGATTTACACATGTGTAAGGGCTGTGGACCATGTGTGCAAATATGGACACATGTTGTATCATATTAAGGTTCAATAATAGGGCTGGCCAGGAAACAAGGATTCTGTTTCGTGAAAAATTCTGAGGTTTTGGCATTTGGTTACATTCTGATGCAGAATGAGATGAAGACTTTTCAGGATGTTTTGAAACAAGACAGTCCAAGAAAGAGACAGACAGACCGACCGACCACGGGGGCTAAGTAGTTACCTGGTGCAGTGAATCCCCATTTCAGACAGCTTCAGATCTGACAGCAATGATTTAAATCTGGACAAGATGAATTTCCTCACTACCACGTCATTTGGTGTCCACAAGCAAATGAAGCAAGCGTCCTTGTTTTGACTGGAATTCCGCTCTCATTTTGGGGTGGGCAGCTCCTGTCCATCCCTAAGCAACAGATCCCACATGGCTGTGAATTTGTGATTCTCTGTGCTTTGACCTGTGGAGCATCACTTAGCCATGAGAAATGTTGCATGCCCGGGGATGCAGGGGTGTATTTTGTCACAAGGTAGGTGACAGGCCACAGTGCTGTGCTCTGCTACCCGGCAGGGCTCTTTAAACCCATGCCCAGTGGTATTCCCTGGGCAGCCACAATGTACTCAGCATGCACTCATGAAACAGGTTTTGGGGGCAATGATGTAAGGAAAAGGGCTGGGTGTGATGGTTTTATACCTCAGTTTTTTATAACGTGCCACAGGAATTCCTGTCACTCGAGTTGTTTGTGTGCTTTATCTACAAAATGTTTGTCCAGGATATACACCTCTTAAGTGTCAGCTTTTCTCCAGGTTTACAAGGAATTGGGTATCCAAGGGAGCAAATTTTCTGTTTGATGAATGATGTCTAGTTAGAAAAGAAATACTGAATGAGTACAAACCCCATCAGGTCTGTTTTACTTTCTCACAAAATGAAGGTTAACATTATTTGATTTATTCTTTCAGAAGAGTGTTGATAAAAAAGATTTTGATATATTTTTATGCATATGAGAGAGATATATGTTCCGCAGCAATAGCAAAATCAGCAAAATTTTAAGTGTACCTGCAGCATTTTGTTCCCCAAAATAACAACAAAACATTGCGCTGAGTTTCCCTGCAGTGATGTAAATAATTACAGTAAAGCAAAAATTATATTTCTGTTTGCATTACGCTATTAAAAAAATGACTTTTTCAGGTTACATATAAGCTCTAGCAAACATTTGATGTTAAATTAACTGAATATGTATTTGAATATATATTTTGTATTTCATGGAATAAAGAGAGAAAAAGAGAGAGAGAGAGAGAGAGAGAGAGAGAGAGAGAGAGAGAGAGGAAGGAAGGAAGGAAGGAAGGAAGGAAGGAAGGAAGGAAGGAAGGAAGGAAGGAAGGAAGGAAGGAAGGAAGGAAGGAAGGAAGGAAGGAGGGAAGAAAAGAAAGAAAGAAAGAGAGAAAGATCTACAACCTTGAGTGAAATTCTTACAGACAAATGGAATATAGCTTTGCCTGTGGGTTGAAAAAGACTTGGAAATATTAGCGGATGCCTATTTTGTTCAGCTGCTTTACTGTCTGCAAGCACTCAACTGTGATAATGATAGGAAACAGTTAAAACAAGTATAGAAAACTTTCTAGAAGGGGAAATAGCAATTGACTGATACTGCTTATTTTAAATTTGAACAGTTAGAAAATTAATGAGCAGAAACAAAATCCAAATTTCCTGAGTTTGTTTCCAAGACAATTGCCTAAATTTAGTCTCTCTGTATAAAAAAGTTCACAAACTAAAATTAAAATAATTTTTAAAAGTGTTTGCTTTCTTCATCATTTGTTGCTAGCATGACCCAAGACAAGTTTCTGGAACATTTTGCCTAAGGGCCAGAGTAATAATTTCAGTCTGAATGTAAAGTACTATCCAGCAATCTGTCCTAGATCTTGACATAAGAATTGGCCAAGTAGACTTTTTTTCTGTTCTCTTTTATTAAAACAGTATTTCAAAGGGTAGTTTTCCAAAAAAGGCAGGGAATTGGATCTGCCCTTTTCAAAGATCAGATGATGGTAACTTTTAGCATTTATGTGGTAGCACCAAAGAGGCATGACCTAGTCAAGCAGAGGCAGCTTAACAGATGATATGAAGTGTAAATGCTGAAGATCTGCTTCAGTGTGCCTGGTAAGTATTATAAGTACGGATTATTCCCACTTTGTAGATGTGGAAGCAAATCAGGAAGATCATGACTAGATTTAGACCAGAACTCGGTGTTAGAGACAGGGTTAGCATTTGAAAGCCGATTGCTCTCAGTTTTGCTCATGAACTCCAGCTGCTGGCCATGCTGTGAGGTACCTGGGACTCCTGTGGCTGGCAGTCACACCACAGGTGGCCCAGCCCTGATGTCCATGGCTCTGAAGGCAGCACTTTTGGGCTCTGAGAACTGACCTGCAGTGTCACCAGCTGCGAGTCCTTGCTCACGTGGCTATGCCGCAGCAGGCCGCAGCCAGAGCTAAGAATGAGTCTTTTCACAGAAATTCTCAGTCTGAGCTGTTTCACTAGAGATGTACTGTTAGCATGGCATTCCCCCACTGCCTGTGCGTTCAGATATAGCAAACCGTCAAGGCCACCTGCAGTTAATGCCTGTCTGACCACGTCTCAGATCTCCAGAGAACCAGGAGACCAGCAGCCAGGCTGTCCTGCACCCCAGAGCTCAGCTGGGAATGGCCGTGTGAGGGACTACAAACACTGTCATCGTGGGGAGGAAAACAGTGGCACTGATACACACATGTATCAATAATATACCAGAAATATCATTTTATCAAACAAAGCCCTGAGTGGACTCCATGGACTGTGAAAGCTTTTGTCTGAAAGACAGAGGTGTCAGTCTTTATGTTCCATTGACCCACCAAAGGTGGTGTGAGCAGCTATGATCCCATGAATGTATAAAATATAATAAACAGAGTGTTTTAAAACTCTTTTAGAAACCTGGAGGAACCAAATTTGTCTTTATTTTGAGCTTGGTGAGTAGAGGCGAATGCCAGCCAGAAGAGGGAGCACATGTCAACTGGAAGCCTATTCCCAGAGCTCCCCTGACCCAACTCATCATTCTGCTGACGAATACAGCCATGTTGGCAAAATAAATAAAGGAGATAAATCATGGCTTGCTTTCTGCAAAAGGGCAAAGCTGATAAGAATCAGATCCTTGCCTACCCTGCAGAACTGCCTTAGCAGAAGGATTTCCACGTTTAAGAGTGGCTGGATTTGAGACAGAAATGTGTGTCATTGTGCTTTCCTGTACATCTCTCAGCTCATGAGAGCAACGCTAGGCTCCTTGCTGGGCTCTCCTACTTTCAGCTCCCAGGGATCGCGTATGTGTAGCATGAGTCACTCCTTTCCCCAAAGAGGCCACGACCGTGAATTAATTTTCCCAGCTCTCTCTCAACTCTCTTCCCTTTTTCGCCCTCTTTCTGTGACCCTTTCCCCACGACGGCTTTCACTTAGCCTTATTTCTCCTGCTGCTCTCTTCCCCAGCTGTTTGCCCAGCTTCACCTCATTTAGCTCCAGCACCCAACGAAGACGGGAGGCTGCAGGGGTCTGGCTGCCAGTGATAACCATGCTGTGGTGGGGTGGCTCACCCCATGCCCAGGGCAGCCCCGCTGTCTCCAGCTGCCACTGCCCCTGGGGCAGCTCCGCTCAGTGCTGGCAGAGGTGCCGCTTCCCCACCACACGGGACTTTCTGACATCTTTCCCCACTGGACCACAGCTCCAAATACTTATCTTGGCATCGAGACTGAGCAGCTACGGCCGTAGGGTGCCTCGGAGGAGTTACATGTGTGTAATTGGGAAGCGCTGATTCATCCAAGAGGGACTTATCACTCTTCCTTCAGTTTAGCACTCAACTCTGGTTGTGTGTGTTGTTGTTTATTTTTCGTTTCCTCCCTTTTTAACTTTTTCACCCTGCCCATATTTCATGTATTTCTCTTTCATTTTCCTTCCCCTTGGCTTCTTACACTCTCTGCCCCCACTTTTTGCTCTTCTTTGTCACATTCTTTACTCTCCACTCTTTCCTATTGTTCCTCTTGTCCTTGTTTTCTTTAGCTGCCCCCCTTCCACATTTTCTTTCTTTCTTCCACTTTCTCGCTCTTTACTTTTGTCCCCACCTCTTTGCCCCAATCCCATCTCCAAAGTGACAGCTCACATCTTCATTCTGTCGGAAAATAGTCCTGCTTATAAAACTAACATCTATCTTTCTTTCTCCTACTCTTCATGCCACTTAATACACCTTTCCCCATTTGAAAGAAATAGTCTCTAATCAGGGTTGCAAACATGTTTTAAATGTTCAGAATTAAAGAAGGGTTTCAGAAATATTAATTTGATAAATTATTTTCTCATTAATGTTTAATGTGTTTACTTCTCAAATAGCCGTTGTGTTATGTTACAGCATATTTCACTTCTAACAGCAATCAATGAACATATAAACAACAAATTTAAAACAATAAAAATTCAATTGTTACCAAACTGGAGATATTTTGATACAGCTTGGCATACACAAAACTCAGATATATTTGCAAATCTCGTTTTCATTTCAATTTTTCTGATCATATATGTCAATCATGTTTCTGCACATATAAATCGAGAAGCTAGGTATAAGTATTCATTTATATATATATATTTTTTTAATTTGTCCTATAATGTGTTTTTTTTTTCCCAAATATTTTTCAAGCTGAACCAAAACCAGAATACTTTCTTCCTTGCTATATTAAGACCAACAGAGGAGATATAACTGACAGTTTTATTTACATACTACAATGGGGCAAGAGACCATTAGGCTTTACATAGTGTAGAGTAACTAATATTATTCTTTTCCATCTTTTTTTCTTTATGAGCCATTGAGCCCTTGATCTTTTTAAACAACGCTAGGTCAAGTCACCTATCTGAGGAATAGTTTGCTAGAGAAAACAAAAAAGCAATGGTGTCTGATAGTCTTCAGATGCACTTTGTACCTTGTTATTTTAGTGTCAGCTATTGACAGATCTAGCTGGGGAATTTTCTGGTCCTCTTAGCAGCAACAGTTCAATCTTACATGGCTCTTTTCACATCAGAGCACGTTACAAACAGCGTTATCATCCCTTCTTTGCTAGCACAGGAGATTGGGTGGTGTAGGGATAACTGACAGGTTGTGGGTAGAGGAAAACTGGCTGGAAGAAATAAAACTCCAGTAAAAGACACGCATGAAATTACATCTTGTACTTTTCCCCAAAATATGTTAAAAGAACATTTCAAACCATGCTGAAATTCACTGTTCCTTGATCTGACTTTAGATAGAGTTGCAAAAATAGTGAAATTAGGGTAACTTTTACTTGTACCGTTTTGTATTAGTCCAGGTTTTAGTCCATTTTTCTTCCTTTTCTTTTTTTTTTTTTTTTTTTTTCCCTCTTCTAAAGTGCAAGTTCAGTCTCTGAGGAAACATTCCCTCTCTACCACACAAGTGGTAAATAAAATCTACAAATAAATTCTACTATTTCCCCAAATGTATAGGATACAAAAAAATGTATTCATTAGTGTGAGATATAAAAATGTACACTCACACTTCTGAAATCTCGGGCTGTTCATTTCACACTTGTGCCAAAGGCAAACAAACATAATTCTAACTGGCAGCTGGACGACATTCCAGGCAGCCACCACATTAATTCACTCACCTCCATCAGGCTCCGCTTGCAACCTGCACAGCTTGCTGCCAGGAAGCCTGGCAATAAATTCGAAGTCTAAATACCAAACAAGGTAGAAAATACCATGCAATGCGTTATTCCAAAGGACGAAATGGGCTTGCTCGATAGGAATACCAAAGAAGGGGCTTTTCTACCAGCTTTTGGCTTTTCTATTACTGCACCTGTGGAAGCTGGGAGCTGCTCACATAAAGCATAGATTTCTGTTGGTGGCTGAAGTCTTCATTTTTAAGACTTTAAGTCTTTTTTAAGACTCCAAAATTGGAGATGTTTTGTCAGTGAAGTCTATAGCTGGTTTGATTAAAATTAAGAGTGTGTGTTGATGGTTTGCAAACCTCTGATAACACCTGATGTGTTTATAAGGGCTTGCAACAACTTTGTATTTGGCTGCTTCTGGAGACAAGTGTCGCATACACCACATAGCAGCTCTGCAACATCTGTCATTGCAGGGCTGCTTATTTTCTCTCCAACAAAATGTATGTGAGAATGGAAGGCAATTACCAAATAATAGCACCATTTATGGTTATAGATTATATTTATTTATTAGTATGTATGCATAAGTACACAAAAGCATTCCATTCTTCTGTCAAACTGTAAGTCATCAAGATGAAAAACAAGAACTTAAAAGCAATCCTGTTCTTGGAGAAAACAGCATGCACCTCTCTTGCTTAACAGCAACTGCGCAAAAAAAAAAATGGCCCGTCTCAGGAGACAGATACCTTCTCATCAAGTCAAAGATAAGTTACACAACAGATGCATCACAAATCCAAAGTTTTGCAATATTGGCTATTTTGCTGCTTTGTCACCTTTTGGGGGGAAGTTGTGTATTCTGAAACAAAACAAACTCAGTATATTAATTTTGATCTCCCTGCAATGATTTTCAGGAGTCCAGCCTGGAAGAACACCCAGCAATTGAAAAGCCTTCCAAGTTCTCAGGTTCTTGTGAGCACGAAGATGTGGGCTGGAAAACTCCAGGGAACAACTGTCAGAAAAGGTTATGACTGTTTTGGCTTAAGGTTGCACTCAGCACACAGAAAAGGCAGCCATTCTTTACATTCGGGCCCCAGCCAAAAGTAAGTGGAACAAATGGGATAGTAAAGGAAGAAAATCATTCTCAGAGCTGCAGCAGGCACTTCAAGTTTTACTTTGCGTTTCGAGCAAAGTTGCTGACAATAATTTCATACAAGCTGCTTCCACCCATGTTAGTTTTACTGGCTTTGGTTTCGTTCACCGCCTTTAGGGATGGCAAAAAAAAAAACCTCACTCTGATTAGTCTTCTATCTCGACTTTATCTTTTTAGAGTTTTGCAAAGCTGATAAAAATACAGAAGTTCACACAGAACAATTTATTTGGATTTCAGCCAAGCCTTTGATAAATTTGTGTGTCATGAGCTTCTGTATCAGCAAAAGTAGCTCATTTTTGAATAGGAGGATAAGAAGTCCTTTAAAACATATTTTACACCTTGGAGAAGTGCTGTAGTAAGTTAAACCTTACACACTGTGATCTATAAATTTCTCAGACTTGCTTTGAATTAACACCTACTCCACGTTACGCCAATGACTTATTTTCAGAGCTTGTGGTGTACGTGTGGGGGTGTCCAACACACGATACCCACTTTTCTTATTTTCCTGAAGTTGTACTAGGACCTCCACCTGTAGGCTGTTTATTATATCGAGTGGCTGTAGTTTCTGTAAAATTAGAGCTAAAATGAGCTTGCTAACATAAATTGAATTCAATCCCTGTTTATTCCTCCTTCCAAATTCTAATTGCACTACATTTCCTGTCATTGGACCCTTGCCTTGGATGGATTTTTGTACTGCAGGGTATAAACTGTGCAAATGCCTTTTTTTTTTTTTGACAGCATAGTTGAAAACTTTCCCTTTGTGACTTTGAGTTACTACGCTCTTCACGAGGACTGATGCTTTCCAGTCCCATGCTGTCCTTCGTTATGATTTTCTGCATCTCTGAATAGTTTAAATTGTTTTCTGGACTTCCTAAAATACCAGCATCGGCTAAGGAGAATATAGGGTCAACAGGTCCTGCTGTAATGACTAACTAGACAAGGACTAAGTGCTGCATCCCTTTCACATTTAAAACTCCTGTTGACCTCAAGGAACCATAGGGAGATAGTCTGGTTTTAACTGTCTTCACCTCAGAAAGGGTATTCACTGCGTAAAGAGGACCGGAGACAAGATTACTGCACTTGAGGGACAACTAGAAGAAGTATATCTTCATTTGCATTTGCAAGCCTTTCCCTGTTTGAGGTTTTTGTTTTTTTCCTGCTGTATGCCAAGCATTAAATGGCAACTTTTGACAAATTTAAACTGAATTTCTTTTTACAATAAATTACATTATTCTGCTGTATTTTTTTTTTCTATTTTCTTAGTGAAGATTTAAAATCTGAACTACAGAATAAGAGAGCTGCTTTTGGTCAGAGGGGTGGGGGAGGTTGGGGAGGACAGTGTTCAGTTTTGAAAAGTCTCAAGATTTTATCTTGAGTTTCAATATTTGCTTCTTCCTTTATAACTGCCATTGTTGGACATGAATGAACCCGTGACCGTTTTAAGCTTTTTCGTTCTTTTTTTTTTTTTTTTAACTGTGTTTCTACCTCTTACATTTGTAACATCTGAAAATATAAACACTAAATTGATAAGGGGTTAAAAGTTTAAATATTCCTTTTTTTTTTTCTCCTCGAAGTTAAGATTTTTAAGCTACTCTCGCTATTTTTGAAGCCTGCAGAATGCCAGTTTTAGGGTTAGCAAAACTATGTAGGAAAGAAGGGAAAAAGGAAAGGAAAGGAAAGGAAAGGAAAGGAAAGGAAAGGAAAGGAAAGGAAAGGAAAGGAAAGGAAAGGAAAGGAAAGGAAAGGAAAGGAAAGGAAAGGAAAGGAAAGGAAAGGAAAGGAAAGGAAAGGAAAGGAAAGGAAAGGAAAGGAAAGGAAAGGAAAGGAAAGGAAAGGCCATAATTAAGGTACTCAATTTTAATTTTCAATGACGTCCATATTGTGTTTGCTAAGATTACAGGTCAAAAATCTGTTGTTTTGTTTGTTTGTTTGTTTGTTTTCCAGCTGCCAAGCTGCATCTTCCACCTGAGATTTGAAAGTAAAAAATACTCACTCTGCCTCATAGGCAATAAAGATTCTGCAATAGGCAATCAGCTGACAATTTTGTTGATGATGTGCAAAGCAAAATAGAAGCCAGCTCACCTTCCCAGGGCTCCCTGGCTCCGCAGTGCTAACAACAGTAAAATCAGGCTTCAGGTCAGGAAAGCCAGCAGCTCTAATTGCAGGATCCACGGGAACGGTCACGTTGAGTGCAGGTGGGTGCGTTAATGTACAGCTTTGCTGACCGTAGCCTGCCTTAAGCCCCCAGCGCTCAGCTCTGGGCTGCACGCGGCAGCTGGCTCTGCCTGGCCGCTGGAGCTGGGCTCCCACTGCTCTGCCCCAGCATCACCAGGCTGCCGCCCTTCCCTGCTGGCCAAGAGGAAAGAGGGGAGCTGCCCGGCTTGTGGGAACAAGGGGCTGTGAGTGGGGATGCCAGCAGAGACGAGGTGTACCCTGGAATTAGGGACTGGAGCAAACAGTGCCTGGCTCTCCCGTGAGGCTGAGTGGTAGCCGCAATCTCCCTCATGAGCAAGAGTGGGTGTTTTTCTTTCTTCCCGTCCCTAACAAAGAGTTGACGGTCACTTGGAGAAAGAGGTCTTCCTCTGCCTAAATGAACTCTGCACAAAACTTCACCGTGATCTCAAGGGGATTTAAAGTGTTTGTGGCTCTTCCTCCTCCCCACAGGAGAGGGAGAGCGAGGCACGAACTGGGGCTACGAGTCGCAGTTTGCTCACAGCCTGGGAAGAGCAACCACATGCATGAGCAGTTGCAACCCCTTACAAGGTTAAAATCTTGCCTGTGGCAAGGATTAGTTTAGTGAAAATGCATAAATAACATGGGTTTGTCTGCAATGATACATTCGGGTGTCTGACTCAGTATTATTACCCAGAATAATTAACTCAGCAACGGGGAAAACACACATATACACAAATGAGGCACTGATATTCATGAGATAAATTTAATTTATCATCAACTGTCTCACCTGCCTTCTGTTCTGTGTGCCATCAAGGCCTCTGAGACTAATTTGAAGAAGCCTGAAATTCATTAAGAGCCAAATAACTAGAAATACAAATTGCCAGATGAAGTTTTCCTTTCCACTTCAGAGGTGGAACAAGCACAGGTCTTGGATAAAGTGATATTTAGCATTGCATCTGGGATAGATTCAGTGGGGAGAACAGTGCAGGAGAGGGAGGGTTTCAGAGAGAACAGAATGACAAATTACAGAATTGTTAAATATGGAACAGCTATTTTGGGGTCATTTTAGACGATTCTTAAATTGTAAAACATTTTCTTCTGGGTTGTCTAATTGGACTCTTGTAAAATCAGCAGCCTGATTGTAGAAGACAGATTTGAAAATGTCCTCAGAATAAAATCATATTTACCATTTAGATGTTAAATAGAAGGGTCCCAAGAAAGAATAAGGACAGGTAGGAGAAGGGTGTTACTGTGCTCAGTTTGGGGGGGGGGGGGGGTGCATTACTTACAAGCACATCTCTCTGTTGCCTCGGACCATAGACTGCATCCCTTGTGCAAGGGGCTTCTCCAGGACTTTATTTTTACCCCCAGCATTTTGGAGCTGACTTTATTGGCAAACACTGTAAAAAGTCACAGATGTCTGTCATTGAAAGAAATGAACTTTATGCAGTTTGTTTCTTCCCACAGGAGTAGACAGCCATATCATTCCCTCTGGACATTTGCCAAATCCTTTTGGATAATTGGATAGAGATGCCGTGGACTTGTGAACAGTTGTATTTCTGCTGTGAACCCACAGTAGCTCTGTTTTATTTTTTTTTCCACTGTGAACCTTGCTTGAGGAATGCTTGCTCTGTGGGCTTTATCTGCTCCTTCCTGGTAGGATTACTGAATGCTTTGCGATGTGATGAAGCCATGTGAAGTGACATTGGTGGCCACAGGAGGACTGCTGGAGACATTAGCACACACTGCCCTCAGATATCTACTGAACAAAGTTGGCTGAAGAAGAAGGAGACATCCTCATTGCACCAGGCAAGAAGAAACAACGGTGTGGCAGAGCACTGCTCATCATATAGGATGAGAAAGAGAAAGAGAAACCCTGCTCTGCTTTCAACAAGGGAAAGGAATGGCTTGGCTTGGCTTCTGCAAATACTTACGGAAGGGAATAAAACAACTAGCCCTTGTAGATATGCATCTGCTGCTGCACAGCCATGTTCTACAGCCCTGAGTCAGGCAACAGGTCCTTCAACATCAAACGGCAACATTGGGAATTTTGCTCTAATAAAGCTAAGAAGCTTGGCCCATTAAAAATAACTAGATTATCCTTCAATTTTCAATCAGCTTTTCCAGGCCATATTCTTTTTCTTGTTTACATTCGTGTAAATCCACAGAGGAAGTAAGATGAAGTCATTAGTCCCTAGGTTACCCCATCGTAAAGATTTGTTTTTCTAAATTCCATGACTCAGCTTTTAGGGACTTGGTTTGTTATCATTTCAGCAAACATTCTGAATCCCAGGAAAGTTCATCCCCTGGCAGTCTTTTTTTTTTTTTTTTTTTTTTTTTTTTTTTCTCTGAAGGAGTTTGACACTAAGAAGGAATCAAAAACCACTTAGGAGGTTTTACCCTGGACTACAAATACTATGGAGGCACAAGTATTGCCAAGTGGTTAGCTGGAGGCCAAATTCTGCAAATCCTAAAATCACAGGAGTATTGCTGCTTGCTTGAAAAAAAAAAAAAAAAAAAAAAAAACAAAAAAAAAAACTCACTATTTTAAGGACCGCTTGTGTGACTAGGGAGCTGCAGGATGTGGCCTTTTCTGGCAAGGCCAAAACCATGGCTTTGCTGCATGTAGTTAACCTACATTTTGTTTAAAGGTATCCCATCAGTAAAGTGGAAACAGATTTTTTCTTAACTAAGTGCTTACAGTGAAATTTAAAAATGCTGCCCTTGTCAGAGGTTAAACTGTTCCCTGCCTTGCTCTTATAAGCATTTTAAACTATCTACATTAAATACTGTAAATAGGAAATAGAAGGAATGAGGGTACAATCTAAGCAAAGTAAATGTAAAACAAAAGGGCGCTTTTGCTGTCCTTCCTAAAATGCATAAAAAGTCTGGCCATCTGCTTGTGTTTAACCAATAAAAAGTATGGTTTCACACCAAAAGAATAATTTATTCTGTGAATTAAGTCATTTTGAAGGCCTTATTAGGAATGGTCAGCCCTTGCACACAATCAAGCAGACTCAATGGGTATATGCTTACTAATACTTAATATTAAGTGCTTACTAGTACAGATAATGTTGCAAAACTGGGGTCAAAAGTGTATGGAACAAGTGGACACTGTTCTGACTCAACCTGGATCCAAGCAAAACCCAAAGATCTGCACCACTGTGATAAAATAAATGACCCCCCTAGAAGTGGGGTCTGAAAAACCATGCCCAGTTTCTAATTTCCACAGCATCCCCTTCTATCGTGTTGCAGGATTAAATATCTCGCTGCTTGGGCCCATCTCTCCTGCTTACTTTCTCTGAGGTCTTGCCTTGTTTTCTGAGTGAAGAGAGTTGGGACGTTTTCCAGCATGGGTGTAGCTAGAAATGCTTACACACACCTCACTGAACCCATTGTGCTCTTGTCCACCCCCTCTAAATGTCAATATGCTCTGCATAACACGATCAGTAATGCGGTGGTGTAATTAGCTACAGAGGTCTAACTGTGTGTTAATAAAAGGCCTAAGGAAAACAAAAATCTGTCTTCCAGCAGGAGTGCCTGTCTAAACATTTATTTCCAACCTCACAGGCTTTACGTAAAGATATAGTGCATCTCTTCCCTAATAATACCTATAAATAAATAAACACTGACTTCAGTGAATCATCACTCCTTAAAAAACTATGCAGTGCCTTACTTTTTGTTTTTTCTTCTACTTATTTAATTTTTTCTACTTTCCTTTGCCTTGCCCTAAAATTTTCTTTATTTTTTCCCACCACTTTTTGTCATATTTCCATTTACCTACTGTTTTTCCTCTTTAAATTCTGTTTTTACACCACTTTCAGTTTGCATGTCACCTTCTTTTCTCTACCTAGAAAGATCTTCCTGTTCCATATGCTTCATTTTCCTTATTCTTTCATTTTCCATATTCTTCATTATTCCTCATTTCACTTTGGGCAGCCAGTTGCCCTCGCTGTGTCACTCACCTCCAGACCTTTCTCCCCCCAGCTTCCCCATCCCCTTTTCTAGCTGGATCTCTGCACCCTCTGTGGTTATAGTCCACCTGTACTTGGAAATCCCAACTGAATGGCATGGAAATCTCTCAGGGAATCTTATCCTACATTTCTCGTGTTTCCCTGAAGCAGCTGTGCAATGTATCAACTACACAAGGAAGGGCAGAGAATTTCCCTTAATGTGGCAAAATCCCTTAATGTGAAACTTTTAAGAGACAGGAAACTTTAGGTAAGTAAACAGGGCAGTCTGAATACATGCCAGTAGCAGTGATGCACACATACAGCTACAAAAAGCCCCTTTTTGAGTTGGCTTGTCAAGACAATGAAAAAAATAATTGTCCAAATTTTTAAAAAGATAAAATTATGAGAGAGGTAAGAAGCAACCAAAACTGGCTGTAAGCACATTTGTTTCCACAGCACATTTTACACCAAAAGAGAAATAACCCCTGGACAAAAAGTCCTCACCCCAGGAAACTCCAACTTACCAAAAGCGATTTAAAAAATTGACTCTATGTTCTTTGTGTTTCTTCAGTGTCTTCACAGTTTTTCTTCACCTTTACATTTCTTTTTCTCTTTTGAGATGTTTCCTCTTACAGTGTGCAGGAGTTGCTTTCGCCTGCTCTTCTCCTCTGCCTTTTTTTTGTGCGGTCTCACCCTTTCTCTCTGGATCACTCCTATTGCTCTTTCTCTTTCCTGTGTTCGCCAGTCTGACTCTTTGTGGGCTTTCTTTGTGTTCATCTTTTAACCCAGATGTTTCATCATACTTTCATCACCATAGAGGTCTTCTATGCTAGCTTCTTCCCACGCTACAAATTATGTATTTATACTCTGCTGGCATATTCACAGAAACAGCCTCCTTCTCTTTCACTTGCACGCACTCTCCTATGATCATGCATTGCGCCAGCACTTCAGAACTAAAATGAGTATGTGGATATATGAAGATTTCCCCAATATGTGTTCATACATGCAAGCTCCACAAATCTATTCAAACCCTGCTCACAGGCTCGGTGCCAGAACCAGTTTATGTGGGAGTTGTAATGCAACCTCCCACTGCAACACATGTTCAACCTTTCTTCAGCACATGTACCCCCACTTTCTTCTAGATCATTTTTCCACATATGCACCGAACCTCCTTCTCATGTGTTTTCTTCTTCCCTGTTTGTTCCATCCTCAGAGCCTTTCAAATAAAAAGGGTTCAGGTTTTGAGTGATTAGGTGTCAGCTAAGCTGAAAGTAGTTGGGGGAGCATTGTGAGGGAGTGAGTTTGTTCCTCCAGTTTGGAAAAGCTCTCCTGGTTTTCTCTTTATTGGTTTTAGTATATGTATATATACTAAATATATATACCTGAAAAGGGCAAGGGACATCTTCATTTTGAAAAGTAGGATTTTGGTAGCAGCTCACTAAGCAACTAGCCTAGTCCAGTATCTTTACTTGATCTTAGGAAAAAGCTGCTTTGACTTTTCAGAGGACAGTATTTATAGATTACTTCTGTCGTTCTTGGTTTTATGCTTTTGTATTTTCCCTCAGGCATGTCAGAGAAGGAACTAGAAATTCAGAATATTGTAAATAAAAAAGAATGTCCTCAGGATAAGAGCAGTTTCATGACAGAAGTGAGGTTCCCTAAAGCACTGCAAGGAAGGACAAACATAACTATTGACTCTTATTTGACTAAAAACTGTGTAAACGATACAGGGCTACCAACCCTTCTTGGGGGCTAAGTGACACAAAAAGGCTCAGACACTCTTCAACGAGTCTAATTTTGTTAGGACTTGGGTGAAAATATTTTACATTTCTCCAGGTAATGTCCCCTCCTCTTGCCCACCAAGAAAGAGAAAGACAATAAGGAGATCCCAGCCTTTTGCTGGGAGAAGCTTTTGCAATCTACCTAAAGTGCTGAAGGTCAGCAGAGCACTTCTGGCACTGGAGATACCAGCTGATATTACAGCTACCTCCTTCCACCTACATTGTGCGGGAGGGAAAGGCAAGCACCCACAGAGGTCACAGTTCAGTCTGACTGGCCCCTCAGCATGTGGCACATACCAGCTACTCAGTGAGGATCTGGAGGAAGTGTTTTGGTGTGTACTGTGCCAAGAGCCCTTCAGAGTTGTGACTCTTGGCCTCTGCGACGTGCCCCTTGCCAACACCCTCTCAGCTCCCATGAGACTTTCCCTTGTTGATTGCTCATGTGCTTAAAACCAGGATCTGAGTGAAGTGTATCCGAGCTGCCTGTTGCTGCCCTGCTCTTTCCCCTTTCAGTGCCTCCACGACACAGAAAAACTGTGTGATCCAGGGCTGCCTTCAGCCTTCAAGCTGCTCTCAGGCTCTCCTCACAACCCAATACCAATCTAGCTTGCTCCTTTGATGGGAAATTTTTACAAGAAAAAAAAAAAAAAAGTACTATTTAGTTCTCCAGACTGCAATGAAATGTTTTGGTGGCTGTGTGTTTGGTCTTGTTTCCTTGGATCAGAACTGTGGATCTGATTAACACACAAGGCAGATCTCTTCTGGATAGGGTGCCCTAGCTTCTTTTTGATGCAAACCCAAGTATGGTGGAGCTGAGGAGGAAAGTGATGTGTAATGAGAGTCAAACTTAACATGGGGTTCCTATGCGGATATGTTGCTTGCCTCATTTCAGAAAACCCTAAATGCTTCCAGGTCCAGCAGTTGAGTGGTGACCTTGCCAGCCTGTCAGCAAGCAATATTGAAAGGTTTGCACCTTATCTGTGCACCAGGAACCTCACAGTGTTTCTTGTCTTACAGATAAAGGAGGAGTAGAAAGTAGGAGACAGACACCAACTCTGAGACCCATTGCTTGTCTTACAGCCAGCTACAACTGGTCATTGGTAGCAATCGGATTAGACCATCAATTAAAGGTTTGTATCACTTCAGACAAAAATATCAGCCACCTTCTAAACATCTAGTTATTATTTGCATAAAATGTTATCACATCCTTTTGATAGCCACCTAATTTCTCCTACGGCAAACACCTTCCAGGCTGTTTCACCTGCATGCCAGTTATGCCACAGGACAGACCCTTGTCCAGTGGTTTTCCTTGAGAGCTGGGCATTGCCTTTGTTCAAACCCTGCATGTAGTAGCTGCTTCCTCCCCTATTACGTGTGTGAAGAAGCAGGTGCACACAATGCCCCTGAAGCCTGAACTCACAGAAGGCCCCATAAAAGCATTGTTTAGTCTTCAGCATTAAATAATGTCCAGGAACCTAGGACACGTCTACCTTGCAGATGAAGAAACTTCTGCCTGAGCCGGCGTGGGTTGATAAGCAGGAGCAAGGTGCCTGAACGAACGGGTTCTGCCTTACGCCATCCAGCTGCCAGACCCTGTCTAGCTCATTTGCACGGCAGTGATCTGTATGTAGCATGCCAGCTTGCTGACGTGGCTCGCTGCTAGTTTGGGCATCGCTGCTGTGCTCCACATGGAGACAGTGCTGAGCAGCATCTGTCTGCCAGGGCGCGGCAGAGGGCATGAGGAGGAGATGCAGCACAGGGAAGGAAGGCTGGCTGCTGCCATGTTTTTATGGCCTTCTCATTTTACATTCTCATCATCTTATTTACATATGTTTTTATTGCTTATGTTTTTTTCCACACTGTTTTCTCTTCTCTCCTTTACTAGATTATGATAAATGTCAATTGACATTTGTCTTTGAGACTCAAATGCATGGGAAACCCTTGGTGCAGCTACTGGAGAAAGAAACTACAGGAAAAAAACAACTTTGACATGATCCTGTCATTACACCTATCAGGGAACATATCTCACAACTTTAAATGTAATGACCCTATCCAATAGGCAAGGATATAATACGCCACTGAAACAGGATTGAGACATTGCACTGCTGACAGAAACATCCTTTTCTGTCAAGGTCACCCTTACCAACTGGATAAAAACACACACTGGGAAGAGTGTCTTGTGACATGGTGTATGTTTAAGGACAGAAAGTCATAAACAACTTTCAACCCAAACCTCTGACACTGCAAAATCAGACTGACTCTGTATACATGGAATTTTAGCCAGAGCTGTGCTGTAGCATGAAAATACAAAAAAAAAAAAAAATACAAAAAAAAAAAAAAAAAAAGGGCAAGGAGCACTCTGACAGAGAGAAAATCCAGCTATATGCCATTTTTAACTGGAGTTTGTTTTTTTGTTTGTTTGTTTTTTACATAAAAGAAATAAAGAAAAGGTGAGCCTCTGACCAATGTATGTATGAAGTGACAATTTTTCCTTGTTTTATTCTTATATGGCCAATTTCAAGGCAGAGATTTGGAAAATATCTGAAAACAAACTTTTCAAGACAAAGATTTGCAACTGCTTGTGTCCAGCTTTCTGATAGAGTAGACACACGTCAGAGAAAATCTTTGCTTGCCTCTCAAGAATATTGGGGCTATGTGGATAAGTTGGGCAGAGGGGGTAGTGTGTGTAAGGGCAGCTGGATGAACAAAAATAGAAACTTTTGAGAGTAAAGCAGAGGCATTTTGGAATAGAAGTCTGTATCTGGAGAGGCAGACACAGAGCATACAGGCCAACTACATCAAGGATATCCAGGAACCTGGTGAGCAGATGTGAGGCATGTGGGGAAATGTGGTCCAAGCAGCACAAGAGACTGAAAGACTGCAGCATCCCTAGCGGGCCTCGGAGCACCACAGGAATGGACCTTGGGAGCAAATGCACCAGAAGTTACAATTTTGAGCTGGCAGTTGCTTACCCAGTACACATTCATGCATCTTTTGCAAATGCAAAGTTAAAGTGCTGTCACAGCTGACTGTAAATTTCACTCACGTGACTTTGCTTTTGTGCTGTGTGTAGTGAGTTGAGACTCTCTCAAGTGCGAGGCAGTAACCTAATGCAGGGGTGTGTTAACGTGGGCAGCTGCAATCACCTGAACACAGCATGACCTGTATCTCTGCAAAAAGCAAATAAAATATGTAGTCAGCCATTCCTGAATAAAGGAATAAGTGTACCAAGACCCTGAACAGCATCCTGAGGCTGCAGACAACGCAGCCTGCATACTTCTACATCCATAGCCTCAGCTATGTTGTAATTGGGTACCTCCCCAGGACAAACTGTGATCTTGAAAAAACTCCGGGCATTGAAAAAGTAAATTCCTGTTGATATAACACAGCAGTGGGCAATCATGTATTTCTCTGAGACATTATTATTACAACATCAGGACATTTGCATCAGCACTACATTGAGAAACTACAGCCACCGGAAGGACTGAGTGCGAGACAGCCTCTTGGCACTATTAGAAGATAAACACTCATTAAACTCCTACGGGGAATATCCAGGACCCTGTGCTACAGCACAGTGTGGAGCAACAACTCGCCAAGCCCTGAGGAAAATACCTTAGATCCCACACACAGTTAAGGGAAGAAAAAGAGAGAGAGATGATGTTAAAAGTGTTAAAATATGTATGATGCTAGAGACGTTAAGACTTCAAAGGCGTGTAACACTGCTATGCACATAAGTTGGCCATGCTATTGCACTTAATTTTGGTACGTCAAAGAAATGCAGTAAATGGGACATCAATATACATACATTTGCTATGGGAGCATTATCATGGAATAATTTACCATAAAAAAAATGTTGGCTGATATCAGTAATATCTGTGAAGGTCCATCTATGTTGCTGCAGTAAATACAATGACAGCATCTGGAGCAATAGCTATGCCGCCTTTAATCTAAATAGCTCATGCAACAACAGTGACTGTGCACAGCAACAAGGTTCAGCAAAAGCTTCACTAATCTGCCAGGGATGAGTGACTGGTTTACATAGGAACCCATGCAAGTCACAAATTGTTGATGACACTGCCTGAAGTGGTGTGAGGATGCTTACTTGTACTCCAGAATGACTGACGAGGTGCTTGGTCAGAGCAGACACCATGCAAGGCTGAAGGAACACAGCCAGGCTATTGAATTGTCTAGACTCTCTCTCCACCCTTGCTTGAAAACTGAATGATCCAGGCTCTCATTGCCTTGTGGACTTGCAGAAATCCACCTTCAGGCATCCTCTTGCCTCCCCATGTGCTCCTTACAATCTCCTGGGATCGGTGGTGCCCAGGGAAGAGATGCCAGAGGACATCCCTCCTCCTGGCCCAGCTCTGCTGCACCATGGACAGGTGGGGAGCAAATTCTGCTGCTGGCGTGTGTCTGAGTGGAGCCACTGATTTCTGTCTTCCCTTCCTTCCTGCAGCTGGTTTGCTCTGCACTGGAGCACGTGAAGGTCTCTCTTGTACCACACTAACCACAGAACCACCTACCTGGATGTGTATGAGGGATTCAGGCAGTGAGGGCAATTCCTTCCTGAACCAAAGTCCAGCTGTGTCCAGTCTGGATATAGTAGAGTCCTATGTAAAGAAGTGAAAATTTATTATATATTTTTTTTTTACTTATATATTACTCATAACATTTAAAAATATTACTAAACCTCTGAATATCTCTTTTTTTACTTTTACATGTAATCCAAGACAGTTCCCCCAATAGTTTTTTTTTTACCTGCAACTAAATGCTGAAAGTATAAATCTTCATTTTCATTTCATTGCTGTTATTGCTGTTATCACTAAACCTAGTAACTGAGGTTTGTACTGACCATCCAATTCTGGCAGATAACTTTAAATCAGTGTTAGTTAAACTTTCACATGAGAGTTAAAAATTTGCATACAGAAATGGTAAATAATGAAGAGACAGACAGACAAGGATGACTCCTGTTTGAAAACAATAACAACAACAAAAATGCAACAACCAAAGACAAACAAACAAAAATAATAATAATAAAAAAGAAATCAGACTGTTTTTCTTGTATGAAAGTTACATAGTCAGGAATTAAAATATAGCCTATAAGATGGAAAGTTTGTGCTATTAAAAAGTTCTGAAATTCATTTTCATTCTGAAATTCCTTTTCATTCATTTTTATTTTCATTCTGAAAATGAATT
This sequence comes from Aythya fuligula, assembly GCF_009819795.1. Classification (NCBI taxonomy): domain Eukaryota; kingdom Metazoa; phylum Chordata; class Aves; order Anseriformes; family Anatidae; genus Aythya; species Aythya fuligula. The sequence continues at coordinate 137,167,537 of NC_045560.1, read as the reverse complement.
TGAGGTAAGAGTCAATAACTTGCTGAATGCAACCTCTCAATGGGCACTGCAGCCAAAAGGGATCCTAAGGGATCAGCCAAGAGCACTTATGAAGAGTGAGGAAGATGATGTGACTGCTCAATTTAGCTTTGGTAGGACTCGTGATGGCCTAGAGTCCATTCCTGATGTGCAACATCCATAAAGGATGCTGATAGATTACTCAGACTATGGAGAAGAGCCATGGGACTCATTACAGGACGTGAAAACATGTTTTATAGCAATGGACTCAAGGAGTTTAATCTGTTATTTTAAGAAAGAGGAGGCTAAGAGATGAGATGATCACAGTCCATAAGTATCTATGGCAGGGATATTATTTTGATAAATGAGCGTTAGTCCAGCAAACAAAGGCTTAACAAGATTTAATTGCTGGAAGCTGAATCAAGACAAAATCAAAATAAAAATAAGGCACAAAAATGTAAGGGCAAGAATAGTTGTTCCTTGAAACAATTCACTAAGTGTTGCTGTGGGCTCTTCATCACTGGAAATATTTTAATTGAGATTGGCTGCTTCTCTAAACTTTGTGCTCCAGTTCAAACAGGAATTAATTCAGGGAAGTCCCATGGCTTGTATTATAAAAGAGGCCAAGCCAGATGATCACAGTGGTCCCTTCTGACTTTCTAATTTATGAACTCTGATATAATCAGACCCTAGCACAATATAGCCATAGGCAAAACCACTTCCTATTCATCACAGATTATTCTGAGAAATGTTAACATCTTCTCATTATTTCATCAGGATAAATCAGGCATTACAGCTATGGCTGTATTAAGCTGGTAAAACATAACTGCAGTTTCATGTGTCTTTAACTCATTACCTTAAAAAACCTCAAAACATTTACTCAGCTCATCCTAACTATTCGGTGTAAAAAGCATTTAAATGCTGAGAACAATGAGTTCAGGCTCCAATACCGCTGAGTTGTCCTTCAGTAAGAACACACAAAATGTATCCTTATAAATGAGCAACCCTAAAGTAAACCCTACATCACTATCACCTGGATGTAACTACACCTAATGTCCCCTTGATCTTTGCACAGAACTCTCGTTGCGTACACAGCGAGGGCAGTAAATGGCTCTAAGGAGGTAGATACTGTTTCACAAAAAGGTTTAAGACAAACACAGACAGCAGAGAAGTGCTGATTTAGTAACAGAATATTTTACAGCAAAGAAGGTCACAAATTGGCAGCATTAAAGGTTTTATTTTGGTTAGTTGACAAGTGCGAATAAATGCTGTACAGAACAGGTAGTCAAGTGCCAGCAATATTTTTCTTTTGAAAATGTTATCTTCACTTAGATCTTCTCCAGTAGAATATCACCAGTCAATCATAAAGCTGGCTGTTCCAGCCAAATACTTTTCCCATTACACAATCCTGTGTGGATACTAGGTTCACGCGATGGAGACATAATCCTGCAAAGCCCGAGGAAGATAATGTTTTCTAATCCAAAAAGAGCCCATTTCCCCTTTATAAATTAGGAAATGAATCTTTTCTGAAAGTGGCTTTTAAAACCAACTTAAATTCCAACTCCAGATAGATTGGCTAAGTTAAATTCACAGTGTTGGACCTTGCATTGGTTGGAAGAACATCGGACAAACAGCTTATCTCCAGCGTGTTTTTAACGCACAGTCAGGTCAGTATCTTGTGACCAGCTTCACAGAACACATCAGACTTTTTAGCTAACGCACAATTTCCAAAAATCAGATAACTAAAACAAGCAATGGACTTCACAGTGACTTTAAGCAGAAAATGCAAAGAAACTTGTCAGAATACCATGTAGCTTGTTGTGTCATGCTAGCCACTGATTCACACTAGTTAAACTTATGTGAACTGTCCAGATCAGATTGTTTATTGTTTTTTTTTCTTTTTTTTTCAATGTTCTTGAGAAAATAGCATATTTTTAGACATTATAGTCTTGTTCAGAAAAAGAATTTCAAAAGAACTGTAGAGTCTCACTAATCTCCTCAGAGCTAGGTCATATCTTACATGATGGAGATGTCACCCCAAACATTTACATGCTTATCATCAGCAATAAAAAAGCAAGTCGATTGACTTAATGAGCTGACAAGCAGCAACTTGTGGATGAAGTTTAAGTATGCTACAGAACTACCAGCATGGCTCAAAGCGGATAATATCTTCTTTGGGTTTTGTTAATTTTGAATAGTCCCAACTGCATCTCTGCTATCACATCCTCCAGATCTTTTCCCTCTTCTGGCTGCCTACAACACTCTCCCACTGTGATTTCCTCTAACAGCTTTCTTCCATTCTTGACATTGTCTCTTCTGTGTTACGACCTTTTCTTTTAGCTTATTCCTCTCTGAATTCCTCTGTGTAATTCCTCTGAGTTACTTATTCTTCTCACTGGGTATTTACCTAGTTTATACTACTTGAATTTAGCATAAAACTACTAAAAGCAAAGTCAACATTTTATCCAATTTTTCACAGCATGAAAATGTCACATCTTGAGCTGATCTTCCTTGCTTTCATCCCTAAACTGTTATTTAGAAAGGCAAATGTACAGTAAATATATTACTGGTGGTGGGTGTTACATAATAATTTGAGCACAAGAAAATTAGAATAATGGATTTGATATGGGCAATGCCTTTTGGTGATGGGGTTGTCTGATTGCCAAAAATGCATGATTGGCAAAGATGCATAGATTGACCTGTATTCACCAACAACTAGCAGTCATGCCGTTACACTATCAGGAGGAAGAAAGCCATTGGCTGAGGAAGAAAATGAAAGACTATTTATTTCAATCCCCAGGAGGAAGTAGCAAAGCAACCTGAGTGAAAGCAAAAACCCTGAAAAGAGCATTGCATCTCTGAGAAGATGAAAGGGGGGTGTCGGTGATATCTTATGATTTATAATAGCTTTGCAGTTGGGCTGCAAAGTTGGCTGTGATGTGTGAATGTAATGTGTTTTCCTAATAAGAGGAATAAGTGCTCCAAGTTGATCCTTAAATAAATGTATAAAGTGCTGAAAAGCATGAGCACAGAGTATGGCTTAAGAAGTGTAAATACAGATATGAAATGACTGCTCTTGAGTGCAAGAGGCTGGGTGATGGAACAATGAGAATGAAAGAATATAGTATTCCTAAAGAGCTTACTGTTTGGTAAGAAGGAAATGAGCATACTGACTTCAGTCCTACACTCCCTCTTTCTTTCTTCCCTTTATTATCTTGCCAAAATTGTTTGCTTTTGAAAAATAATGAAGTTTTTCTGAAATAACAACCCTCCTTATACCTTAATACATTGCTTCATTTCTTTAAAGTGCTCAGCAAACATTGCCAAGTCATCCTAACAATATGGTTCTTAAATATGATGATGAGATCGAGAAACTGAACCCTGGAGATGAAATGACTCAGCTGGGGTCCCATATTTAAAACTTTAAAGTGATACTGTTGGACAAATTGTGATGATATGAACAAACAATGCTGTTAAATAGCTAATAGTGGGATCAAGAGTGGAGCAGAGGACTTCCTGTTTCTTCTTTTAATGTCGAGGACCACACAGCCTGCCTGTAGAAATCCATTTAATACTATTTTTCTTCACTATGTTCTTACTTTGCTGTATGAGCTTCTTGCCAATGAGTAATCAATTCCTGAGCTATCAGTTTAATAAGTTACACATTATGCCTTACTTGCACATTTTATCAAGTGGGATCTATGATCCATTCTAAACACCTTGCGGGTTTAGAATATGTTGGGAACCCAGTGTGACCTGGAGATACCCAAACACTGCTGGATGCTCGGTGACTCCAGAAGAAGAATGTGGTAGTCTCCACAGTTTTCTGATTAGGAAAATGTCCCTATGTCAGACAAAATTGTTCCACAATTGACAAGCCAAACTGAAATAATGAAGACTGCTAGTTCACTCAGATTATGTCTACTAATAACAGTGTTCCTTCCATGATCAAATGGAAGCACACGTAAGAGACAACGTAAGTGCATTTTGCTGTTCATATATTTTTCTTTAAGGAGAGCTTTTAACCTATGAGCAACTTGCAGAAAAAAAATCAAATATATAACACCCACTCTCACTTACCAAATATCTAGGATTCAGGTTTGCCCTGATGTGTCAGTAACAGTAAAAAATACACAGTTTGTAAGAATGCAACAAAATAGGACAAATACTATAGAACATGCATAAAATGCAATAGAATACATGGAAGTGTTTATTCTGTGCTATGGGATAGCATTCTTTCCTGAAAACGTGTTCTTCAGCTGTGTCATCCCTGACCAGATAAACTCTATTACAACTTCATTTTGAAGATCTCAAAAAATTGTAGTTTGTTTGTTTGTTTGTTTGTTTGTTTAAATCAATTTTTTTATCAAAACAAAATCTGGTAAGAATACTTTTATATGTGATTGTTCTTCACCTCTGACGAGTTTACCAAAAACTGCTGGACATACACTGAATACGAAGTTATATCTTTCTGCTAACTCACTGAAATACCAAATCCGTCATTCTGGATTTGGAACACTCCCTTGAGGACTTTGTGCCCATAAACCAATAAATGGATTACATTCATTCACATGTGTTTTTCCCATCTGTGACAGATAATGTGGCATGCCACAGCTCAGGTAAAATGGGATGGTCAAAATGCAGTTTCTTTCATGCCCTACAATTCATCAAGAAGCATCAGGACAGATGCCAGGACTTTCAAAATCTTGAATCAAATACAGAGGCTGAACCCCAGAGGTTTAAATAAGGACACTGGCAATTTTGAATATCTGGATGTAGACATCGCTGTTACTGAGAAGGAATACTCACAGCCCAGCTGCAAATGGGTAAAAGTTGCACTGAAAGCATCAGCTTGGGACTATGAGGCAATAACTCCCACAGTTTTCTTTCCTCCTCCCCCAAGCAGCAATAAAAATCCCGCAGAACAGAAAAAGTTCTCTTTAGTTTGGATTTCAGAAGTTAAAAAATAGGTATGTCACTTTTATACAACGTCTGATGTATTAAGTCTCAAATAACACAAGAATTCTTATATAACCCAGTAATCAGTGGACTCAATTGTTTATAATATGCCAACAGTAAATGCAGGAGGAATTTATAATCATATTTTCATGGGGAGTAAGCCAAAACCCCTTCTGCAAGTCAAACAAACTGCTTCACTTTTTCATTTTGGACAGGTTTAAAACACAAAGAGATATGACAACATGTCAGATAAATTTCTCTTCTGGCATTTTCCCCATGGAGGTGACGCAAAGAAACGTAGGCAGGTGAGGTTGTTATGTCCACTCTGTGTGTTATAGTTACTCTACAGGTGGATAGTTATGATAGTCTAATGACAATATCTCCATAGTGAAAAAAAAAAAAAAAAATTACGTTGGCTACATTTTCTATACTTCAATTCTTCTTCACTTTTTCTTCCTCCTCTCAAAATGTTCTTTTCTTCCTCAGCATATCTCTCCAGTAGACATTTTTTTTCTTTCTTTCCTTCTTTTCTGCCTCATTTAGATTTCCTCAACAATGGAAATTAAGTGGGGTTGACTGAATTGGTTTAAACACAATAGAAATACAGTTCCAGTGACTGGAAGTTAAAGACAGATTTCCCCTGACTGATGTCTGCTAGTCAGAGCTGTTTTGAGGCAGTATTTTAAAATTATTTCTCAGATGATCCCTTTTCAAATGAGCGGTCCCAATTTCAGCAGGGAAAGAGACAGCTCCTTTCTCATCTCCTTGTTCCTGCTGGCCATCTGCTGTCTTTTCTCCTCACCTTCTCCCCTTCCCTCCTCCTCCCATTCCCATGTCCAGCCTGAAGCCTCTCCCAGAAGAGCACTCACCTAGGGACATGCTTGAGCACCCCAAAAGTCAATCCATGCCCCTGTAAGCCTCCCAGTGCCAGCAGGGCATTATCCCTGCATTGGCTGGTCTACACTAGGATTTATAACATGGCAGCACTGCAAAAGCTTGCTACAAAATCTTCTCTCCTCCCTCAATTTCTGTCAGGGCCATTTTCAGATGCAGGCTGCCCTGGGGCTGGCTACCAGGGAGAAGAAAGCAGCCCTCACTGGAGCAAACTGGGCAGCAGCACAGGAGGAAGGGAGACACCCCTCAGGCACTTGCAGATTGCCACAGTGAGTAAAGGGGACACGGGTGACGATGGCAGGGAAGGCTTTTTGCCCAGGTGTAGCTAAGGAAATGTGAAGGACTGAGGGGTGGCCTAGGTACCTGAAGCCTGGTGGGCGTTTTCAAGGATCTCCCACTCAGTGGGGCCCCCCAATACTTTCCAGATCTGCCTGTGAACCCTCAACCCCTGTGCTCCTGCCCTTTTTTGCCTTTGCTCTCATGTGTTGTTATTTTTATTTTTATTTTTTCCATTTGTCTTTTCTCCTCTGGGGAGGCCCTGATGCTTTGGTTAGCCCATCAGTGCCCCAGCCAAGCCCTGAGCCAAGACTAACAAAAGCTTCACCGCTCCCCATTCATTTCTGCTCAGAAGGAAGGAAGAAAGGGTAGACACCCCGGGGAGGTGGGGGGGAAATGGTGATCATCCCAAGGCACAGCTATGATTTCAGCCTCCAAATGTGGGTTGTAGTAGAGAAAATTAAGAAGCTGTCTTTCCCAAGCCCTGCAGACAGGCTGGTCTGGGACACAGTGGAGGCTGCTCTTTTCACCTGGAAATGTCTCACAGATTCCTACCAACGCTGATTCCTCTCCCAAAGTCCAAAACCTACTTTGCTTTAACGCCTCTGCTTATGCTACAACTTTAAAGGCCAAGATCACAGCCTGAAATGGTCCAAAACTGCCAGTTTTTCCTTGGATTTAGGGTAAAACAAGACTTTCTGCACTTGGGCAAAGGCCCTTCGGTGATGAGGCTAAGAGATTTGTGCTTGAAACATTCTTCGTAATACAACTTCAAGATGCTTGGCAAGGCTGAACTCCCGTGAAGGAATCTGATGCAAGAAAACAGATGAAAGCTGCAACGTAGTTGAAGGGAATTGCAGAGATTTGATTGAGGACAGGATTTGGCCTCTATCACTGAACATTCACGAGGCCAAACATGATATGGAAACTGTTTCAGTAAATGTACTCTACAGAATCTACATGCCAGGGAGCCTGAGCAGCTTCATTTATCACTGCTGCACTGCTGGTGTTTGTCTTTATACAAGATTATAACTTTTTTTCCATTAAATCCCATGTCTGACTAGCAGTCAGTCTCTATTGATTTCTAAGGATGCAGAAAGTTGTTTATAACCAGATCAGTGTTATTTGCGAAAAAATAAAAAAGCTACGTGATTCAAACCCTTCTGCCCAAGTGCATAAAAGTTTGGATGTTATTACGAAGCCACTGAGACTAAATTGAAAATTAATTGCTACAGATAGGTGTGGCAAAGAGAAATATTAAATGCTAAAAATACTCTCTTTAGTACAGAAGACTGTCTGTGGCAGTACCCTAGCTTGACAAATAAGGAGAGAACTGTGGAAAAATTGAGGCTTTTTGATATCACTGAGAAAAATTAGTCAAGGATGTAGCTGCTTTTTTACTCTCCATCTCCATCTGATTCATTTATGTTAGTGCTCCCACGGTGTTTCTTTGAAGCAGCCCAAACACCACTAGCTAGAAGAGCTTTCCACTGTATTTTTTCCCACAAATTTGTTGAAGGTTTTTCAAAAAAAGATTTCACACATATTCACTTATTTTCATATGGAAATCTTTAACTCATGAAATAAAAAGAACTCTTTGGTCTCCTATCCAATATTTATTCTAGTTACACACTTTTAAAGAGATGATACTGATTTGCGCCACTAAACAAAGAGCACATTAGTATTGCAAGCAGTCATTTTCCATCCAGCTAAGCTTTCTTTGGAATGTAGCTGTCAATTTTTCCTTTTTCAGACCCTGAAGGAAGTATCCACATTTATTCAAAATAAAGAATCCAAACTCTTGGACTCCTCAGAGCAAAATAAGCCAGAAGGTGGAGTTGCAACTGTAATTATGATCTCTTTAGTGCCTGAGGACAATGTCTTTAGTTAACTAGATGCATTCCACTGCTACTAATGCAGTCTGTTCATGTTTAAAAATGTTTATTTTTCCCTATCTAGTCCTAGCTTTCAATGTTATTGACAAATACAAGCAATGTGTGCATCCAATAAACATGTGAAATGAATCACTGAAAACATCTCTTTCTTATCGGCCTATACTGAGTTCAAAGAATCAGTTTCATAAACTACTAGCTTTTCTGTTATTTGATGTAAATGTGATAAATTTAATGCTTATCACAGCTTATTAATACTTTTTGAATTGTTTTAAAGAGGCGTATATGTACCTAAAATGGAACCAATCGGATCATTTTCCCATATGAAAACACTTAAATTGCAGCGATCAGGGAATTACAGAGGTCAGAGAAAAAGTGAACCTTTGTGTACTTCAGCAGTGTGTCCTGTGAAGAAGGCATGGAAACCACACAAAGATACAGCTCTGTGAGGACACTGTTGCCAGCAGCTCTCCAGTTTTTGCATGGTGGGTTCTGCAAGAGGCTGCTTTCAGCTTCACTTGCAGCAAACACTATTGCAATATTCTTTGCCACAAGCAAATATTACTTGACTTGGAAAAGAGTTTTAAGACAGTGAGCTGAAATATACAATGCAGTGCAAGTGTGTCTACCCTTATCCTCCACCTTTTTTAGTTTGAAATATGGTGGAAATTTTCTCTCTGGGAGAAAAATCTCTTTTTGACATTATATGCTGCACCTTCTTATTAAAATGTGATTAGTAGAGCTAAGAAAGGACTTACTCAACACAGTAAAAATTAGCTCTTGTTAGAAATACGAGAACATTGTCTTGTTGCAAGCATTCAGAAATGATACTTAACTGTCAAAATCTTTTGCCGTCATTTATTGATTTTCCTCTGACAAAAGTTCCTGCCACAGATTTGAGATGAACTGTGGTGTTGTAAAGCTAGTGTGAAAGTTTGCCTACAATAAGGGAACTGGGAATAGTACATTATTTAGAGATCTCTGTAACAGTTTAGTAATTCTGCCATACTACAAGTTGCTCAGCTGTTCCTAAGTCTAGGAGGCTGTGTGCGAATGCAGGTTGTGTCTATATGGAATTTGCACGGCAGTGCATTTTTTTAATCTACAGCCACATACTTCAGCAAAGCTAATGCAGGTGTCCATCCTTCAAGCTGAATGAAAAGAGCAGCTTAGTCCCTTCATGCACAGGAGCCTGGAGATGATGAAAGATGCCAGTGCCACCCAAATCACAGCAAAGCCCATATGGACGCAGGCTACTCTCGACGAGAGTCAGCTGGGACGTGCGGAGGCTGGGAAGGTGACTGGTTGGGTGTCGTGTGTGTCTGTCTGTGTGTGCCTGTCCATAAGTAACAGCGGTCAGAGGAGACATCCTGCAAGGGGACCAAATCAGAGCGGCACGGCTCTGCGGGGAACACACTCCGCACCAGAAACAAGCTTGGAAACTCTGAGTAAGAAAAGTGACTGTTGTTTGTTTCTGCTGCGTTCAGAGAAACAAGATTCTGAGTACATGCTTTGTAAATAAACCGAAGACATTCCTGACTCCTATCATCAATTTCTCCTCCTAATGGAAAAAATCCAGCAAGTTTCCACTCAGTGAACAGGGGCAATAACATAAGCACGAACACAAGGGTCAAGTCAAGTACTATCCACACGCGTACTGGAGCAGCCCTGCTCAGATCAGTGCAGGAAAAAGGTCCCTCGATAGAGGAATCAGAGATACTCTTTCTCTTGCACTTGCAATTTTGAAATCAGAAAACTGATTGTAAAGGAATCAAAAGTCTCATCTCTTCGGCTAGAAAGAATGTTGCACTTCCAACAAAGTGAAAGTAGAATTTGATTTCTCTGAACATTTTTAATTTATGGACAATCATTTTTCTAGATTTGAATGTACACAATTAGCCTTGTCAAATCCCTTCTTCTTCAATCTTCCCAAATACAAAACAGTTCTTATATCAAAATATCAGCCTGTCTCGTGAGGAATTGTGAAAGCTAACTTTTCAGACTCCATTGCTATGAGATCCTTTGGGTAACAGATAGAGAGCACTCGGTTTGTATATGGTCAAAAATACTTTTCCATAAGTGCAAGTCTTTGGAAAATATTGCAGTTGAAAAACAAACAAAGCAACAAACAAAACAAAACAAAGCAACAAAAGCAAAATAAAACAAACAAAAACAAAACAAAACCATCAGAAGAACTGTAACTGCTAGCCACATGTGCCCCTTAGGATTGAACATCATGTTCATTTCCATTTGATAATTTAGCATCCATGTCAATGATATATTACAGGTAAACACTAGTAGAAGCCTTGAAATTTTCTATCTTCTATTTAAAAGTCATCTTTGAAAAATCATCTTCATTCTCATAAAAATATTCTTTGAAAGCTTCTAACTTTTATTCCTGGGATACTGCGATAAAAACATGCATGTGGGGTTGAGTGAGGCAGCTAGGGTAAATCACATAACACTGCAACGCGCAGGCAGGGACTCACCAAGTGCAGTCCTGCAAACAGCCTCACCCCCCTTGATCACATATTGTAGGAAGACAGAGAAGAGAGCAGAGAAGAGAGATCTGGGGGTAAACTGAAGAGCTTGGCTACAAAAACTTTTATTACTCTAACACTCTCTCATTGAACAGCAGTCTTCGTGCAAGAGTGGTGCTGCTGACTACTGTCATAACATGGATAAATAGATAAAATTGTTAATGTAATGATAACTAGACTGTGCATTGAAAGATGGTCTTACCAGTCTTACGTTCTTTCTGGAGGACCCACCTCTCAACCTGATCTCCTGCTCAGGGAGCCTTTCAGGAGAATGGGAAGGAGCCAAGAAAGCACAGTAGCCCAAATGGTGCCAAAAGGATGACCCTTTGGCCATGTATCAGAGGGCTGACCATCTGACCATGAGGGAATCCTTTAATCCTTTGGATGCTGCCTCTCCAAAGGTCTGTCACTGTTTTCTGGAAAGGAAAAGAAATAATACTCGTAAGAAGTAAAAGATCTTGCATGATCCGTAGATAAGAATGGGAATTTGGGGGAGAATGACAATAAACCCAAAATTAAACAATAGAGATTATAGAAGAAGTTGGCATAAAAGTCCGGAGAAACAGCTGGATGAAAGGAGAAGGCTGTGACTGTCCTTTTGGTCTTGTGAGTTCTGCATTCCTGGCTGTATGGCTGCCCAGATCTAAGAAATAGGAAAACATGGCTTTTTTATTTGTTTGTTTCTTTCTTTATTTTGTTTTGTTTGAAAGTGGACTATGCAAGTAAAAGGCAGGAGGAAGAGGCAGGAGATGCACAATAGGTCTGTGAGCTGTTAGCATGATAATGACTTCTACATCATGTTTCTGGATGAGATGGTCCAGAAGTGCAGTGTAGAGAAACTGGGGAAGGAGGTCAGAGTCAAACCCAAAACACCTTGCTGAAAATCTGTAGGGGAGCGTAAGAAGGAGTTTCCAAAGGACATGTTACAAGAGCGATTGCAGAGATGGAAGAAGCACTAGAAGGCAGAGAGCAGACAAGAAACAAGAGGACAAGGCTGCAGGAGAAGGCTCTAATTGTGGGGGAGAAGAAAGTGGAGGCATGAAGTTGAAAGGACAGTCTGAAAGGAGTGAGACTCAAGGATGAGAGAGGTCTGGAAATAGTTCCCAGAAACAGACCTCACTTACGGGGAGTTTGTGCCATGGCCATGGAGTGAGAGTCCAGTTACATCCCAACCTCAGCACCTCCCAGCCGGGAGAAGGCTTGGCTCCCCTAAGCTGGGCTGATAACCACTTCCCTGAGCTATAAGTCCCACTGTCTGCAGGGTGCCCCATTCCTCTTCCTCCCACCCCGGCTCCCATGCCCCGGCGCTCGTGCTCACCCAGCCCTGTGTTAAGCCAGAGTAGAACTAACCCAAGGAAGCAAATAGTTTTCCACCAGCTTAGTGTGCTATTAAGCACTCCTTTAAATAGCAAAGAAAATACATGGGATGACATACGGAGACACTTTCCCACAGAAGCATTAAAGGCAGTTTAGCACAGTGCTTAGTTCCAAGACGTATGAGTACGTTTGATGTCTGAAGCCCCACCTTTACTACTGCTTGCTGCTTCAGAATACTGGACAGAGATAAGGGTGGACATACAGAGGCCAGTGGTTACTCTGAACAACAAATTAAAAGGGCTACGATATTTTAAATATAAGAGAATAATGCAGAAGCATGTTAGTTCTGTATAAAAATTGGAATTACAAGTTCTCATCACACTATGAAACACCTTTTATATTTAACAGAAACTGCAAATACATCAACCAGATGTATTTGGTCATAAAAAACACAGCATATCATTAAAGTGGAGACAGAAGGTGGGAAGATAGCTCTCTGCAGAGGCAGGTGTGGAAGAAATACTACAATTAACAACCAGGTAATATTAATGTTATAACACAAAAAAACAGCAGGACAAGGCAACATCATAATCCCATAGAGCTGCCTGGCAGTCCCTGCAACATCTAGCTGCTGTGGGATCTGTTTTAGGCTTTGTACAATATGTTGATATTATAAAAAAAATAATAAAATCTCAGAAAATGCTTTGTCTAAACAGCAAATAATGGTGCTTGGTCACACCTATGTAAATTCAAACATATAATATAATTATGATTAGATTTTATGGGAGCATAACTGCATGCTAACATAGTGCAAGCTATTGATAGTATTAACAAGCAGAATAGCTATTCCCAGAAGAAAGATAAAAGGAATATAATGATGAAAGTGTATGTGTGGAGGCAGCAACCCACTGTGATGGTACATTTGCACACAGAGAACCACCATGAGGTACCAGGACTCCATTTTCAGAAAGTTTTTTGATGAGAGAGGACGTGATTCATGGAGGAAGGGATAAAAGCTGAATGTTTCACTATCTTGGCTCTGTTTCTTTGTTTGTCACAGAGCAATTGCTGACTTCAGCTGAGTCCGACACTGCTCAGCCTCTTCTCACTGCTTACTGTCAGCTTGTTCTGAACCTTTGGGATAGTGTCTGTTCACCACAAGCACACTAGGATATAGACTTGAGCACAGAAGGCCACGGTGCATGTTAATCTAGCAGAACTAGCTGTTTATTCAGTTAGCTGACACTTGTCGCTCAAATTTCTGAGGAGCATTTGGGAAGGGCAGGCTGCTGGGTACCCACACCACAGACAGTAATGGTGTAGCCATGCCCAGGATGGGAGGGCATGATAGTAACATGATGTTTCTGACCCAGTTTGTTGAGGTTTGAAGCATTTTGGGGGAGCAGAGAGATGTCTGGAAGTCCAGGTCTGCCAGGCTGTGGGGCTGCATGACCCACACTCCTGGAGCGATGCAAAAGTTGCAAGGTGCACAGGCAGTGGGGAGAAAGGCCTACAAAATCTCTGTCCTAAGAAAGAAAACAGCTGAGATGAAGCTGGTAAAGTACTGATTGCAGAGCCCAGATAGAAAACCAGAAAGCAGAGCTGGAGAAAAACCGAAAGCAGAAAACTCTTTGGAAAGGCTGAGCAAAGAAGTGGCATGACACTATCGGTTCTCTCTCTGGTCTGGGAAAGCAGAATCTCTGTTTATTCTATTTAAATAAACAGAACTGCACCATCAATCTCCCATCCAAAGGAAACACCCCCAAAAAAACTTAAATGCTGGCTCACCTCTCAGAGCAAATTATGACAATACACCTTTTCCAGTTTCTAACCTCCTGAAATACCTGTGTGATACTGGTCCAGCTGGCAGACCTGAGCACTGTCCCACTCTGCAGACATGAGAAAGGAGCAGCTGTTTCTACAGCAGCCTCCCTCTTCCCAAAGGTCCCATGGGTGGGATTAAACCCATGGGGATGGAAGCACCAATGGTCAGATGAACTGAGGTAAGGAATTTGTGCTGGGCTTGGTTGAACCACCTGTTCCTTGTATAGAAATTCACAGAATCACAGAATTGTCTAGGTTGGAAGAGACCTCAAGATCATCGAGTCCAACTTCTGACCTAACACTAACAAGTCCTCCACTAAACCATATCACTAAGTTCAACATCTAAACGTCTTTTAAAGACCTCCAGTGGTGGTGACTCCACCATTGTACAATTTGCTTCTGATAGCTTTAGTACCAGAAATAGATTGACACAACTGGAGCTGGAAATTCCAGGTTTGCTTTACAATTAATCTCCTTTGAAAAGCTTTACCTGGGAGGGAGAGCGGCTGGTTCTTGGGTCTCATCCTGCAGGTGCCGGCTGCATGCCTCATCTAAGTCATCCCAAATAACTTCTCTGGGAGTCGAGTTTAGTCCTTTGATTAAAGCTAGCAGCAGTTTGCCAATGATAAGCCAGTCCTTCTTGTGAAGTAAAGCCATTTAATTAAGTTCATGCATCTCTCCTGGCCTGGCTAGAGGTGCAGGATACTAAATGTGTTGAATACAAAGTAATACTGGTGAGCAGCTGAGAGCAGGAAAGGCAAAACTCCCACCTCAGATCAAAACTTCAGATGGAGAGTGCCTGGGCAGAATATAATCACCCAGACTTATCCACTCAAGTTGGCATGCCTAACTCCTAGGAAAAATTATGTGGGATCTTTGTCATGAATGACAACGGCTGATTTCACATCTTATCCCAAAAGACTCCACTAAAGATCTTTAGGAATTTCTTAAGTAACCACATATGTTGAACTGTTACTTATCTTAATGAAAAAAAGATAGTCACTTAACAAAAAGATATCTAGGGATGAGTTCACGCTACGGATTATACAATATGTAACCACTCCCCCTTTTGTGTCCCCCCCCCCCCAAAAAAAAAAAAAAAGAGACAATTTTCATTTATACAAGCACAAATTTTCCATCTGAAAATACTAAGTGTAATTGTTTTCTGTCATTTGAAGGAAGTCCTGGCTCCACTGAAGTCAATGGCAAAACTCCCATGGACTTCAAATGGATCAGGACTTAAACCTTCGCCTTTAAGAACATGCCGACTGATTTTTAAATTTTCTTTTTTAAAAAAAAAAAATCAAAAGAAAAATAAATGTGCTTGTATTTAAAAGTTTTGATGCCAAGTTTCATCCCAGGATGAATTACTTCAGCCTTGATATAAATCTATCAAAAAAGGTTTAAAAAATGTAAAGATGAACACGCCCTTAAAGAACAGCCCTGCTTTCCTCTTGTTCTTCTCTGGTCCATATCAAAGAATTTTGTACATAAAATAATATGAATAAAAGAGAAAAGATAAAATAACAAAGCAAAGAATCAACAACATTACAGATACACTCTGCAATTTAAACATAGGCTACATGTTGTAGTCCTGAGCATTTAATAGAAAAATATGTATTTCCTCAGCTTCAATTTTACTGAAAAGAAATATAGCATAGCTATTTAAGTTAATATACATCAAGTAAAAATGAATTCATTACAGATACCTAATCTGAATTAAAAAAAAAAAAAAAAAACTTTTTCCATTGAATTAAACGTCTTACATAATACAAGAAAGTTGACAGTCCAAAGATCAATCTGTCACTGTATCCCGTCTTTGGCAATTTTTCAGAGTGTTTGTTTAAGGACAGAGTGTAAAACCAGGTCAGTGTCTACTAAAATGCAGAAGATGCAGAGTAAATGAAAAGATTTTATTGTTTCTAAAAATGCATGCAAGATTTTCTAAATCTGTTCTGTATCTGATAACATTATCTTGCAGAGATCAGTGAAATAATGCTGCGGTTTGGTGTTAGCATACTACAGCTAGATCACACTGAAAGTTCGGCTTAAATAAAATATTTGCGTGCATCCCATTGTAATCTTGATTCGGTTTCTAGCAATGTTAATCAAGAAAAATTTCTCCTGTACTTTCACATTTAAGTAGAAAAACAGCTGGTGTCTTTTGTCTCCGTCTGAAAATTAACCAAGCTCCTAAGCTCAAAATATTACCCAAACTAAGCAACTTATGCAGTTTTCCAGGATGCATTAACATAGCTCATCAATCATTGCAATGATAGTATGACGATGACGATACGATTTTGCTCTAGTAGTTACAGTGATACAAAGCAAAAGGAAAAAAAAAAAAAAAAAAAAAAAAGGAGAATCGACGCTGCTGAATGTTGTAGAAATGATTTCCCTACTTTCTGATTATGATTAAATCTTGGTGTGCTTTGAAATCCCTAATGTGTAATGCAAACCAGGATTTGGGGTGTTAGGAATGCATCCCCACCCTTCTTCCACAACGCTCTGCAAATTATCATCTGCAGACCCCAAATCCTTGAGTGGAGGGGGGAAGGAGTAAGAGGGAGGCAGAGAGCAGAGGAGGGGAGAGAGAGGAGAGATTAGAAGCACTTTTCACCTCTTGGTCCCGTCAGTGCGATCAGCGCCGAGAACCGTGCTTCAAATCCAGTGTTATCGTTAGGCCCGATTCAAAGGAAGTCAAATAGTCTACTGAGAAAACAGTGGAAAAAGTAAGGTCCTAAAGAAGTAAGTGCTGCATGTTGAAACGTATGCATGTCACACCCCATTTGTCTTTCATATTGAAGAATAAAGCAGCCTGTCCCGCAGCAGTTATTATACACCATATTCTTTATTTTAAAAATGCAAGAAATTTGGCACAAAGAACAAAAAATCAACTGATGAAAAGCATTTATGTCATGGTTTAAATTAAGACCTTTGTAATGCAAGAATTACATCAGCAGTGGGCTTAGCTTAATGAAAATAAGACAGTGTTTTTAAAAACCATGAACGAACAAATCCTCTCTGCTTTCTGAAAGAGACAAAGGGCAGAAATCGATAAATAGATAACTTAAGCTGAAATCAGAGCAAATCACACTCTACTACCTGTAGGAGTTACTGAGCTTTTTATTCCACTGACAATTCTGTGTCAAAGATGTAAAGCTAGAGGCTATTTTATGTTCACATGTGGATTTTAAACATTTTCAGGGAATATTAGGTATTATGAAGTTTCTTCGATATTCTCATTGCTTGAACTTCTGACTTAGATTAATTGAATTTTTAGCTTTTCTTCTCTTTTGATGTGTTTTTCTTTTCAGATTCACTAAAGGACTAAAAGTTGAAATGTGCTATTTTATCAGCTTTTAAAAATGTTTATCGACATATTATTTTGATATAGTGATGATTAAGTATTTTTTTTAATATTATTTTAAATTAGAAGAAAATGAATATGAGTGGTTTGCGGCTAGTAGTAATGAAATAATAATAATTTGATTAATGTTAAAATATGGGTAGAGGTAGCAAAAAGGAAATGGATTCTCTTCTCTTCAATATATAATGTTTTATATAAACTTTTGTCATCTATTTGTTGTGCACATTTTTATCTTTATGGGTCTGCCGAATGTTTTATGAGAATACGAGCAGCAGTTCTCTGAAGGAAAAGAAACAGCTTAAGCAAGATAAAATAGAGTAGATTTCTAGGGGAGATCAGTAGAGAGTTCGAAAGCTAGGAAGAGAACTTTCTTCAGTAGTATGGTGAGTATAATTATATACAATATTAACATTTCTTTACTGTATTTATGTGACAGAACACTGTAATGCGACTGGACTGAGTTCGTGTTTTGCTGTTATTGATGATGAATGCAACTGTTTTAGTCACTAAACAACATATGTATCGGGGAGGCAATGTCCAAATATCCATGTATTATTTACTGTATATAAAAATACATCAACAACATAAGTTGATTTTAATGGTATCAGTTTTCCAAGGGAAAAAAAAAAAAAAAAAAAAAGGTTTCTTTTTTTAAATATGAACTGGTTATGAACTAATCATCTACATATTGCAAAATGATGTTATCTTAAATATTTGGGGATGCAAACATTTGAGATGGGCATGCAGAGCACACAATGGACACCAGTATTTATGTTTTTACAAGTCTGTTGGTTTTGAACAATCCGATCAAGCTAATGCCAATATTTGAGACAATGATATATATTAACACCTTGCCAATAGATCTGTTCTAAAGATTCTCTGAATTAGTTACGCAGAAGAGATTATTTCTGACAGAGGTAAAACTAGCTAGCCAAACCCTGAAACATCCTTATTCTTATCAAAATTTCTGGATTGGGATTTCCATGATGATAATAAATTCCCTGATACTGCTCCTTCTTGTAATGCATGATAAAATAAGCCTTATCTTCTGTGTTTACATGCACATCCAGTAATGAAGAGATGAATGGTAGAGGCTTTGTCAAAAAAAGATCATGTCAATGCAATAGAAAATAATAATTATCTTTCACTTTCAGGGGACTTCTGGCATCTGTTTCAGTTTTGCTTTAAACAAGTGCAGAAAACAATTGACTTTCATTTTTTCACTTCCTTTGGGCTGTAGGAATGAAAGGGTGAAATGGAAGGATTTGGAAAGATGGGGCCTGATTCTGTACCCAGAGCATGTCAGCAACCACCCCTGGTATCAGTGAGACCTGCCTCAAAACAGCAGCTGCAGGATGGGGTCCAATGCTAAAAGCGATCTGGTGTAGATGAAGAAAGAGAGAGAAAGGAATCGGATATGCTGCTATTTTTATTTGCACACACACAAAAAAAATGTTTCTTATTAATCAAATACTACCATTCCTCTTGTAATTGATGTCTCTTCGGGAGGACTCAGAAGGCTTGTTTGGAGTCTGCCTTGTCCTTGAAAAGAAGCAGACAATACACAGTGTTTACCAAGAAAGCCCTCCCTCTCTCTAAGTATTGTTTTCAAGGAATTTAGGTAGGAGCTAAACAAAACAAAACCACTATTTCAAGCTGTCTAAATAAAGAATAAAAAAAAAAAAAAAAAAAGGAGGGGGAATTTCTTCCAAGAATTCTCTGCCTCCTTGATGTCTGTCCTGTCATCTCAGATACCTTGTGCCTCCACCATATGAAATACCCACAGTCCCCAGGAAATGAAGAGGGGTAGTATGCACCTTCCTATGGGCAAAATGGGGAAAAACACACCAGATTTTCTTTATACATGATTCAAGAGAAATACAGTGTACTGACAAAAAGCAGCTAAGTGCTAACCCATTTAACAGAAGCCAATAGCCAATGCAGAATTATCTGCCAGGAGGACACTTCTGCGATGTGGTGGCAGCAGCAAGGGGCTGGGGCAGAGAAGGTTTTCTCCCACCCGGGGTTTCCAGCCATGTTGTGTTGAGCTGCTACGTAACGCCCTTTGCTACAGCAGTACGCTTCTTAAAAGCACAATGAATAAGAGGAACAGCCATTCTAATTGGAATAGCTGCTACTTCTGCTTTTCCAGAGGACTTGACAAATGCCATTGTCAATATAATGTTTCTTTCCTCTCCGTCACTTGTAGGTGGGTCGGAGTAGGAATCTGCTCTCCTGCCTACAACTTCTTAGAAAACACTTCCACTGATAGAAAGAGCATTGACACAAAAATCTTTCATGACAAGGGACCTTTTTTTTTGTGAGGAAGGTTCTGACAGCTGAGATTGTCAGGCTGGTTCCTGCGTGAGACGCTTCGTGCTGTAGTTTACGAAGCAGATATTCCTCCTGACGCAGTAGGTCAAAACAGCAGGTCTTCAAACGTGGTCAACCAGGCATGGTTTCTGAGGAGCTGGCTACTCACCTGGTATTAAATTTCTTCCTTCTGCTAACTGCTAAATTGTGTTAGACACAGACAAAAACCCATTAAAGATTTTCCTTATATTAATTTTCTTAATATTAATTTTCCATGTCGGCAAGGGTTCTCTTTACCGCAAATATGTTTTGCAACTGTGGGCTGCATGGCTAGATCTGCATCGCAACTGCTATCTATTAAGGTATGAGCCACATCATGAAAATATTAGAGGATGTCTGTGTTAAAAAATGACTATCTCCTGTTTAAAGCAGATTTATATTAATAGAGATCCTAAGCCTAAAGTGTTTTGGGAAAACAATCCATAAGAAGCTTGATGTGGAGCTCATGTTCACAGGGCCTGATCTTTGCAAATGTGTGCGCTCATAAATAGTTTTATTTGTGACAGAAGCTTTGCAGAGTTTAACAGCTCACCCCGTCAGATGACACGCAAACGTGTTTGCAAAATGGCCGTGCAGGCAGCCGTCTGAGCCTTAAAAACGGCACTTTGGTGCAAGACGGAGGAAGAATCTCACCAGCAAATGTTATCTGAACACTCTCACTCGTTTCTAGACTAGAGTAAAAGGTGATGCAGCTTTAGACTTGAAAGTTTTGAAGATTATTTGCTGCTAATCTATCACTATTGCAAGCTATAACAAGAACTCTGCCCATGCTGTAAAAAAACACCACTAAGAACTGCCTTGACTCAAGGGCCTGGTAGCTGCCCACCTTGGGAATGAATGACCCGTGTCGACTTCGCCCAGCTGGATAATTAAATAACACTAAATAACAATTAGCAAATTAAAATTGTTATAGTCTTTCTTCTTGCTCGAGAGGGAAGAATCAGTTATAAATGCATTTTCCTAATATCGACCTGAATTGTATTGCCTAAAAACTTTACAGCTAGATGTGTGAATTTTTTTTCTGTAGAAAAAAAAGAAAAGTCTAATTTTATCTTCTTTGGCATTTAAAGCTGAGCCTGATATAGGGATATATATTTACACACAGATGGATTTTTGCCCTTCCAGCTCCAGAGATTTCAATCTTTTCGTTTGTAATTGCCTTGACACATTCCTGCTTCCATTTATTTTAATCATCTCAGATTGCGACTAGTATTTGGAAACTGGAGCGCTTAGGCTAATTCAGAAGTAGTTTCTGAAAGAAAAAATCTTTTATACAGTATTCTGCAACACTGCTGTAGTAACATATTGCAAATTGGTGGTGTTAGACTACCGTAAGAGAATACTACCACTTAACTCAGCCCTTCTGAAATGTTTACTTTATCCTACAAAAAATATCTAATTAAGCCCTGTGATCAACTTCATTACATAAATGTTAGTTTCCCTGGGCTGGCAACATGGATACTGAGACACAGATGGGTTAAATGAGTTGTTAAAAGCCACACAGTAGCTGCATTTTTATTATAAGGGTTAGCTCGAAGGGTAGCTTCACTGATTTAAAATACGAACAAAGGAAAGAGAATCCATATGAAAAACAAATGAAAAAACTTCACCCTCTGTGGACAAATTTCTGCTGAAAAGGATATGCGTAGTGATCAAAGCAAAGTTTAAAGAATGAGCGTCTGGAAAAAAAAAAAAAAAAAAAAAAAAACTTTAAAAGATGTTTTAGTTATAATAACGCAGTTATCCAAATGTCAGTGAATTTGATCAAAGCTGATCTGCAGAGCTCAGGTTTAGCATTAGGTGAGTCATTTTCTTTTATTAGTGATGCTTTTTCATTCAAATGGGTAAAAAGGTGAGAGTTTGGATATGTTGAAGGTTTCATTGGCTTACAGTAGGGACAGACAAATGAGGCCCACCTAGTTTTACAATCTGGCCCACAGCTACTTTGTTTTTAATAAAATGCAGCATATTGAAAGGGCATGTCTCTACATGTCTTGACCCATCCAAACTGGATCAAGATGGCGAGTCCCGTATAGAAGCCAGTCCGCTCCCAGGATGGAGCCTGTTACCCCTGGGGTCAACACCATGCCCGTGGAGAAACCAGCTGGCCCTGCTCCTCCGTCCCTCACCTAGGGGTTGTCAAACATCTTGACCAGCCTTTGTGCTGCCGCAGGCTGTCCGAATTGTGGGAAACAGAGTGCTGTCAAGTCCCCCAGAAATCACAGAGCGGTTTTGGTTAGAAGGGACATCTGGAGGACCTCTGGTCCAACACCAGGTTCAAGTCAGTGGAAAGCCCACCTGATTTAGAGGCAGGGGCCTTCTCCCCACCTGTGCTTCAACCACACACGTATGAGCACAGTCTCCCCAAGGAGAAGAAAATACCCCAGTCAAAAACTCAATTTCTCCTCCTATGGCCCCTGACCAACATCCCGCGCTGCCAGTGAGGAGCGTTCCAGAGCGCCTCAGCTGCTACCTGGCAAAAATAGCTTCTGAAAAGCAAGTTTTAAAACAAAATAGTCTTTCTCACCCTCTTTATTGTGACTAGGGCATTGCAGCATGCTCAGCGACTTGCTGGCACACTTTGGCTACAAACTATGTGAGGGTAGGACAGGGGGTTCTCAAGCAGTTCTGGTAAAGTGTCGACTTCATCGAGGCCCTGATCCTCCATCGATCTCGGT
Source organism: Aythya fuligula (assembly GCF_009819795.1). Taxonomy (NCBI): domain Eukaryota; kingdom Metazoa; phylum Chordata; class Aves; order Anseriformes; family Anatidae; genus Aythya; species Aythya fuligula. The sequence continues at coordinate 137,145,417 of NC_045560.1, read as the reverse complement.
GCTGTTAGAATATTACAGCATTAATAGCAGTGTTAAGGTTGAGAGCTTGGGGAGCTGCTACTTTTCACAGCTTGCGACTGAAACCGTATAACTGCACTTTACAGTGCTTTCTCTCATCTGCAATTTCCTGTTGCTGAAACTTGAAGAATTTCAGTCAGGCCGCGTTGCTGTGCGCAAGTGGCTGCAGGGCAAAGGCCAGGGAGCTGGGAAGCGCCTGTGCTGCTCTCTCACCTGGATCAGGATGTTGCTGGGGGACTTCTGGGGAAGTTAACTGGTTGTACCCCAGAGTTTGGGGCACGAACAACTTTCTGCAAGGCAAAGTAGCGGCAGCCTGCAGCTGGGTAGCTCTTGGGTGGCAAGTGTCCACATGCACTCTTGTAGGCGGCAGGACCTGGTAGCAAAAGCCAGACATCTTATCCTTTGGGTGGGAGAGGGAAAGTTAATTCGTGTTTATGAGGGGGTTAAAGAATACACAAGAGCAGTTTCTTGGCAGTAGTTGAGATGCTGAACTTTCACACCCCCTGTTTTCCCTGCAGTAACTTGTTCATCTGCCCATATCCTCACTTCCCAGTTGGAAAACACTCTTTAAGCAAGCAAATTGAATGCTGCATCTCTAGGGCCAGTCTTCAGCGAAGGCTGCAAGGTCTCCAGCTCCAGCCCAAGCTCCTGCATCATAATCACAGCTCATTTGTCATTTATTGTGTTATTTTAGGGAAGTGAGCCAATTGTGCCCCCAGGAAAGGACAGGACCATGCGACTACAGCACTATGTAATTTTCCATTAAAAACCTTGTGTTTCTAGAGTTTGTTTGTTTGTTTTTATTTAGCTAGACAAATGAGACTCAGAAACATTTGAGTTGCCCATAGCTGAATCAGTGAAGAACTGTTCAGTTAGATAGTTGTTGTTTTGTTTTTTTTTTTAAATCATGACAAAGACACAGTTGTAGCTTAGCAAGAACATGAAGTGATGGCATGAGACACCACATGCCTCTTAACGCAACATTCATTTCAAGACCTACTCTTTGGAAGAGAATTAAAGAATAATGTGCACATCATGAAAGAAGAGAAGGATCTAACTTGTCCACCCAGACTCATTTTGCCATCTCTGTAAATGAAATCTTGGAAGATTCCATGTTTTCCTAGGGTTTCTCTGTGGCAGTCCATGCCCTTGCTCTGCAGGATGGGGCCAGGCCTCTTGGCTGCCACCACTTCTGCCATGGAATGGAAGAAGGAGTCCACAGCATGGAAATAGGAGGCAGAGGCACGGGGTGCTTGCATGGTGGCATGATTCACCCCAGCAGAACCAGCTCCTGGCTTGGATCTGGGAGGTGTTTACATTATACCCCAGTCAGGCGGACTTAAATTTGAGCCGAAAACCAGGGGCAGCCTGCGGGTGAGCCGCCTCTGCATTGCCCCATAGGCAGCCTCAGCAGGCCCTGAGGCTGGAGCCGCCTCTGAATCCCATCCGCCATCACAGTCAGGCTTTGGAGCCTTCTAGAAATACCCCTGAGAGTTTGCCTTCCCGCTGCCCTCCTTACCAGCCCCACGAAGAGACAGACAGGCCTGCACAGCCTCAGGGTTGTGCCTGCACATCACAGGTGCCTCAGGGTTTTTCTGGAAGTGCTAATTATTGCCGTCCCCGGGTCAGACCTCAGGGGCAGGCCAGCAGGCAGCCTGTGACATTAGGTGGTGCTGAGTTTGCAGGCACCATCGCCTTTTTCCTGCTCACACACCAAGCGGTGGGCATCGCCACCCATCATAACCTAGCGGGGCCCCCAGCAGGAGGGGTGCCCACAAGCCTGGGAGCATTTTTCTGGCTGCTGAACCCCCAGCGAGTCTCAGATGAACAGAGGCCAGCTGTCTGAGTCTGTTTATCACGTCAGAGCATTTACAAGGTTTAAATAAAAAGCACCTAATGCACATAACTTGTGCTGAAAATACCGAACCTGGGGCGGCTGTGCTGGTTTCGCACAGAGATTTGAGCACGAGCTCTCCCCGTGTGCGCAGCATGGCACGTGCCTGCTTTGAACACGGGCGAACTTGCATTAACACGATGGGAAGGAGCAGCTACATTCTAGCACACCAGTGATCCATGCAAAATGGGTCACCGGGAGATTTAGAAACTGTACCTTTCAATCCCAGCCAAGGAGGTGCATCAAGGCACGCTGACGTGAAGCACGACTGACACACCTCGAGGCATCTTCAGTGCACTGAGTGGTGGTGGTGCCAAAGGATGTCAGCTGGCAGTATCGGAGACAATGCCTCGTAAATAAGCTCAGAGGAAAAAGGGGAAAGAAAAAAAAAATCTTGCTTCCTCTTACGCTTGAAAAAAAAAAAAAAAGAAAACCAATCAATCAATCAATCAATGTCTCCTTCCCCCCCAGATGAATGAGCAGGTCTCCAAAATGCCCCGACGTGCAGAATAGCCCTCTCAAGGGAGCTGCGGTCTGACGTGCTGCCAAGGAGCGGGAGGCTCAGCAGTGCCTGCGGCAAGGCGCAGCGCCGGCAGGGTGCTCGGCGCCTGCACCAGGTGAAGTTCCTCCTCTGCAAAGCCAGAAGTCCAGGGGATTTTTTCTTGCACAGAGGGGAAGCTGCAAGGACTGGGGTTTGCAGCCTTCTCCCAGGCTCAGCCCACAGCCCTGTGAGGCGATGGAGCCACTCTCTGGATCTGAGGAGAATTTCAGGGAAGGAGAAGTCCTGCTGCTGCCCCGGTCCTGCCAGGAGCAAGGTGGTGGTGGATGGGCCACCAAGGCCTGGAGACTGACTCATTTGCTCTCATGCAGCCAGGGGACTGCCCGGCACCTTCCTCATGCTTTTAAAGTTTTAAATTGCTGTCTCAAGCCAATCTGCAATGCAAAATTTAATCCCTGTCCTGGGAAAAAGGAAAGACAGTGTCCCACTGGCAGCGCTGTGCCATGCACAGCTCCAGCTCAGCCATGTGGGGATGGAGGTGTGACATCCCAGCACTGGGGACCAAACATTTTCGGGTCTTGCTCCAATCATCAGAAATTCCTGCCTGGCTACAAGCTGTGGCTGAAAATTGCACCCTGCGAGCAGTGCTCAGCCTCCTGGGAGAGGCTTGGGGGGGGGGGGGGGGGGGGGGGGGGGAAGCCTATACCTCCCATTTCCTTAATTCCGCAGATTTAGGAAAAAATTTTGCTGCCCTTGGCATAAAGATTTTTGCATTTCTCGTTTCTTCTCCTAGAAGATTTCAGTCAAAGTTTCATAAATAAACAGCTGCATCTGGATTTTTTATTTTTAAATAGAGTTTTAAATTAATGCTTTATGCAGATGCCATGCTTTTATTTTGAAAGTAAACAAATGTTTTTTAATCTAAGCACTTAATAACTTCAACAAAAATAACTTTTTTGGCTAATAGGTACCCTGTGTCTGCCATAATTATACTTCTGTAAATAAGAAAAAGAAGATACAAGAGCTTCTGTAATCAGGGAGGAAAAGAGATGCTATGAGGAGGGAATTTTGAGCTGGAAACATATTAATATAAAAGCTACATATGCTTGTGTAACATAGTTTAGTAAAACAAAGTCGCCCTTCTACACGAAGAGCCTCTATGCAGTTACAGAACGATGAGCAGAGAGCTGGTGGAGGTTGACTGACAGCTCAGCTGACTGACTCTCTCCTGGCATTTTGGGGATTTTCTTGTTCACCACAAACCTTTTGACCTCGGGGCTCCCAGGGCAACGCTGGTGGCTTTGTGCCAGACCTGGTGTCACTAAAGTGGCCTGGGTCTGCCTGTGGCACCTGCACGCACACCTGAGCAACATGGGGATGTGGCATCTGTCCTTGCTGGGGAGGGCAAGGAAGGACTGGCAGAGTGTGAGAGGTACCAGGCAGGGAAAGCGAGGTGTGGGTTAGTGAAGAGAGGGGAGCTCATGTGAGCTTGTAGCTGGAGGAGGCAACAAGTGGAAGCTGGAAAGGACAGGTTCAGAAAGGGAAGGAGTTGGGAGGGAGAAAAAGTTCAAGTAATTAAAAATCTGGATGCATTTTACTCAAATGGATTCAAATAGTGGGACCCAGAGCACCACATGTCCATGCCACGGCCCTGGGTGCTGCCTGCTCTGGGTGTCCCTGCTTGGGCACAGGTGGCACCGGCTGGCTCCAGAGGGCCCTGCCAGACTCAGCCACTCTGGCACTCTGTGATTCTGTAGTCCTGGGGTGGGACTGGCACTGAGGATGGTGTTTTCAGCAAAGCTGCTGTGGCACTGGGAGTGCCTGTGTGGAACAGCGTGGGCTCCAGGTGCTGAGCAGAAGAAGCCTTCATAGCAAAGCGTTGTGCGCACGCAGCTGAACTGAGCTGCTCCACCATCAGCCGTGACAGCACTCACTCCAGAAACTCATGTACAAAGAGCTCAGTTAGTAGATGTAACTTCAAGGACCATGATTTTTTTTTTTTTTTTGGTCTGATTTGGCCCCCCAGAATGGAGACTGTGGCTGCAGTATCCTATTATCTGCTGCGCCTTGTCCCCAGCGCGGCCAGCCCTTCTGCCTGCTGCCCACCACAGCTGTCTGCTGTCTGTAACGCAGCCGAAGGCACTCAACGAGCAGTGCCAGCGCAGGAGCAGGAGCTGCAGTGTGGGAAATGAAGGGACAACAAGGGACAGAGGAGCAGGCAGAAGCGAGAGGCAGGTGCTTTGGGAAGCACCAGGAGCACGTAGCTGTGCGCCGTGTGCTGGAGCAGAGCTCCAGGGGGGGAGAAAAGTACTTTGTACAGAAACAAATGGCAGTAACGGGGATATTACTGCGTTTAGTGTTTGCATTGGGAAATTCAGGATGGCACTTTATGGCTGTAAGAAAACGAGCCCTGCCCCACAGATAGCTTTACAGAACCTGTTTCTCTTCCAAACAGGGCTAAACACAATGAACCACATATATATTGTAACGTGTCTTTTATAGCTGCCTCCGAAGTTTCCCAACAAGAGATAATCTTTTAAAAGTGAATGGAGCATGTCAGTGCCATTGGAAAGTATATTGATGTCAAAGAGAAACACTAAATCAACCCCTGACGTTTTAAGATTATAGCTACTGGTTTAGATTTAAAGTACAGCCAAGGGACCGACTGGTGGAGATACTTGTCGCTGCCCCTATTCAGCTCTTTGGTCTTTGTTCCGTCCGCTGAACTTATGAAATCCCGAGAAGATAAATTTACAGTCTGTGTCTGCTCAGTGGGAAGACTGTTAAACAAGAAACCCCAAACAATTAAATAAAACCTTAGCTATATGCGATCGCTTTAATTTAGTCCTTTGATATGGTTCATCTGATTAAGTTCTTTCCAAACAAACTGCGCGTCGAGCCTGGCCTAGGAGCAGAATAAGCCCATATGTATCCTGACAGGGGTGTTTACTCGAGCAGAGCTATCCCAGCCTTGCTGTGCACACTCGGTTCTGAGAACAAGAAACTGGGGACACAAAAGGGCCTGGGGACAGGAACTCGGAGAACAATAAGGGTAGAGAAGCTTAGAGGAAATAACCTACTGGGAGAATGGGAATGCACTGGGAATAGAAAAATCAGTCAGACAGGAAGAAATCAGATATTGCGAAGATGCCCGCAGAGAGAGAGCAAGGGATGTCTGCAGAGAGAGGTTGGGGTAGGGGGGTGTGCTGGGAGGGAGGACAAGCTGCCAGCCCTGGGGGGACCAAGGGTGCCCCTGGGGTGCGATAGCAAGGGAAGGGGTGCCAGTCAAGGCGGGTGAACAGAGCAGATGGCCCTTAAACAAACTTAGATGAGGGAAGCTGTCCTACAGCCAGCAGAGCAGTATCTCTGACTGCAGAGGCATTTCTTTCCCTCCCCGTCTTGCTGCACAGGAGCAGGCGGGGAGATAGGCCTCGTCCACCTAAGAAATTTTGGCTGGGTTTGAGATGGCCTCGCCTGCCCCATCTGTGGAAATCCACCTGGCTGCCTCAGCCTGGGGCAGAGCGGGGCTGGCTCGGGGGTCCGCAGCCCTACGTGGGGTAGGAAGCAGCAACGCAGCCCTTTCAGCACCAACCACGGCTCAGGCACTGCTGGTTTTGGCTTGCTGCTCGTTAACAGGGTTCGGGTTCCCTGCTGCAGGACCGGTGAGGGACAGGGATGGGGACACCGCAGCCACCCCACCCCAATCAGCATCTGCTGACCTACACCTGGTGGGACATGTCCCCGAAGAAGGGCACATCCCAGAGCCTGGCACCCACCGTGATGGGGCACAGGAGTGGAGCCCCCCTTATTGAGCTGGGCCCAGGGGGGTGCCCCGCAGGGTCAGAGCTTGCTGGGGTAGGGGGGGAGATTTCTCCTCATCTGGACCAGATTTTGGGAGAGGAGGGGGGCAGGATGGGTGTCCCAGCCTAGAAAAGATGAACTTGGGGGTGCTAAATTATGGGGAGGAGTGTGCTGGGAGCAACGAGGGTTGCAGAGGAGGGGGTGCACCTCCAAATCTCCCTACGGTAATGGGAGGGAACAACACGGGGGTGGCAGGAGGCACTGGTGAGGGTGAGAAGGGGGGGAGCTCCGTGCCTCCACCCTGCTACCTGCGAGCAGGGTCCCCCAGGGAAGGGAAGGAGGGAATGGAGGGGATGAGGGTCTCCCGAGGGGGTGAGCAGCCAGCACGGGGGTCCCTTTCCTCCCACCCACCCCATGCTTGGCAGTGGGAATGAAGTGAAGGATATGGGGGGGGACATAAGGGGGAGCTGCCAGCGCCCCCGGCCCTGGAGGGGTCTGCGGGGTCCCGGGGTGGTGCTCGGGGCTCGCTGTTTGCTCGCCGAGCGGTGGGGAAGGAATCGTCTTCTGCGGGATAAAGTCCCTGTCTACGCGGGTGAATTGCCCATGGCCAAAGTCTAATGGCAGGGGACTATCTCCTGCAATCTCCACGAAAGGGATGACTTTTACAGTACATGGGCTGATTGCAAATAAGTTACTAATAAGCCGCTTTGGCGTAAGAAGGGCTCTATACATTATTTCCTAAGATCTTGTTTATTTGCGAGTATTTCTTTCTTTCTCTTCTTTTTAGAAAAAAAAAAAAAAAAAAAAAAAAAAAATTACTTCGTTCGGGAAAATAATAAAAGTACAGAAGTTAATATTTAGACATTCGTAGTATTAAGTAATAGAGCTATAAACTCTCAAATACGGCACTTTCATTTTACTTAACAATAGATAACACAAAAGCAACAGTGAAACAGGCCAAACAAAAGCGATCACCAAAATTGTTGTGACAGTACAATTACCCGACTAGGAAATTTATTCAATATGCTTTACCATTGCATCGACACAGCAGGAAAAAAAAGCCCAAACGTTCAGAGAATAATACAACCAGGCAGGAGGTATTTGGAAAAAAAAAAGGATTTATTTTGAAATACACTTTTTTTTTTTTTAATTTTTTTTTTTTTTAAGAGATACTTTGACTCCCGGATTTGTTATCGCCGTGCATCTGACATGACAACACGAAACGAACAAACAACGAAAACCACATTTCTGTACAGAGCTCTAAAATGAGCCGCGAGTATCTACAAGGAGTAGCTTTACGCCTCGGTGTGGCTTGGAGAGGGGCCCGATCCTGCAGTCCACGCTCTCTTAAACGAGTTTTGCAGACGCGTGCTAGGAAAGGTTGGCCCCTGAGCCTGCCCTGCGTTGTGTGTGTGTGTGTGTGTGTGAGGGTGCACGCCTGTGACTTTCTGCCATACAGTCCTTGAGTAAAATGAGCAACTCGGAGCTGCGGGCGCGGGTGCGGGGTCCCGGGCTGCTCTAGAAGTCCTGCCGGGGGGTGTGAGTTAGGCTGTGCCGCCGTAGATCACAGTTTCGCCTGAACACTTTGCCGCACTGCTCACAGTTGTAGGGCTTGATGTCTGTATGGGTAAGAAGGTGAGTTTTCAGGTTACTTCTCTGATTAAAGGTTCTTCCACATGTGGGGCATTTGTGTGGAGATTCCTGTTCAGATTTGAAGCAAGCAAAGGATTAATCCTTCACAAACTACCTGCCTTTCGCGTATCGCCTGCGCTTTTCGTTAGCAAAAACGCTTGAAAAAGTCGGGAAAAGCGGCACGGCCGCCCGAGGTAGGACGGGGGGGGGGACACACGGCGACATCGGCCGCGTCCTGCCCCGCGCCTCGGGGGCTCCGGCGCCCCCCACGCCTCCCCCAAACGCAGCCCCGGCCCCGCGCAGCCCCCGCGCAGCCCCCGCCGTCAACGAAAAAAGCCCCAAAAGGGCTGCGAGGATAAAAACAAAAGCGAAGCTCGCTCCCCACCGCCTCCAACCAGCCCGGAGCGGCCGCGGAGTTGAAGCCCCGGCTCTCGCCGCCCCGGTTGCCGCAGCCCCGTCCCCGTGGCAGCCCCGAGCCGTGCCGAGCCGTGCCGGCGGCACACGAGCGGAGGAAAAAGGGAGGGCAGCGCCGGGCTCACCTGCATGTGGAGGGTTTTGTGGACCGCCAGGGTCCTGGACTGGCAGAAGCCCTTCCCGCACTCCTGGCACTTGAAGGGTTTCTCTTTGGAATGGATGTACCTGCAAAGGGAGGCAACCGCGGGGGTGAGCGGCGCTGCCGGGACAGGCAACGCGGCACCCTCCCCCAAACCCCTCTCCCCTATTTTTTTTTTTTTTTTGCCTTTTTTTTTTTTTTTTACGGCGAACCCCATCGGCTCACAGCGTTGCCGGCGATCCGCAGCCGCTCCGCGGGGCACGGCCGGGGGAGCCCCGCCGGCGGCAGCGCAGCCCCAGCCCCGTCCCTCTGCCCGGCGGCAAAGCCGGGGGGGTCCCCGCCTCGCCCCCCCACCCCCAGCAGGACCCCGCTTCGCAAAGGGGTCTCCGAGCAGCCCCCTCGACGCCTTCACCCCGGCCACCCCCCTCGGAGCAGAGCGCGGGACCCCGCAGGGCTCAGCTTTTGGGTGATTTGGGTTTATTTTTTTTTTTTGTAGGGGGGGTCCCTGCTGCTTTCCCTCTCAGCTCGGCTCAGCGAAGCCCACCCTCCCCCTCTGCTCCTGCCCCTCACCGGTGGTCCCGCAGGTGGTCCTGCCTCCGGAAAGCCTTGTGGCAGATGTCGCAGGTGTAGGGCCGCTCGTCCGTGTGGGTCCGCTCGTGGATGAGGAGGTTGTAGGACTTGGTGAAGTGCCTGCCGCAGAACTTGCAGATGAATTCCTTTTTCGTCTTGGAGGGCAGGCGGCCCCGGGAAGGCTTTCTGTCCGGGGACAGCTTGCTGATCCCCGACAGGGGGGACGCCAGTCCGGGGCTCAGCTTGGCCAGCTCGCCCACTTTTGGGGGATCCTCCTGCGTGGCGGCCACGGCCAGGTTGGCAAAGTCAAAGCGGGGCCTGTCCTTGTGCAAGGCCGGGAGGACGTGGGCGATGGCCCCTTGCTTGGGGTGGAAGAGGTGCGTGGCGAAGGGGAGAGCGGGGAAAGGGAAGCGGGAGTCCACCAGGCCCTGGGCGGCCGCCATCTCCGTGATGGTGGAGCGGGTGATTTCGTGCACATTGGGGTAACCCAATGTCCAGTGGTTCATGTGCATGGTTTGCACGGCGCTGAGTCCGTACAGACCTTGCAGCTGGTCCACAGCTGCAGGGAAGGTGTTCACAGCCTGGAGGAAGGAGTAGTTGGTGAGTTGCAGGGATGGGTGCAGCGGGATGGGGGCCGGCAGCGCCTTGCTTCCCATCTTCCCGGGGCGGCGGAGCTGGTGCCTCTGCTGGCCTTTGGAGACGGGGACGAAATCCTAGGGAGAAAGCAAAGGGGAAAAGGAGGGGAGAGAGACTTTTACTGAAAGCGCCGTGGGGTTTTTTTCCCCCCCTCGGGGCCGAGGCGAGCAGCCGGGGCCGCTGCCGTGTTCCTGCCCCCGCTCCCCGTCCCGCCGGCGGCCGCCACCGGCGCGATGGCTGCGCCCGCAGAAACGAAAGCGTGAAAAAAAAACAAAAAACATAACAACATGGATCAAAATAGCCCTCCCAGAAGCCCTCCTTCAACCGAAACTTAAAATATTATTTAAAAAAAAAAATAGAAAAAAAAAATAAAAATAAAAGCCTGGCTCCCATCAGACAAACCGCGGAGAAACGCGCCCGGGACGCGCAGCCGGGGCCGCTCCGCGGGGTCCCCGCGGTCCCAGCGCGGCCACCTCGGGGTCTCCCCGGGGTCTCCCCCTTCTCCCTCCCTTGCCCCGAGCCGGCCTCCGGCCTCGCTGCCAGCCTCGGCTCGGCCTCCCGCAGCCCCCGGGGCGCGGAGGCCCCGACCCCGAGCCCTCCTTGGCCGGGACCCCCCCCGGGAAGGCGCAGGGTGCGAGCGCGGAGCCCAGGCAGGGCCCGGGGTGGTGGGGGGCGGCTTTTTATTTTATTTTATTTTATTTTTTTTAAATCCCCGCTCGGCTGCTTATTTTTCTTCCTTCAACACCAACCCATTTATCAAGATAATCGAGGGAGAGCGGAGTGCCTCCTGCCCCCCACACGCACACCTCCTTACCCCCGCCCCCCCCCCCCCTACACGCACACCTCCCCCCCTCTTCCCCGAGCTGCCGGTCCTAAATAAATCCACTTTGCGCTCAGATCCCTTCCAGATGGCCCCACACAGCCCAGCCGAGCCACCCCGGCTGCGGCCGGCCCCGAGGCCTCCCCGGCCGTCGGTGGCTTTCGCTCGTCCCGCTGCAGCTCGAAACCGTCGGGGAGCGGCCTGCAGCGGGACCCCCGGAGCCGCTCAGCTCCCTCCAGGCCGGGGGAAAGCTCCGGTCCCACCGCCCTGCTTCGGTACCGGGAGCCCAAGCAGGGGAAAGGGGCTCCTGGCCCGCACTGGGATTTTGGGAGGGCCGCGGTTGAGCCAGCTCCTCTTGGGGTTTATGAGCAGGGGCGGGCAAGGCGTGCTTTCCAAAAATAGAAAATATTAAAAATATATATATAAATCATAATAATAATAATAAAAAAACAGCCTTATCCTTAAAAAATAAAAAAATTATATAGGTCACCACGTTCATAAAAAAAAAAAAAAAACAGCAATTAGAAAATAAGGAGTAAAAGGGAAGGTCGAGGCCGCCGAGCTGGCCCCGCACGGAGCCCTCCAGGCCGCCGCAGGGCTGGGGCTGCCCCGCCGGCTCCCCGCAGCCTCGGCCCCTCGGATGGGTTTCGAAACCCCTTCGCCCCCAGCCCCTGCAGCGCTCCGGGCTGGCCCCGCGGAGAAGAAACGCGGAGAAACCTCTCGGGGGGCATCCCCGAGCGCTCCCCGCTCCCATTTTCGTTTTCTTCGGGCCGCGGCTCGCCGCTGCCCGGCTCCCCCCGTTTGCTCCCGCAGCGTTATGGGGGTGACCCCGCGCACACGGCGACGTTTTTATTTCTTATCTTTTTATATAAATATATATTTTTTTTTTTCGGGGAGGTGGTCGCGTGGAAACCCCTTATTTTTAAAGACCTCGCAGCGGCGGCTCCTTGCTCCCACTCCGCCAGGGAACACCGCGGAGAGGGGAAAAACCCTCCCGGCCTCGGCGAGCTCCGGGGCTCGTTTGGCACCGCCAAGGGACCCCGCAAATCTCGGCGAAAGGAGCGCGCCCAGCGCCGAAACCCCCCATTTTTAACCCCAATTTTTCCACGCGCCCCCCTTGCCCCAACCGCGCTACCCCTGGCGCTGCTCTTTCTCGGGGCGGGGGGGGGGGGAGGGGGGGGGGGGAACCCATGAAAACTTATCGAAAAAAAAAAATCCCACCGCCGAGCGTCCCCGTGCCGGCTTGTAAGGCCACTTTCCACCAAGGTGAAGGGGGGAAAGTCAACCAAAAACGGATGTTACTTAAACCTTGGCACTTCCTTTTCCCTTCCCATCCAGGGCGCTTCGTTGAACGACGCCTGCTGTCTCCGCGGCGAGCCCCTCGCTACCTGCCTGCCCCCGACCCTACCCGAGCCGCCGTTCCCCTTCCTCCTGCTCCGATTTAGGGCCGGGGAACGGCCCCGGAGCTCCCCGGGATCACCTCCAGCCCCCCGCGGCCACCCCCGGCTATTTCCACGGGGCTTCTCCAGTGAGACCCCGGGGAAAAAAAAATATTAATAAAAAAATAAATATATAAAAATAACTCTCCCCGGTAGGATTTTGGCGTGAACACCACCACCCAGCTTAACGGGGTGGGGTGCGAGAGGGAAAAAGGGGGTGCCCAAAGGGTGGCACTCGGGGACCCCACGGCCGAGCCGCCCCCCTCCGCTCCTCTCCTCTCCTCTCCCCTCCCCTCCCACCGACGGCACCGGGCAGCGCTTACCTACCGCAGCGGGCTGCTCCTGCCGGGCCTCCCGGGGCAAAAGCGAGGCGGCACCTTCACGGAGCCATTACATCCACAGCTTGGAGGGGTGGGGAGAAGCTCAGCGGGGCCGGGACCCGGCGGCGGCCGGCATGGTGGGGACCTGGGGGGCTGCAGCTGGGGGTCGCGGGGCGGCGGCGGCGGTGGTGGTGGTGGTGAGAGGGGGGGGTCCGCGCGTGTCCCGCTGTAAAGCCGCCTCCTGCCTTCGAGCCCGGCGAGGCTCGGCGCGAGTGTGAGCCGCCCCCTGCCCGGTCCATCACATTTCAGCGGTGAGTGGTGGCGAGGAGCCGCTGTCCCCGCCCGCCCGCCCAGCCGCCGGCCCACCCCGCGGCGCGCACAGCCCCGCGCTCGGGGCCGCGCACCCGCCCCGGCCCGCCCCCGGCCCGCCCCGCCGCGCCGGCCCCGCTGTTTACTCGTGTTTGGGTAGCAACTGGGCTTTAAAGGGGCAGGATCGGCCCCCCTTTTCCTTGTCCCCCCCCTCCCAGCACGGCGTTACCTAAGGTGACTCGTGTCCCCCCCCCCCTCCTTCCCTCCTCGCAGCGCCGCAGCCAGGGGAGGTTCGGGGGCGCGCACCCCGCTGCCGGCCCCGTTGGGCTCCCCGCAACCCTGTGCCCTATTCAGCACCGGGTGTGAAATAACCTAAAAAAAAAATAAATCCCAAACTCCCCCAGAGCAGAGAGGGGGCCCGGCAGGACCGGGAGGCGCAGGTAGCGCTCACGTCCAAAGGGCTCCGCGGCCGCCATGGCAGGTCGCCCTCCGGGCCACCACCTCCTGGAAGCTCCTGGGCTTGCCCGCAGCAAGCCACCGGGCGAAAAGCAGCGGAAAAAAATCCCTCTGTGTGTACGGGGGGGGACGCATCGGTGTGCGGGGTGCCCCCGCGCAGCCCCGCACCTGGGGCAGGCAGGGAACTTGGGGAGCGGTTTCGGTTTTCGTGCCCGGGGAGTTGGGGCTGGATTCGGCCTCACTCCGGATTGCTCGGCTCCAAAAAGCGCTGCGCTCCTCGCTCCGCACCGCTTCGGGCCGGGTTTCTGGGGAGTTTTAATAAGAAGGTTATCTTTCTCTATACATTGCTGAAATCCCAAGCGGGGGAGGGATTTTTTGTACAACCTGGCCGGCAGATCCGAGGCTCTGAGTGTAAAAAGATTTGAGGAGAAATGGCGTGTGCGAAGAGCTCTGAAAATGGCTCAAGGTAGGCTGTGTGGCGTTCAACTCAAGCCCGCTGAAGAGAAAAGGACGCAAGCGACGTTTGCATTGGGAATTTTTTCTCTTTTTAATATATAGGAGAAAAAAATATCCCAACTTGGGGTGGGCAAGGGGCAGCTTTGGACGTGTCCCCGCGCCGGGGACAGGAGCGCAGGCTCTTGATCCTAAAGGAACGCGCGGCTGTAAACCCCGGCCCCATAAACAAACGGCATTTGGGCTCCTCGACCCGAAAACGCCGGCGGGGGAGGCTCCACTTTTGGGGGGCCCGAAGCGGGGACCCCCGGAGCCCGCTGCGGGGCTGGGTGCGGGACGGGGCGCGGGGAACGGGGCCGGGCCGGGGCCAGCGGTGCGGTGCGGTGGGGGGGCCGGGTCCCCGAGGGGTCGCATCCTGCTCCGGGGCCGGCTGGTCGAGAACGAAGCGGCCACGGGAGTTTGGATTCGCCTTTCCCAACCCGCGCTGGAGCCTTTCGGGGGGCCGTGGGGACCCCTCCCCGTCGACAGAAAGGCCGGAGGGGGTTCTTTCTCCTCCACCTTCGTTTCTCGCCTTTCCAGCGAGGCAAAGAAAAGCCGCACTTGTTGGAAAAAAAAAATAAATAAAAAAAAAAAGACAAAAAATCAAACAAACAAAAGCCCGAGCTCGGGAAGCGCCCAGCCGGCCGGCCAAACGAAAAAAAGCCTCCGGACCCAAAAACGGGAGAGGGGAACGAAAAAATCCCCGGGCCGCTGGCTCCGCAGACGGCTGGCGGTCCGAGGCCGGTCCGGGAGAGCGGGGAACCCCGCGGGCAGCTCGGGCCGGCTGTCCCCCGCTGTCCCCAGCCAGCAGGTGCTCGGCGACAACCGCCGGGGAGCCCCTGGGGGGGGACCCGTCGGACCCCGACCCCTCCGCGCCCCTCCCGACGGCGGTGCCCGGCTGGCCCCGACGGCAGCGGCCGCGGCGGCTTGTGGGGCTCGGGGCTGCTGTCCCGAGCAGGTGCCTTCCTCCTTCCACTCCTCCTCCTCCTCCTCCTCCTCCTGAGGCTGCTGCAGCTCAGCACAGCCCGCGGCCGCGCCGTGCCCGGGGCGGTGCCGGGCGGTGCGGCGGGGGCCCGGGAGCCCCGCACCCGGCCCGCGGTGCTGCAGCGCCCCCTGGGGGGCTCCTGGGCTCACGCCGCCCCCCCCCGGCTCGGCTCGGCACGGCTCGGCTCGGCTCGGCCCCGGCCCCGGGGCGGCGGCGGCTGCCGGCAGCGTGTGCCGTCGGGCAGAGCCGCAGTCCCCTCGTTTTTCTCGCTTGTCTTTCTTCATTCGGATTTATTGCATTATTATTATTATTATTGTTTTTCCCCAAATCCAAACCCGCAACTTGGGAAAAAAACACCCGGTTGGGATGCGGGGCCGAGCCGTCGGGGAAAGGGGCTCCGGGAGCGCAGCCGGGGATGCTGCGGCACCGGCGACACCGGGGACACCTCGGGGGGCTCTCGGTGGCTCTGCCGCCTCGGTGCTGCCCGCTTCGGGAGCCGCCCCGACGGTTCCCCGAGGGTGCTACGAGCCCGGGGGCAGCGACAGCATCGCCGGGCCCCCCCCGGGGCTCCGCGGCTCCTCGCCGGGGTCCCCCCGCCGACCCCCGGCACCGGGCGGTGGTCGGGTCCCCCCTCGGGTCAGGCCGGTGCCTTAAACGGCTCGGAGCGAGCACCCTGGACTTAGTTCGTTTTCCTTCTATTTTTTTAAAATTTGTCATTATATTTTTTCTTGCTTTTTCTTTCTTTTTTATTTTTCTTTTTATTCTTTTGAGGAGAAAAAGTGACCGCCCGTCTATGTGGCGCCCGATTCCGCCGGTGTTTCTTGGTGATCGAGCCAGCACCTACTTCCCTCGGCTTTATTCTGTTTTGTTGTTGTTTTTCTTGCTGTTTTTTTTTGCTGATGTTTTTATTGACGCTTTTAACACGACAGCCCCGAGCTGCCGGCGTTCAACACCCACGCGTGAGCGGCAGGAGGGGGACACGGCGGGGGCGATCCCCTCGCAGCATCACCCTCCCGAAAATAAATTCCCCTCGCAGCATCACCCCCTAAAAAAAAAAACTAATTCCCCGGTAAAACATCGCCGGGATGAGCTGGAAACGAGGCAAGGGGAATTCGCAGCGGCTGCACCCCCGTGCCTCCTGCGGAGGCTCAGCCTCTGCCACCCCTCGCCCACGGCCTCCACCCCCGGCGGTCCCCGCCCGACGGCCCCAGCCCCTGCCCGGTGTGTGTGTGTGTAGGGGGGGCACCGCAGCCCCTTTCTCCCCTCTTTCGGAGCCCGGTGCCGCACGTCGGGGCTGCCCGCAGCCTCCGGCAGGGAGCCGGGGGATCCCAAGGGGATCGGGGGATCCCAGGGGGTCGGGAACCCACCAGCGTGAGCAGCTGCCCCAAGCTGAGAGGGTGGCGAGGTGTGCAGTCCCAGAGCCGAGTGTTATCGGGGAAATGCGGGGGAAATATCGTATAAACGGAATAAATTGTTTTCAGGGAGGCGGCTGTGGTTTCGGGCTCGTGCCTCGTAACTCACCTAGGACGGGAGAACCCGGAGGGGGGCAGAGAACGGGGCCCGTAGGTCTCGTCCCGTGCCTTACATTAAATAACTCGCTCTCCTCTGGAGTATTTTCTTTATTACACGTGGTCATTGGATACATCTGCGGGCTGAGCAGGGATTTGTTTATGCCAGCACAAACCCGGGGCTATACCATCGAATACTTCTGCGCCGCAACCCCCTTTTACCTACCCTCCCCATGTGCATTTCCCCTTTGCAGCCCACGTTCTCCGTGTCCAAGCCATGGCGAGGGATATGTTAGGAAGCAGGGTGCTACGGAGCATTTCGGATAGTTCCCGAGTGCTACGAGCACGGTGCGAGCATATGCAAATCATCACTTACAGATGTGCGCGCTGCCTGCATTAATCTCGGCGTGCTTTCCCAACTGTTTGTGGCATCTCGTTCGAAGAAAAGCACAATAACGGGAGATCCTGAATAAGTACCCATTGTTCCTGGGCAGGCTCGCCCCCACGATGGGCGGACGAACCTTTCTGGTGAAACCAAATTAGAAAAAAAAAAAAAAAAAAAGAAATAATAATTAAAAAAAAAAAAGGGGGGATTGAAGGTTTCTGAAAGATGAGGACATTGAGGGAAAATTTACCCCGGAAAGGCATGTGAAGCATCTAAAAGATGAGGATTGTCTAAGGCTGAACGCTACCCTGTGTATCTATTGGATATGAGCCAGAAAAGCACTTAAGTGTGTGCTTAAGTTCATCACAACACCCAGGACAGTACCTAAGCAGGTGCTTCAACTTCTCTGTGTGGCAAAGTCCCACGCTCAGCACCTATTTCACTGTTTTCTTAAAGATCTTCTGAGCCAGGGCCATTACTAGTTAGATCCTCACCAAAAGAAAGACATGAAAAGAAGTTTATTTCAAACAAAAACAAACAAAACAAAACAAAAACAAAGAAGCAAACAACAACAACAAAAAAGAGCAGCTACCATTCCAGACAAGGTTCAAGAGCAGCAGCACAGGCGCTGGCCTGGCGGGCAGCAGGACAGCTGCTGCTCCATGAAGCCTGCAGGCAGGATGCTGGTGTGCCCCGAGATTGTTCAGAGCAGGGAGGTTTGGATCTAGTCCGTGGCATGGGAAAAAGAGACATTTTGCCCCGATCTCTGAGGGAATTAAGTGTCCACAGCCACCTGGGAGAGACCTGGGCAAGGTCAGGCTGGGGCGCAGAAAGGCTGCGTGGTCAAAGCAGTGGCTGAGGAGGAGGATGGATCGGCTTGGGAATGGATCTGCCAGAAAGCAGGAAAATCCAGGACAGAGCTGAGCTGAGACCAAGTGTTGTGTTCCCACCTCCTTTGCTCACAAACCCTGCTTTCTGTTCCCGAGTGGCACAGATCCCTGCTCAGAGGACTGGCATTCACCTTCCTGTCCTTAATTTCCTTCCCCAGACCCCTCAAAAGTAACTGAGGGACCCACCCCAGTTGGTAAGCAGGAGGATGAAAACCAGTGAGCAGACGTTTTCCCCATTTTGGCCGTGCCAGGCGGCGTGGTACGGCTGGTAAAGAGCATCAGCAGTTACGGCACATCTGCCTCGTTTGCGCTGCCAGCTTCATTTATTTGACCTGCTCCCTCGCGATAGGCTGGGGAAACTTATTAGCTGGTTATAGTGCTCGTCCAAACGCCCCATTGGGAACAGCTTCCAAGAAAAATACAAAGCCCATTCATTTCAACAACAGAACTTATTTTAGCCACAAGAGAAGTGCTGAAAGCCCGGACCACTGCGCTGCAGCAGAAACAGCAGTGCCTCCAGGCTGCTATTTTCAGCTTCGCAGATCGATGAAGAAAGGCAGGAGATACTGTCAGCCACACCACAGCCTTCCAAGGGCAGTGCGCGTTCCCCTTTTCCACTTCATTTGTCCTGCTGGTTGCTGATTGCTCAAATACAGCCAGGGCTGTTGAATTCCCCCGCTGCACTTGTCAGAGGCTGCCCGCGTAGGCACAGCTCTGCTTCAGGCTGTTTCAGGCATGAAGGGGAGCAGCAGAGGCTCTGGAACAAAAAATGCTTTGGAGTGAGAGCCCCCAGCTATGAGGGCAGCGAGGAGCCCAAACTCTCGGGAAGCCCGGGACTGTGCCCATGGAAAGTCGAGGGGAAGCCTCCATCGTTGGCAGAAATCGAAATGATGGAGAAATCAAAGCTTACAGTAAATGAAAAAGCATCTTCTGAGTCTGAGAAAGGCCCCACAGGAAGGCTCATGGTGCCACCTGGAAGGTGCTTTGGACAAGAAGCATCTTGTGCAGGACCTGAAGGTGGAGAAGTCGCCGTGACTTTGGCCAGAGGGCTTTGCCCAAGGTGGCACGGTGAGAACATCTGCTGGGAAGAAGGGACAAGCACACGTAACATGGCATTTTACCATGAGAGAGAGGCATGGTAAGGGGAGAGGCAGCCTGTGGCCAGAGCAGGCACTCCCGAGCTCTGCGAAGGGGACCACCACCAAGGGTCAGCAGCAGGTTAAGCAGGGCTAACCCTGACCTTTCTCCAGTCTCCAAGCAGACAGCTCTTGAGCAAATACAAAACCGCAGTTATTAAGGAACACTTAAACAACCCCAGTAACAAAACAGAGTGAAGTGGAGCCAAAACTGCAGATCTGTTTTGTTCAAAGCATAATATTTATAGACGACAGATACTGAAAGGCAGTGGAATCGGTTTTCGGGACCGTGCCTACACCCAGACAGTGGAGGCACACTTGAAAGTGCCTGTCCCTTGAAACACAGCGAGACATGAATTTCAGCTTCTCAGAAACATTGTCATTCCTAGAGCTATTACATGTGCTTGGTAAATGAGAATATTAGAAATAACTTACGGCTAGAGCTACAGGTGGAGCCTGAAACGCTAAGAAGCTGTTCAAAGCACCACTTATGTCTGATCTAGTTCAGCATTAGTCTAATGTTATCTCCCCCCTCTCCCCAACGGTTTCAAGATGATGTAGAAAAACAGAGCAGAGCTGATGTTTACTTTTACAGCTAATGGTTCCTCAAATCTACGAGAACTTCTAAGGAACAGATAAAAGCAGCTGCAAGAGTGATCTAGAAATAAACATCTAGAAGAAAACATAGCTGCAATCAAAGTTCCAGCTGGTCGCTTCTCAGTGCTTATCAGGATTCTTTTTAATCAGGCATTTTGAAGTCGGAGGCTTATTTCCAACAGCTTTTGCCCATACATATATATATATAAGTCCCTTGAAATATTACAGAAGTTCTGTTTCGCATCAAAATAGCGTACATTGTCACTGAAATTATTAATTTTCTTTTCCTCATCCCCCATATTCTCTCCGGGCCCCTCTTTTGCATCTGGCATGTGTACTGATACTCGAGATGACAAATACTGATAACTGCGAGGCTGCAGCGCTGCATACTTCCACAGCGCGAAGCTCAGCCAAAGTTAGGCATTGATTTATGGGCTGTATTCTGTTCAACACGGCAAGGTTTTTTTTTTTTTTTTTTCCCTTTCCTAATTCCATACCTTTAATCCTTGCCACCTTCAACCTAGCGTGTGTCAAATTTCCATCTTATTGTTGCAGCTGTGGTTTCTTACAACTAAAGCACGCTTCTTGAAGGCACTGACACATTCTTAGGTTTATTCGCAGATTTGAACGCTCGGTTGTTCAAAAAAAAAAAAAATGCCTGAGCTCATTAAAACGTGATGGCATTTAGAAGTCTTTTTTTTTTTTTTTTTTTTTTTTTTTCCTGTTAAATGGTTGATATAGGGGTTTAAAAAAAATGGGGATGTTGGAATGACTGTTTGTATTCAGCCCAAATCTACAAAAAGGGTAGTAACTTATGCAGAGGTAGAGACCTGAAGCCCAGGGTTCTCATTAGTAAAGAGGTTGTTTAGATAATACAAAAGAAGAAAAAAGAGCTCTCCCTCAGATAAAAAAGTCTTGTGCAGGTGTATAGATGAAAGCAAGCAAACCCTCTACCATCTAGGTATGGTGTTACTTTGGGTGCCTTCATGAACCCTAGTAGGAGGCAGCAGGCAGATTGCCCAAGGATCTGTATGTTTACAGAAAGGAGCTCCAAAAGTTAAGTGTTTTTGTTGACCTTCGCTGCTTGAAGAGAATACCCAGCTTCTCTGTGCTCTCCTATGGAAAATGGACCTAGCATCTATATAGATGCTAGATGCTATAAGTATTTCTCCAAGGATTGAGCCCTCCCAAATCAGTGAGAGCTGCTCCGGGCAGCTCCATGGCTGCATCTCCATCTCTTCCCACAGGTGAGCTGGTGAAAAGGACCAAACCTTTACTTCAACCTTTCCAAGTTCAGTCTGGCACAGTAACTCAAGCCCACTTTTATCATCTTTAACAGCTAAGACAATACCATTTTCCAGCAGAGCAGCTATGTCCCCATTCCAGGAAAAGGCCAAGAAAATAGCCGAGAGCGGTAAGAAGTTAAACCTCTGCAAAAAAAATCTGCCAGAGGACATCTGTCAAAGCCCAAAGAGTTCCAGTTATGTATGATTTCATTTGATCCCAGAGGCTAAATAATGTACAGGAAAGATTTAATAATGTTATGCAGATTATGTGTGGAAATGTAAAAGGACCCGAATACAATGCCAGTTTGAGAAACATTCGTGCGCTCATAGCTCTATTACGGCCACAAAGTCAGAAAACACAGCTTGAGCAATGGGCTATGATAATAAAATTAAAAATTGGAATTGCTAGAATATTTACTCAGGTGAGACTGTTTGATTAAAAAAAAAGATGACTTAATATTTTCTCTCTGCCAGGAAATGATCAGTGGAGAGAGCCCCGTTCCCGTTTCCACCACATTTCCATGTGAAACCCTGATAGTGAAAACACCGTAACCAAGGGGCGCTGCTCACAACATTCCCAACTGCTCGTGCAAAGGAGACGTCAGCTATTAAAATAGGAACAAAACAAAAAAAAAACAACGAATGGGCCTCAGCCAGGGTCTGCCAAGTGGCATCTGTCAAGTCGCCGAGTGGCGTAATGCCACTCTTTAAATACTGGCAAAAAAAAAAGGGATTATTGAACAGGATTCTTCACCAGGGTGGCCATGGATTTCATCATTAAAAGGTGACCTGAAAGCAGATGCAAGCAGAGTCTATCTGGAAATACCTGGAAACTTCAGTGCAGACTCTCACAAAGAAACAAGTGCAATGTTTCCTAGGTTTCCTGAGGCTGGCACTTGCGGTGGTCTTTCTTTGACCAGTGCTTTTATCTCCCTCGTGATAGCGGTTACAGCTTTAGCAGATGAAAACTTATGCTCACCATTAATTTTTTTTTCTTTCAGCCTTTTCCTTCTAAGGTCGGATCTTTATTTGAAAGGAGTTTCAGCAGGTTTCTTAGGTTTCTCATTTCCTCTTGCTATTTCTGCTCTCATCTGCTTTGCAAATGGCCCCCGTAATATTAAGCTTATCTAATGGCCAGGCCTCCTCCTGGAAGAGTGCCAGCGGCGGTCTGAAAACGAGGCATCTGAAAGCGTTCAGAGGAGATGGCCATCACCTTCTCCCTGAACCTCAAACATAAAACTTCCCTGACAAGCACATACTCCAATGTCATGAAAAGCAAGAGGTTACTCTCAAATTCAGATACCACGTTAACCGGCTTCCTCGGTGACACTTGGACATCATGCTGAACTGAACTCACTCGCAAAATAATTTCTTTTTTTCAGTGTTTAGAAAAGATGCTACTTGCACATAGACTCAATAAAGAGTGAATGTCCCAATGACAGCTTCACCGTGAACATGATTTTCATTTTATAGTTGCTTCTCCTCATTTTGTTAACCTTGATCATGTTCTCCCTCGCTGTGGCATATTCCAGGTCCCGGGATGGTTGGGGTCAGAAAGGACCTCTGAAGGACCTCTGGTCCAACCCCCTGCTCCATCTATTCCTGGCTTTTGACATTAGGCCAGAGTGAGTGCAGGCACAGCTGCGTCCATCGTCTCCTCAACCAGTGAGACTCAGGGGCTTTGTAACAATTCCTGCTGAGAAAGGTGGCAAGGATGAAACAATTTTCTTTTCCTGGGTAAGGAGAAGTCTATGAAAATGCAAGATGTGTTGCAGGTCTTTATGTGCAGACACACACAGAAGACAAAATCTCCTGGATTTTGCCATTGACCTTGGTGAGACCTGGATTTTATTCAAAAGGAGGAATTTGGTGAGGGTGCTGGGTCTGCAATTTAGAAACTTCAGAAGAAGCCTAAAAAAATTCTGACCAAGTTCTGCATAAGACACTCTGAGGACTCACCATATGAGCAATAAAGACTGACACAATAGCTAACTAGCTGAATGTTGTAAAAAGAAAAAAACCACAAGTTTACCATAATATCTTTTATTTGGATGAGACCTGAGAAAGAAGAGCCAAGAGTGGCTTCTATATATCTTGTAGAAGAACCAGTGCTGTAGGAATGCAGGACAAGGGTCTGTGTGGACAAATCTTTCATTTGGGCTCCTGCTTCACCAAAGGGAAGGAATTTTGACCTTGTGGGGGGCAGAAAGAAAAAACAGGCCCCAAACTGGAAACTGAAGTATGTAAACACCGACACAAGAGAGTATTGCCTGGAGTAACATTTTTTTCTTTTTGGAAAGAGGGTTGACAACAGGAAGAGGAAGGTTTGGTGGCTGCTGCAATGTCTGAGGCAGGCAGGTGAAACGAAACTAAAGGAGGTATCATGGTGTGCAACATATGACATCCTTCT
This sequence comes from Aythya fuligula, assembly GCF_009819795.1. Classification (NCBI taxonomy): domain Eukaryota; kingdom Metazoa; phylum Chordata; class Aves; order Anseriformes; family Anatidae; genus Aythya; species Aythya fuligula. The sequence continues at coordinate 137,122,781 of NC_045560.1, read as the reverse complement.
GGAAAAGAAACAAGTCACCCACTTAATAATATTTTATTAGACTAAGTGTTACTTTAGCTTAGTTTATTTATTTATTTATTGCATAAATAATGACTGATTTAGAAGGATGCTATATTGAATTGGCGTTAGGTGAAAGTGAAGCTGAAAACATCACACAGACAGATTGCCAGCTGGTATAAATGAGCACAGCTCCGGGGGTGTCCGCTGCTGACTTACACCGGCTGCGGGTTGCCCCAGCAGAGCCCTTGGTTGACGAAACCTTTCCTAAGGCTGAGGAATCCAAACAACACTGCCCAGGCTGCCTCCAGCTTCTAGCTCATGCGATAAGGTCTTGCGCTGGTCTTCCCGTCCTGCAGCTAGGACAAACAAACAAAAACAGCATTTCTGGAACCCATCGCCTTTCTGCAGGAAGTTATTTAAAAATTATTCTGCAAAAGATCATTACCGCAGGCTCACCGCTTTAGAACAGACTTCCTAGAAGCACAGCAAGTTTGGGGGAAACCCCCACAAACAATCCCCCTTACTATAAGGCACCTGTTCTCCTTAAAACACTTTTGTTTTTAGTGGAAGTCACCCCAGCTGAATTAAATTTGTTTCCCTTGGGTCTGCATTTTCTTTAGCCAACACAACAGCTGCACCATGTGGAGATGAGCCACAAGAAGTGTAACAACACATGTTTGTGATTGCTGTATCAGCTTTGGCAGATTTAAGTGCAGAGGTCTTTAGCTGCCTTCTATTAGGGAGCCAGCTTTACAATATATACAACATCTTGCAAAGTAGTAGCAATAATATATGTAGTTTTATGTATTTCTTGTACATGCTGGTACAGTAAAACCAGAAAGGAACTGGCTATTACTTATGGCTATAAATATTGTGTTAAGCACAAACATTTTCTTTTGCATGTAAAAGTAGGAACAGAACAGGAGGATGGGTTGGCTATGATAAAATCCTCAGAGCCCTCCTGGCCTAGCTGTTACCAGCCCTGCAGAGATGCTCAACCATCCAGGATTTGCAGCAACCCTCTTATTTCAAAGCTGCAGTAAATGTAATCTCTCCAAGAAATTGCTGGATTCCTGGAAAATAATTCATAATCTTGGTACAGTGTTTTTTTTTTTTTTTTTCCTCATTTTAAGAACAGGTGCCAAAAACTGGTCTTGCAGAGCCTAATTCAATATATGTTAGAGTGCAGCTTTAAATCCTGCATTTGGGACATTTAATTAGGAGCTGTTGAGTATCCTACGCACGTCACAAAATGAGGTACTTGTTTTTTGAAAGATTATTCTGAAACTTCAATATAAATGCCAAAAATAGAGCACAAAAACAAGCATTTGTGTTTAAAATGTGTTGTTCCTGTTGCTTAGTGTGCAACTAGTAGCATGCATTTCTGTGGGTACTTTTTCTAACTCCTTTATGTGATTTTAATCTCCCAACACACTTTTTTAGTTAAAATTACCATATAAAAAGCCAACGCAGCATTGTGTAAGTGTCCCCGTGACTCAGAAGAGCACTTTTTTCCACTGTCTAAAATTTCAAATTCTTAGAATCTATTCAGTGATAAGGAGGCTGCTTTTACGTTGCCTATTTTATCTCCTTGGACCGCATCATTTCTAATCAAATGAACCTATGACACATTATTCAGAGGTTATGTCAAAGAAATGGTTGTGTCTAATGTGATCTGCCTCTGATTTTGACCTTTCCTCCATCCTCTTGGAAGATGAATCGGGCTGAGGGTGGAAACACCAGTCAAGCAAAAGCCTGCGTTTATGCTCACACTCCCGTGAGCAAATTAGGCAGGACAATCCTTTGAGAACTGACCCCAAAGGAGTATGTCTGAAAGAAAGATGTCATTGATGCTAATAGATTTTGGATCAGGTCCTACAGATATTCTGCCTAGGCTGAACTGTATAAAGCAGGAACTTTCTATCTATTCATCTTACCGAGAGACACAATATATTAAAACATCTAGTTTGGCTTTTTTTTCCTCCTGTTTCAGTTTTTCACTGTATTGCCTAGTATTCAAATTAGCACATTCGTTTAGAAATTAGCTTTAAGGAATTTAAAATGGGCATTGTTAATCCGGTAAGAGCAGCTTAATACCACCAGTGTAACAAATTAGATCATGGAACTACAGAGGAGCTCAAGGATGAAGCAATAAAAGCCGTGTATCAGCCAGTTCAAGGTTACAGAAAACATTAAACTCTCTCTTGTTTAGAAGACATTGAAATGTGATATATGAACACAAAAGAAGCAATGTCTTTAAATCTTAAAACGATTAGCAGCTTTGCTCTGTAGGGATCTTGGGCAGGAGATGGACTCCACCCCGAGGAAGATAAAAGACCTCAGTTTTCTCAACTGGAAGGAGTGATTCATTTTAGGTGGAAGTGGTATGCATGCGATATTCCTCATGTGGTAAATTAACTGTTTCCATTAAGAAAGTTCCAAGCATATGGAATCGGTCTCTTCTGCTCTGAAGAGAAAATTGTGCCACCAGAAAAGTGCTTTCTTCTTTTTTTTTCTTTCTTTCTTTTTTCTCTTTTTTTTTTTTTTTCTTTTCAAAACCCAGTCTGCTTAAAAATGGGCAGTGCTGATGGCTGTTGATAAACCCTTTTTTGCTATTCAATAATTCCATTAATCTTTCACTCTTTCCCTGCTTGCAACTTAAGAATTAAGAACATGTATTATTTAGTGAAGGAATAACGGGAAAAGCTTAGCTCGGGGTGCGTAAGCTCTCTAGATAGTAACTTGCTATATGTTTTGCTGTGTTTTTATAGCCTGACCTATGTATACTCAGTCATTTCAAAGCTTTCTTTTTTTGCAGAAAGTGCCTGTGTCACTGCACAGTGACAGGACTCAAAAGGACTCATCTTAGGTAGAGGGGAGGCTGCCAGAAATGCTCCCACACTGAACCAAACTGAGCCAGATTAGTAGGGGCTTCAATCAGTGCACTGCATAAAGCAAGCCTGTAAAACATCATTATTTGGTGCTTTGCTGTTGTGTTGCCTTTTTTTGGTACCTTTTTTTTAAAGTTATATTTTATGGGTCACTGTGAGGAAGGCTTCCTGCTGCTTTTAAGAGCAGAATGGGAATGTAAGTGCAAATCCTAATCTTTTTCTTGTTTTGAATATATTCCTGCTTTCCACGGTATCTTATCTTGTAATCAGACCCGTTACTTCAGAGGCAGTCATGAAATGGTTGTTATGCCATGGAACTGAACATTTTTTGTGAAGTTTTAAGACTAGAAATGTATTTAGGTGTTTTTTTTTTTTTAAAGTGACTGTACATGAGCAGCTTATTTGGACTTGAATTATGATCTTCGGACATGTTTTGATTGGGAGAGGTTGGAAGGAAAAAAAGTAGAAAACTGAAATTTGATGGCTTCTTCATTGTGAAGTCATTAGAATGAGTGATTTTAATTTAATTTAATTTTATTTTATTTTTTTCACATACTAACAGCTTCATTGCTTTGTAGCTGTGAAGAAGTTGGAGATAAACTTCAGAAATACATAGATAGGGTTTTACTAAAAAAAAAAAATAGAGAAAAGTTGTTACTGGAATAAGCTGTGAGCATATCATGGCATAGGTTTTATAGCCCTCAGTACTCAAGGGGTTCTTTCCAGCAGTACTGTGTTCTCCTTATTTGTACTTTGTTGGTCTGTACTTGTGCTTTTTATGCTTTTCTTCACGCACTTCTGTGAAAGGGCCACAAGGACAATGAAAGTTCCCTTCTTTGAAGCTGAAAGAATGGATCCCTAAACACTTCTGTCCCATATTCTGTCATATTCTGTCCCATCAGCTCTCAGTGCAGGAGCTAAAGAAAGACAATCTGCAGCCTTCACAGTGGGGAAAAGCCTTGGGCATGAAGTTGTGTGCAGTCACACAGCTGAAGCTTGTTTCATGTAGGACTTGTTTAGTCAAGTCATGAGGATTCGATCATTCACTAGTTATTGATATTAGTTTCCATTCCTAATGCGGGCATCAAGCCTGGCTAGATGATTATCATTTATTCTCCAGTGTCTGAGCACATGTCTTTGCAGACTGGAGAGCAGATGGCTGCCTCTAGAAAGAGGGGGGATATTTTCATGTAGATGGGAATCAGAGTCACTCGGGGTATTACCACAGCAGCAGTAATTCCTCTACAAACCAAAAAGGAGTCTTTTTTTTTTTTTTCAAGTGGATGCTAATCCTTAGATCCCATGAGCACAATCAATGCAGCTGTACTACGCACTGGGATATCTTTTGTGGTTAACTGTAAATAGCAACTCGGTATCCATGGCTTATTTTTACCATAGTGTGCTATAATAGGGAAAATAGCAAATGGTAAGGCTATATATAGCCTGGTACTAAGACTGCGAGCTAAATGGTCAGTCAACAGAAAAATCCTAGCCTAATCAACAAGTGGCTTTAGGTCTAGCGAGGCTATTTTGGATACTAAAATGATGTATAGGAGGTAGTGAGAACAGCTGTAGCAGTACAACTAATATTTTATTATTCCATGTTTTAGGAACTTTCTGAATCACTGATTTTGCCGGAGTGAATACAGATGGCAGAATCTGTACCTCTGTTTCCTGACTATTTATTTTCTGCACCTTTCTTTTGCTGGACTACCAAAATGTGAATTTCCCTTTATGCAACATTAATTACCTATTAAGTTGTGAGTAGATCAGGAAAAGAAATCAAATTCAGTTGTTTTTCATTCCTAACCTTCATAAAAACTCGCTTTTAGAATGTAAGTTTTAGTCCAAACTTGAGAATATGCTGTTCTTTTTATTTTATTTATAACTATTTTATGACTGACAGGGTTAGGAAAGTATATAACAAATTCTTAGATAAGCCTTCAAGGTTACTTCACATTGGACATGATAGGTAGGGGAAAAAAAAACAACAGGCAGAAGTCAGTTTTTCTTATCTTCTTTATAAACAAGCTGGTATTTCATTCAAGGCCTTTCCCTTAACTTTCAGCATACCAGATCACTATCAGGCAGTCACCCGGACAGACATGCAAACATGTTGTTGTTGACTATTTGTCTACTGAATTTATGAATCAGGTTCCTGAGGAAATAAGGCTCCTGCTTTCATTCTACCTATGTGCTTGCTGCTGAGCCTTTCCTTTATTACTCCTTCACATATAATTTTTTTCCTTTATTAACCCTTCACAATAATTTCAGACTCTTTCATCATACTAATCAAGTCTGATGGAAAGCTGCAGGTCTGTAATGATACCGAGTTCCTACCTGCACCAAACCCACAGGTGATGGGTAGAGGAGAGCATGCCCTGCTTGTGGGGCTGCCCACCCCACAGTAAGGGAAGTTATGGGTTTGGCTGCTGGATTTGCCACCATGCTGCGGACCAACCTGCCAGCCCTTCCCTGTGAGTTAAACATGGAGTTGTACTGCAGACATGGAATGTGCCATCTCATAGCTCTTTGGGGTAATGTCAGGGTGGGTCAAGGCAATATGAGATATTTGGTGATGTGGAGGGGTTGGAGGAAAAACAGAGCTGGGGGAGGGAGTTCCTGGGGGTCTACGAGGGTACTAAGGGTATCGTGGGGTTTGGGATGCAGAAGTGAATGGAGCCATTTTAAGATGATACGGGAGACATTGGACATTGAGGGCCCTTGCAAAGAATTGGGGGTCCTGTGTGGTGAATGGGTAGAAAACACATGGAGGAAGAAGCTGGGCTGTGAATGGCACCATGGATGTGATGAAAGACTATGTATATTGTGTACGAAGAGCATGAGGTGTTTGTGACACCAATCAGTAAGAAAACATGTAGTATTAATTCTGTTTTTGTTTTCCTAAGACTACCGTGTTTTAGTTAAAATGCATGTTATTTAAATGAGCCCAATCAAATACCTTTTGAAGTGAATGTTTCTTTTATTTGCTATCAAAGGAACTAGATAAGGTCCTTCCTATAGCATACAGAATTTATTTACATGGTGCTTAGGAATATTACTTTGAAGTACATATTTGTAATTTAAATCTTAGTTTTGGAACTAAGTTTGGAACTTAGTTTTGGAACCTGTTAGAAACTCAGATGTGAGCTTTCCAGGTAGTTTTTATCTTTCTCAGCTTTCCTGTGAATTCTGTACAACTGAGGCAGGAGGGACAACTTGGAACATATTGGTTTATACATTTAGGGTCTCAGGGACTGTCTTAGCTTGTGGTTATACACCACCTAATTCTTGGCCATGCCGTCATGATTTCTAATTCTATTGTAGAATAAGTGATTATAATGTAAATTGTTTTATTTGATTACAAAATGACATTTCAATATAAAATAATTATAGTACTCAAAAGCTAAGTATGGTCTTCATCCATCCTTTGGTCTAAGGACTTGTATTTGATGTTGATGCCAGTTCTGCAGAGAAGGGAGTCCTAATGCATGCCGTTAAATTGGTGAAATGGATGAAATACTTCAGAGGAAAATGAACAGCTCAGTTAGTTTTCTCCTATATTTTTAAGATTGGGCTACATTAAGAATTTTCTTACTCCCCTACATTCTCAGTAGTGTTATGTAGTTCCACTCTTGGAAGAAATGATGGGAATAGTCCTGTAGATTGTCTGCAACTTCCTCATCTCCATGTTGTCTAGACACCAGCAACCTCATAGTATATATTCATGCCTCCAGAACATTTAGACTTCCCTTTACTGGAAAGCCTGAATTAGGCAGTAGGAACAGAGGGAGTCTGTTTTCCCTTTCAAAATTCCTTCTTTGCTAGTGGCTAGGTACAGTTTTGTAATGAATACCAAGTCAGTGTCATATTTCACTGCAAGGTTCCCAAATTCACATTGCAGGGAAAAACTGAGATGGTGTTATTTATTCTAGTGTTACAGATGTAAAAATACCACTTGAAAGGAGAAGAGATAATAAAGTGATATTGAAAAATACCATGTTATATATATTATCTTCCTACTGACATTTTATTTTCAGCAGAAATGTACTTAGAAAGTATTCTGGCAGTTCATAAGGCGCAACTGAATCTTCTGTGAGTAAGGCATGGAATTGGTCTGTATTTTTGGCACTGCCCACCTCACCAGGTTATAAAGCTGGGTTACCTAACTCATTCTGTTTCAGATGTCCTGAATTCTTTCACGTTCTTCTTGCTTCAGTGGTAGAGATAGAAGGCAGCACCATACCTTTCTTCATCAATTATCTGGTGGTTAGGATACTTTTGGGTAGTGAGGTTTGTGGTATTAAATCACTTTGGATGAAGGCTCAATCTGCTATTCTAAGACAAGTTTTCTTAAGTCTTATTCTCTTCAACTGTTTCTGTTTTTAATGTGGGGGGAAGAGTGGCAGATTAGGCTGTTTAACCTTCCTCTCCCCTCCCCCCCCAAAAAAAAAGAGAGAGAGATTTGTGTGAATGGGGAGATGCAGTATTTCTTGGCTCCCTTTCTTTGCCTTGGTGTTATGACTAAAATATAGTACCTGTCTTTTTCTAAGACTGCTTTTTTTATGCTGGAATATGCTGTTTATCACAGTTGTAGGTTAAGAGAAGAAACTGGAAAAAAACTTCCTCCTGTGAAATAACTTGAACAAAATATTGTCTTCAAGTCTTGTGTTAAAGGATGTGGAGGCAGTCTCTGCATTCCAGGAGTGACACGGCCAAATATGAGGCGGCCCTTTGCTTGCTGAAACTGGTGAAATGTAAATAATAATACTGATGAAAATAATAATTGGTCAGTGTATCAGCCAAATATCCTGTATAACAATGTTGGAAAATAGCCATATGGCATCTTCTACCTGCCTGACCTCACTATTCCTAGAACAGGGAGATGGGAAGTCTTGCAGGGTTCCTCCCCACCATTATCTAATGCACTCATACTACACTGGCTCTGAGGTATCTGCTGGCTTCTTCTCCTGGGTGTTTATTTTGGCATCTCCTACAGGCAGTTATCCATACCATAGACAACTCTGGCAGTACTGCTTGGTAAGCCACTCTGGTTTATGGGATGATACTTGAAGAGCTCTGCGTTGATCTGTTGTGCGAAGGAAGACTTCCTTGCAGTTTTTCCATGACTCAGAAAAAAACAAAGAAACCCCAAAGGTCATATGGTGGTGTGTGATTTGCTTCATGGCTCATTCAATATTGCCATTGTGTATTCAGGCTGACCACAGTGAGTCAACTGGACTGGATTGACTTCAGGCGAAGCAGACAACTTTCACAGCAGCGGGACTTCAGTCATTCAGCATTCCCTTGCTAACGCACACCAGGGAAATCACATTAGGTGTGGTACATGGATTTTTATTTATTTATTTATTTATTTATTTGAGTGATTGTTGTGAATCTACAACCAGCTTGAAAGCGGAACTTGGGCATCTCTGTATTTTTATGGGTCTTACCCAAGTGTTTTACTACCTTGAACCCCTATTAGTTAAGCAAATAGACCAGCTTTCAGGGACGGCTGTGGATGTTGGCTGACACATCCAACTTTTCTTATGTTGACTTGGCTGGCCCTACTTGGATGCACTGTCAGTCAGCCAGTCACATTGCTGCATAAACAGCCCCAAAGTTGGGAGTTATACTGTGGAGAAACTGCAGATAACTGTCCCACGGCAGTCATCAGCCTTAAAAAATGCTGTTTGAGTAATTAAGTGCCAGCTTCCTATGGCTTCGCGGGGTAATTGCCTGCTTTGGCACCAGAAGCAGCCAGGCGCCGGCTGCCTGCGCTTTCCACCTCAGCTTAGGAAAGCAGCTCCGTGATTAACACAGCCATGATTAATTAACACAGCTTTCCTCTGCTCTGGAGCTGTTTGCCCACTGAGGGGGCTTTATTTATTTTTTTTCATTTTTTTGGGGGGGCTGGAGGCCGCGGGGCCTGGCCCCTGGGCAGGACTACAACTCCCAGCATTCCCCGCGGGGCCCCGCCGCACAGAGCGCGCCGGGAGCGAAGCGCCGCGGGCCGACCTCCATTTTCTCCCCCTCTCCCCCCTCCCTCCCGCTCTTCCCGTGGCGCGCCGGGCGGGGCCTCATTTGATCGACTTCCCCTCTGACCAACCAGCGCTCCCCACCCCGCGGCGTCCCACCAATGAGCGCGCGCGCCACCGCCCCCCGCCCCTCCCACCCCGCGGAGGTAGCGGCAGTGGCGGCAGCCGGGGGAGGGCGCGAGCTGCGCTTAAAGGGCCCGCAGCGCGCACGCCGCGGGGTCGGGGTCGGGGCGGCCGCCGGCCGGGGGCTGCCCGGGGCCGCTCCGCAGCGTGGCGGCGGGGCCGGGGGGGGCCGGAGGCGGCGGCGGCATGGAGCAGGCAGCGCCCAAGAGGTAACGGCCGGGGGGCTCCTGCCCCTCCCGGAAGCGAGCGGAGGCCTTTTGGGGCTGGGGCTGGCTGGGTGGGAGCGGGCGCGTTTTTATTTTAATTTTAATTTTATTTTTAATTAATTTTTATTATTTTATTATTATTATTTTTGGCCCGGAGCTCTGCGCTTTGCGGGCGGCGGGGTGGGGGCTGCCCGCCCGCACCCAGCTCCGTGCCCGCAGCACCCCGCTTGGCCCCGGTGTTGACCCGCCTGGTCGCCCCAATCCCTCTTTATTTTTATTAATTTAAGCCTCCGGCCTTTGCCTGCTGTCCCGGTGTAACGTGGTGAAACCTGCTTTAAACGTGGCGGTCAGCGCAGGGCGAGGAACTACTTTGCAAATGGGCACGCTGAAAGGGGAGCAGGGCTGGCTGGGATGCCCTTATCCTATAGGGAAAGTGCTTACAGTGGAGCTGTACCCGCTGGGATGCCCTTATCCTGTATGGGAACTGCTTAAAGGGGAGCAGGACTCACTGGGATGCTCTTATCCTATAGGGAAAGTGCTTAAAGTGGAGCTGTACTGCCTGGGATGTCCTTATCCTATATGGAGAGTGCTTACAGTGGAGCAGGACTGGCTGGGATGCCCTTATCCTATATGGGGAGTGCTTAAAGTAGAGCAGTACTCTCTGGGATGCCCTTATCCTATAGGGAAAGTGCTTACAGTGGAGCAGTACCCACTGAGATGCCCTTACCCTATATGGGGAGTGCTTAAAGGGGAGCAGTACTCTCTGGGATGCCCTTATCCTATAGGGAAAGTGCTTACAGTGGAGCAGGACTGGCTGGGATGCCCTGATCCTATATGGGAAATGCTTAAAGTGGAGCACTACTCACTGGGATGCCCTTATCCTATATGGGAAGCGGCTGTGTGCTGTCCAGATCGCAGTTACCCAGCCCTTGTGTGGGAGCTGCAAGTGCTTTGCTCCCGCTTCCTGTTAATGTAACGAAAAATATAGGAACTGCTCCATGTAAACTTGGTCCAGAAGATAACAAATAATTTTTTTGCCCTTTAAGCACGTCTGTTTGGGTTCAGGGCCCTTAAAATTCCTTAAAGCGACTTCCTGTGGGATGACAGGAGTTGGGGAAAGTGCAGCTGTGAGCTTTTATCGGTCTTTCTCCAGCAGTAAGTGGAGTGGCAGTATCTACTCCTGAAAAGTTTAACGAGGAACTGATTAGTGGTTATTAGGCAGATTAGTGCCTTTATCGTGCTCCCAGAGCCCAAGCTGAAGGTTTGGCTGCTGCAGAAGCTGCACCAAATTCAGGGTCAGTCTGTCCCCAAACCGAATGTCTCAGAAGAAGCCACCACGATGGGCTTAATTTGATGTGAGGATCAGTGATGAGCCTTTGACTCTACGTAGAGTTCGACTCTGCTTTGGGGTGAAGCCCCTCGTCCTGGGTTTGACCCAACATATTTGGGTGGATGGGTAGCACCGAAATTACCAAGAGGATCTTGAATGCGTGGAGGCCGCCAGGTGGGATTCTGGCTGAATTCATTCCTGGAGTGGTACTGGCGTTGTTAACAAGATTTCCCACAAATACGTTTTCTGCAATCTCTTTTATTTTGGAGGGGTGTAAGGGTGCTTAGTTATGAGACTTAGAAGAGCAGGCTTCAGCCACTTCTCTGCATGAAGCTTAAATGAATTTAGGGTATGAGGTTGGGGGAGAAAGGAGAGGCCTGCAGTGTAGTTTGGGACTGACAGTGCTTCATGCCTCGAATAAAGGGAATAGAAGAGGCAGCAGTAAGCATTTAGGAGAAATGGGAGTGTCTGAGAAGTAATCAATGTTACAGGCACTGCTGCAAAGCTTGGGCTCTGGTGATACCAAAGGACTGAAAATAAAACTCGAAGCTAGCATATCCTACAGGGTTGTGTGCGAGTCTTGTCTGCTTGTTCCTTTTTTGATGTTTGTTTTGAAGATCTAGGCTTTGCTCTAACTTTATTACCCAGCTGTAAGTCTGGCTAGCCCAGCAGATGTTGGGGAGCTATCTAAATCCGTAGTTTTGAGTCAGGAGGAACTAGAAAGCTGATGAAGGAACTCTTAAATTCTGGCCACTTCTTACGCTTCTCAGATTTTTTTTGATGTTTTATGTCTGGGAACTTAAATGTCACGAGACTGTGGTAGGTTTGTTTCTGTAATGCGAGGGAAGGCTTTTTTTTTTTTTTTTTATGAGATACTGAAGTCTGTGGTCTGTGCATGTATATCCTCTTGATCTGTTTGTTTTCACAGTTCGCTTGCTGTTCCCAACAGTTCTTGCTCTGCTGGGCCACCCCCTTCTGCGAGCGTAGGAGTACAGGTTGCTTTTGTTCCCTGATTTCGTGGGCTGAGTTTTCGATGTCTGCCTGGGAAGCAGTGGTGACTTGGGCTGGATAAACGTGTTTTCTTGGCAGAAGGGATGGGATCAGGCTGCTTTACGTTGGTGCCCGCTGTCCACGGGAGGAGTTACTGCAGCAACAGGGCCCGTGCAGTAGGTCTCACATAAGACATTCATCCAGAGGTAGCAAGAATGGCACATGAACACTGCAAAACTACACAGGCACCTTAAAATCTATGTTTTCTTACAGGTGTAGGACTCATTTCCCAGTTCCATGTAAATGAACACACAAAAATTCTTTGTGTAGAAGCTTGCAAGTCTTAAAACAGCCCTTCAGAGAGCAGAGATGCTGTTCAAGTGACAGGCCAGGCCACTGCAGCTTTTAAAATGGGAATGGCATCAGAAGCTTTTAGTGTTTGCCCAATAAAGCAACAGTAAGAAAAGCCATCTGAGCAATTCTTTTCAGAATAATTGTTTACTTTTTAATCATTTAGAGTAGGTGTTCTGGTTTCATAGTCAACTCTTGTCACGGTGATTGACAAAACGAATTTTCTTGCATCTGAATTTCTGTTTTAGATGTGTTTTATTTATAGTTCCTCATATCAAGAGTGAATATCCTTTCTGTAGTCACTTACAAGTGATTGACAGTTGCTTCAGCTACAAAGTCTGCCTTTGAGTTGTTAGTGATTTGTCCCTGCTATTATTGTTGCATTTTCCTGTTTAAATTAACCTGCACATATAAGGAAATAGACTGCATGCAAGGGAAAGTAACCAGAACTGTCTGAAAAATGCCCAGTTGCTAATGTTCGTGTGAATGGGTGTGTAACATCATGTGGATGGCAACTGTCAAGTTCTTCCTGAAAAATGGTAGGATGCAGGTGTAGGTTTGCTTGGGTCTTATTGGTAGAAAGCTAAATGGAAGTACATAATAGAATAAGCACACGATATAATAATGTAAACTCTTAAACTTGAGTCTCCTTGTGTCAACTGGGTAAACCAGTGTAAATGTCTCAAGGTTTTCATGTGCCACTTCTATTTCTGATGACTACAGGGACTTCTCTTGCTAGATTCACTTTTAGTGCATCGTTATAATTGATCCCAGCCATTCTTTTTAAATGTTTCAGTGTGCCAGTTCTTCTGCAAAATAAACCACACATTCGAGTTTCATGGAGTAGTCTCCAGTTTTCCATAACTCATGACAGTAATTGTTGGAGCTGTATTCTTTAGTCCTGCTTTATTTATTTATTTATTTGATAACTTTCTTGTTTCTTAATACCTACCTCTCTTAACACATCCCAGATTTATTTTGTAAAATTTGTACATAATGACCATAGGACACTAAACTCGTTCTTCTTTATAGGTTGGAGGTGTGCAGGGGAATCTCTTGTTCTTTTAGGTCCCAATTCAGATTTCTATGGTCTTCATGCTGGGATTGGTACTCTTGGGTGCCTTTCACTGTTTCTAAAACTATTATTTTTTTCTGTGTACTTAGTTTTGTTGGCATACTTCAATGATGTGTAAGGTTCCAGTTATACTAATAAGTATGGATGTTGTCTCCCATCAGCTGGACTTAGGAAAGTGAACTTCTTTGTTAGGGTGTATTTTCTGTTTTTAAGGAATTAGGTCTTATGCAGCAAGTCAAACCTGCTTGGAATGACAAAATTGTTGTCCCAGATGTGTAGTTCAGTTGGTTGTCGTGCTTGTAGGAAGGCTTCTCCTTCTGGACAGCTTGAAATTGCCCACAGTCACTACCTGATGCTCTGGGCATCCCTTCTGGAGCAAACAAACAGAATGACTTTTTCCCCAGGGTTTATATGGTTAACTTCTCCACTTCTTTAGACTTTCTTATGGTTATGTTTATACATGGCAGTTGGATCCTGTGTTAAACTGCTTTGGAGCTGTCTGATAACATTAATTTCTAATGCAGAACACCGTCATGCTTAAGAAAAAGCAGTGATGCTTTTGAATGTGTGCCTGTATATTTGTGCTCAGGAGGTGAGGCTGGCAGGATGGACAGGTGCTGGGGAATGGCCACACTCACGTGCTGATTCTGAAGTCTTAGATGTGTTCTCCTGTCCCTATTTCCAGCTGCTTCTTTTTAAGAACAGTGATAATAACATTTGATGTTGATATCCACGTTCCTTTTTTCTATTCCACTTAGTGCTTTGCTTCTCACTAAGGGCTTTCTCCATTGCAACCCTTTCAGGCCATATCAAGTGCTGTTGTTTGATGATTTTTGTTTCCAGAAGGTTAACAGAATCCCCAGCTTTAAGCAGCCTGAGCCACGAGGATCTTCCCGCAGCCCAAAGAACTGCAGTGCTAACTAATAGTGTCCTCTGAACTCCGGACCTAGCATCTGTACTCTTACTGTATCTTTGTAAAGCAGCGTGGAGTACTTTGAGCAGTGTGTGTGATAAAGTTCCTGAGGCTGGCATATCTTCCTTCCTGAAAGAGGCTTAGTGCTTAGCTGTGCTAGTGCTCAGTGTTGGTCTCATGATGTGTTTGTCAGAGTTGAGTAATGGGAAAATAATTTTAATGGCAGTATGCTTTTTTTATTTATTTTTTGTCTTTAGGCTGCTTCTTGAATAGTCCAGGTCATTTCTTATTTGACAGGGATGTTGGTGTTGTTCATTTCATGGCTGGTCACAATTTCTTCCCTAGCTCTTCTCAAGCAGCCCAAACACCCTGGCATTAATGGTGCTGTTGAAACTCCTTTGGTATTAAGCATAATCCAAAGCTCTCTTTCCTGAAGCAAAGTTGCTCAGAAGACAGATCTAGAAGTGAGAACTTGAAGCACATTTTGAAGAGACGTTAAGAACAGATTCCTGCCCCCCTTGTTTTAGCAAGCACTGTTCTTTAGAGCAGGTGGAAGTGTCCCCTGTTATGGGAGAGCTCACAGGGTTTTCTTCCAGCTGCTAACAAGTTCAGTCTCTGGACTGTGCTGCTCAGTATGTTTTTGTTATGCAGCTCTTCAGTCGAGTGACAGACTCAGCAAGCGGTCATGCTTTCTATTTTTTTTTGAGGCTCTACTGGCATTGCAAACATTCTGCGAACGCTTTCTGCTGGTGGCAAGCAGGGACTGACTGCAGTAACTTTCCTTCTGTGACTGCTGCCTTTAAGGATGCAGGCAACCTGTTCAGAGAGGGGCAGGAAAAAATTGGAACAAAAGAATCAAAATAAATGACTTGTTTCTTTAATACCTGTGTGCAAAGTCTTCCTCCCTCCATTTCTTATTATTTATGACTTACTCATTCGGTAACAAAATCTGCACTTTCCTGCAAGACTTTAAGTTCCATCTTTTTAGTTTCTAACGAGCAGAGAGAGGGCAAAAAAGAAAGTAGATTGTTGTGTGTTCCTGTGTTTGATTTGTAGGCTGCTTGTGCAGACATTCTTTAGCTGCTCTCATCTGAGTTTTCAGCTGCTTTGGCTGTGTTCATGGGTTCTGAATTTCCTTGGCTCTGGAGATTTTTATCCCCCCTTAAACATGCAGGTTTTCCAGATTCCTGCCTGTTCAGTTTAGCCAACTGCATGGTCTTTGGAGCAGTTCCTACACTTTGCATTAGTGATCACGGATGAATTTCACACTCAAACCACTGCTACATCTGTCACATAGGTATTTGATGTGTAAATGCAGGCGTGTAAGCACTCCAACGCTGCTTGCTTTCCTTAACACCAGTCTGTATGACCTGTGCACTTAGCCACTTTCTTTACATTTCTGTCTTTACTTAGATGGTAAGCAGTTACAAATCACTTTTGGCTCAGGAATTGCCTCATCAAGCACTTCACCTGTTGATTTATTTATTCTTTTAATTCTGTTTATCACACAAATATATATTTTTAATATGAAGGCATTGCTCTTCAGTGCTGCTGTTCTAATGTTAGATCTGTCAATCTCTTCTGTCCGTGCCTCCTTCCCTTCCCCTGTTTCGTATTCATTTCCAGGAAAGTGTCACAGGATAACGTATTTTCCATAAGGTCTCAATGATCTGCAGTGCTTCAAAGCCTTCCCCTCGTGCCCCGTTTTTTCCTCTTGCATATGGAATACATCGGATCTATCTAACCCTACAGCACCAGCTATTATTCTTCGGCTCATCTCCTCCTTTACTAGCACCCCTGGCTACCACATAGAGTTAACTTGTGATTCCAGTCCTGTAGCAGAGCCCCCTGTATCTGTCGGGGCGAGGGATTTACACATTGCAGCCACACGGCCTCGCAGCACCATGTGGGTGGTTCTATTTCCCTGCTCAGTGTTCGGAGTCAGCTTCATCAAAAGCTTGCAGCCAGGTTGTGTTCTCGGATCTGCGAGGCATCTGGGGAGAGACTAGGGCTGGTTGGAAGGGGTAGAGGGTAAGTAGTGAGAGTGAGCTGAAGATGCTGGGGGAAATAAGAGTGATATGGAGTGATTGTCAACTGACAGAAGACTGGAGGAGGAAAAATTAATCACAGTGGTGTTTAACCAGAGATTTTGTTGCACCTGTCCCTGTGTATATACACCAAGATGGGGAAAGGACTCTACCAACAACTCTTAGAGTACTTATCTCATGGAAATGAAGTGCTTTGCTGCCATTTGTGTGGCTGAGGTGCCACCCTACGCTGCTAGGGTCATCCTGACTCTGGGTTCTGCCTTTTAACTTGATGTAATTCATTATCCCAGCCCTTCAGATGGATGAAGGGCTGGTTTATACTCTCAGATAATGATGACGTAGGGTACTCTAGTCAGTAATGACCATGTGTTTGCACGATGGCTGCTTTTTGATGAAAGGTGTGCCTTACTGTGCTCTCTGGCTGTTTCTGCTTTAGCAGAGGAAGTGGTTTAGACAGTGAATTTGTCCCATGCTGCTTTGAGTTGAGCAAAAATTAGAGAGAAAGTGATAATGACAAAAACTGTCATAACTTCCTCTAAGTTGTATGGTGGTTGATAAAATTATCTTACTGCGTTTTAATTAGACATCTTATTTTCATTGCAATGTTTTTCTTTATAGTCATTTTCCTCTGTCTGTGTGCTTGTATGAAAAAGTTGTTTGAGTTCTGTGTCTCTCCCCTGCAAAAAAAAATAAACAAAAATCTTTGTCTTTCTTCTAGCAAACTGAAAAAGCTCAGTGAAGATAGTTTAACTAAGCAGCCTGAAGAAGTCTTTGATGTTTTGGAGAAACTTGGTGAAGGGTAAGTGCAGCTATTTATGAGGGGATGGGATCAGAGGGAGGCAGTATATAAAGCATGTGTTGGAATATTAAGTTACAGAGAGAGTAAGTGTCCTAAGGAATGCTTCTCTAGGCAACTTTTAATAATAAAGCAAATGCATGCGTCAATAAGCTTCCATGCTTCCCCAAATCTATTTATGTGCTTTTGACATCCCTCAGTTATTGAGGTAGCAATGGTTTGTGCCTGCGTGGAAATGAGATGTGCTACATCTTGACAAAGATTCATTATTCAGAGTCACAACTTTGCTGAGGTCCTGATGGAACTGAAATTTTTGCAGCCTGACAAAAGCCTCAAAATTCTAGTTGAACATATGGCTTTTATGACTTTCTTCATGCTAGAAGTGAGAGGCAATTTATATTGTAAGAAGGATAACACTTTGATTCCCTCTTTTAGGTCTTATGGTAGCGTGTTTAAAGCAATACACAAAGAATCTGGACAAGTTGTAGCAATTAAGCAGGTCCCTGTGGAGTCAGATCTTCAAGAAATAATTAAAGAGATCTCTATAATGCAACAATGTGACAGGTAGGTATAACAATTCTGCTTCGTTTCTAAGACTTCTGTGAAAATGTATTTGTACTTGTAATGTTTTGGTAATATAGTTGAAATATAGGCAGCTGCAAACTTTTATATGGAAACTTAAAACAGTTTATGTTGGACTATCTACATAAAGCAACCGCTTTGAGGACCGACTCCTATCCTTACCTTGGATTGAAGGAAGGACCAGCAGTGTACATCATAGAAACCGTTGAAAGAATAAGTACTTGCATCTGCTTACAATTCCCCATGCTTGCTTCACTGTTCTTGCATTAGCAAGCCCAAAAGGTTAATATTTCCTGTCTATGCTCTTAGGCAATGC